>NW_025110874.1:2400000-3000000 GCF_015476425.1 Leptopilina heterotoma | reverse complement strand
TCACTCTATTGCCCTAAATTTCTAGTAAAATGAAGTCAGATTGTGTTTCAGTTTAAATAAGAATTTGTAAGACCCATTTTGTTTTAATTTAAAATTTTTAAATACCGAAATCAGCTATAATTTAGAATCTTTTTTTCACAGTGTGACTATAAAAATCAAGTGAACATTATAAGATTTCAATGTTAATGTAATATATATATATATATTTATTATAATTACTTTATGTGTGAATAACAAAATTTTTCAAACTTTAAAAAATTCAAAATGGCGGATCTAATATGGCGGACATTTTTTTGTAAAATTGCTCAAATTTGCATAAAATTTGTTACTCGGGGGTTTTCTGTGCCGCTGATTACTAATCTAAAGTCAGGATTTCAAAATTTTTAAAATTCAAAATAGTGGACATTTTTTTAAATCTGCTCAAATTTGCTTGAAACTTGTTACTCGGGGGTTTTTGGAGTCGCCATTTTGAATTTTGAAAATCTGACTCCAGATTCGTAATCAGCGACCCCAAAAACCCCGGAGTAACAAGTTTTCTGCAAATTTGAGCAATTTTGAAAAAAATGTCCGCCATATTGGATCCACCATTTTGAATTTTGAAAATTTTGAAAATCTGGGTTTAGATTCGTAATCAGTGACTCCAAAAACCCTTAAGAAACAAGTTTCAATAAAATCCACTGGCTAGGGGGCACGAAAGGATTAGAATGAAAAAAATATGTATTTTTATTTGGCTTAGAATAAAAGTTTAAGAGATTATTTTTCTCCCCTACTATTAAATGATGCGGCAAAGGCTGTTAATGCAGGAAAAAGTGATAATAGTCATTCATAATCGCTTACTTGTTTCAAATAAATTTTTTTTATTTTACGTTTGAAAAAAAATAAACCTTCGGCCCTGTATTTCTATACCCTTCCTTTAAATTCTCAAGCGCACCCCTTTCTAAAGCTCGTATCTAAGCTTATTAGAAACTGGGATTTTGGTGAGTTAACATTTTCAACGAAATTACCAGATAAGCAGAAAACAAAGTCGAAATAATTTTCCCAATTTAAAAATATCAAAAACTTTACCTAGATCATAATTTTTGAAAACGTCGCAAACCATAGAGTCTCATTATTTAATAATACATTTTTTAAATTGTTTCCTATATATACGTGGAATACCTAAAGATTTTTCAAGTATGAAATAAACCATTTTATAAAAATGAAAAAAATGAGACAAACTTTATCTAGATAAATTCTCCGCAGTTTGTCGATGAGAGAGAGAGAGAAAAAAAATGATACTCACCATTTTCCACGTAATAACTCGTCTCGTTGTAACGTTCATCTGTGAAGCCTGGCCTTTTTGCCTTAAGCGCTTTGGTTTCCAATTTCGCCTGAAATCAAAAGTGCTGATGAATTGATGAATGAAATGATTGTTTTTCAATTATTCTTTTATTTTCTTATGGCTCGAAAAAAAAGACGAAACAAAACTCAGTCTCAGTAAAAATGAGAATTGCGAATTTGCATTTGAATAGGTACGTTCAATATATATTTTAACGTGGACTTATAACGTTTGCAAAAGCCGCAAATAAATAGATTATTAATTAAATTGGTTTAAACAATATATAAGAAGATAATTTTTAAAAATGATTTTAATAAAAATAATTATTAAATTAAAAAATTAATTTTACGTATTAAATTAAAATTAATAATTTTTTGAAATTATTTTATTTATATATTCAGGTATAACAATAGAAAAAACTATTTTTATACCAAGGGCAGAAAAATGTCGGTTTTTGAATAGCAGACGACAGGGATTAAAGCCATTCTTTTTAAATTTTTGGGATCGTTGATTTTGAATTTGAAATTAATGTTAATTACAAACTTTCTTCGTAGAAACACAAAACCTTTTAATTTCTTAAACCATGGACTCAAAATATTTTTAGATTTACTAGAAACAAGTTATTTCACAAAAAATGGAATTTTTCGGTCAAAAGTCAAAATAATTCTTATTTCCAAATACGTAAAGGCCCAACATTTTCTTTCAAATTCAAACTTGAAATTCAGAAACTTTTTAGTGCTGCATTCCGTCACTTCTAAGAATTATGATAAACAAAATGGCGGCGGACAAATAAAATAGCTGATCCACTTGAAATTTTATAAATTCGTCTAAATTCCAAATGAAACGGAATTAAATGACAATATTTTTTTGAAACAGTTTCTCCCAATGGCATAAATGTGTTTCATGTGTAAATAGCATTATTAAATATAATTAAAGTTAAATCATTTGATAGGATTTTATTTATTAAAAATTTACTATTTCATTAATATTTTTTATTTTAATCATTTAGTTATTAATAACATGTGCTATACTGTTAATAATTATTGGGGCGCATGATTATTCCCCATATGTCATTTTTCCTAAATGTCATTTTACCGAACTGCACTTTTGCGAATAGTCATTTTTGCGAAAAGCCAATTTTGCGAAATGCCACTTTTGCGAATTGTCATTTTTTCGAAAAGCTATTTTTGCGAATTGTCATTTTTGCGAATCGCCATTTTTACGAATTGTCAATTTTCCGAAAAGTTATTTTTGCGAATCGCCATTTTTACGAATTGTAATTTTTTCGAAAAGTCATTTTTGCGAATTGTCATTTTTGAGAAATGTCATTTTTGCGAATTGTCACTTTTGTGAATCACCATTTTTACGAATTTCCATTTTTGCGAAAAATCATATTTGCGAATTGACATTTTTGCGAATTGTCACTTTTGCGAATCGCCATTTTTACGAATTGCCATTTTTACGAATTGTCATTTTTGCGAAAAGTTATCTTTACGAATTGTTATTTTTGCGAATTGTCATTTTTGCGAAGAGTTATTTTTACGAATTGTTATTTTTGCGAATTGTCATTTTTGCGAATCGCCATTTTTACGAATTGTCAATTTTCCGAAAAGTCATTTTTGCGAATCCACATTTTTACGAATTGTCAAATTTCCGAAAAGTCATGTTTGCTAAATGTCATTTTACCGAACTGCACTTTTGCGAATAGTCATTTTTGCGAAAAGCCAATTTTGCGAAATGCCACTTTTGCGAATTGTCATTTTTTCGAAAAGCTATTTTTGCGAATTGTCATTTTTGCGAATCGCCATTTTTACGAATTGTCAATTTTCCGAAAAGTTATTTTTGCGAATCGCCATTTTTACGAATTGTAATTTTTTCGAAAAGTCATTTTTGCGAATTGTCATTTTTGAGAAATGTCATTTTTGCGAATTGTCACTTTTGCGAATCACCATTTTTACGAATTTCCATTTTTGCGAAAAATCATATTTGCGAATTGACATTTTTGCGAATTGTCACTTTTGCGAATCGCCATTTTTACGAATTGCCATTTTTACGAATTGTCATTTTTGCGAATAGTCATTTTTGCGAAAAGTTATCTTTACGAATTGTTATTTTTGCGAATTGTCATTTTTGCGAATTGTCATTTTTGCGAAGAGTTATTTTTACGAATTGTTATTTTTGCGAATTGTCATTTTTGCGAATCGCCATTTTTACGAATTGTCAATTTTCCGAAAAGTCATTTTTGCGAATCGACATTTTTACGAATTGTCAAATTTCCGAAAAGTCATGTTTGCGAAAAATACAATAGAAAACTTGTAGGTCTATAAATTCACTATTGTATTTTTCGCAAAAATGTCATTTCTTTAAAATGACCATTCGCAAAAATGGCAATTCGTAAAAATGACTTTTCGCAAAAATGGCTTTTCGCAAAAATGATATTTCACAAAAATGTCTTTTCGTAAAAATGACAATTCACAAAAATGAGTTTTCGAAAAATTGACAAATCGTAAAAATTACGATTCGCAAAAATGACTTTTCAGAAAATTGACAATTCGTAAAAATGGCTATTCGCAAAAATGACAATTTGCAAAAATAGCTTTTCGCAAAAATGACAATTCGCAAAAGTGACATTTCACAAAAGTGACAATTCGCAAAAATGACTATTCGCAAAAGTGCAGTTCGGTAAAATGACATTTCGGAAAAATGACATTTGGGGAATAATCATGCGTCCCATAATTATTATTGTTAATGTAATAATATATTTTTTATTTACTGATTCTTTTCAAATTAATTCAATTTTTATTATGTTGTCACTTACGTGTATTTTGAGATTTTCAACATTGGGACTTATTTAATTTTGGAACAACATACTTATTTGTTATTTTAGAATTTTTTTAAATTTGACATTTTATATATTGGAACTTTTGGATTGGAACTTTTAGTTTGGAACTTCCGATTTCGAACTTTTGTCCTACAATCGAATTTATCTACTTGGTTTTATGGATATATTGTTCAATTTTCTTTAATTTAGAGAAAATTTTATGTTTTTTTTTTGGCTTTAGTTCTTGCAAGTATTGCATGTTTTTTCCAAATTAGTTGACAACCATCTGCTAATTCAGATTTAGGGTAAGTGTACTAATTCCTGCGGTATTTTGGTCAAGACGTCTTTTAACTATAAAATATAATTTTTATATTGATCAAATTGAACTTATGTCTTATTAAATTTGTAGTTTGTGTTATTAAGATATGTTTACAATAAATAACATCTCTAAAATATAATTTATTTTAATAAATTTAATGAATTAAAAATAATATTCAATGCGTTTAATTCTGCGCGTTTGAGTCAGTTTCTGCGCATCAGTTGCTGCGCGAATTTAATTCCTGTGGATCAGTTTCTGCGCATAATTTCGTGTTTATGTGTATAATACCGCAAACTACTATGAAATCAAAATGGGACAATGATTTTAATCAATGCTTAATTGAATAGAATATAAATTTATTACAAATAAATATATATCATATATTAACAAAAGTAACAAATAATTTCTGAATTATCACATTTTTGAAACATTTAGTTAAAACTTAATAACAGAATTCTTCCTTAATTAATTTATGTATTTATTAAATTTTCTTTAGTTTTTCCTCCATAATCTTCATTTTTTCTTTCATTTTCATAATTTTTTCTTGCTCTTTTTCAAAATAGATAGTCTATTGTAACCAGTCTTAGTTGATTTTCTGAGGGCGCAGAAATTAAATCAAGTCCAAATTCTGTGTTAATTACTACTCTTAAAAATAAAATATAATAACAGACAAAAATAAAGTAAAGTTTAATGTTTCTTTTAAAACAAGGTTTTCTTTATCTAAAATCATCATAATAATAACCACTTTAAGTCTAAAAACAATAATAAAGCCTTTTTTATGTAGGTATTTTTGCACCGCCAGCAAAGTTAGCAATGAAAATAAATAAAACCTTGAACACGTCAACTTTTAATTAAAATTAAATACATAAATATTATGTTTTGGTATATACTTCCTATATCTATTTTAAAACTTACATCGTTAAGTAATTTTTAAAAAAAATTTCAAAATTATTTGTGCCCTGAACAAATGTATTCACTTAAATTATTAAAATGCCGCAGAAACTGAAGCACCCGCAGCAATTGACGCACTTACCCTAGTGAATATTTTTTAAAGTTCCATCAACAATTAAGGAATTTGAAACATTATATTTGTGTTTCCAGTTAATTATATTTTACAATTCCAAAATCACATTACAAACTGAACTATAAATGTTGCTTTGATTTATGTAATTGAGTTGAGAGAAAATTGTACATTGGTTAATGGTGAATGTAATTACCACTAAATCATTAATTTGTTGTGATACATAAGGGGAGGGATTTGATATGCGGATTATGAGATTACTTCTCATTGATGTAACAATGTTGAAATTGACAAGAACAAAGGAAATATACACGTATGTGAATTTTGATAGATTTAACTCTTACTAATACTATTCGTTAAAATTCATGAAATTTCGAAATAAATAAAAAAGAAAACATTGAATTAAATTTCCAATAAGAAATTAGAGGGGAAAAAAATTTTTTTCTAAAATAAGATATGGACGAAGATTTTCTACTCCTTCATTAAATTTGATGTTCGGTAAAGAAATTTTTTTGATTAATATTTATGAAACATATAGAAAAAAAAATGTGAATGTATATATGAATATTTATTAGAGGACTTTTCTTTATTATACAGAATGAAAAAGGGGGATAAAATAAAATGTCATGAAAATGAATAGGGGGTTGAAAATGAGGTAAAATTATCCTTGGGGAAATTTTCTCTTCTTTCGTTTATTTATTTTTCTTTTTTGAAATGTGTTTTAATTGTCATCATTCAACGCCGAGAAGATTTTAGAGGGTAGCGGAAATGTGACCCAGGACCAGGTGTATTATATGATAATGGATCCAAATGCACGTACCGACCAGTACGTTTTAATTAACACGATGATAATTAGTCGAAACGACCGACGCCAACGGTCCAGTGATTCCAATTATGTTGCTGCGACAAAGCGTTCGGTAAGTGCGACGCACATACAATGCTGCTTGTCGCGTAGCACCAACGCTATAAAAGAAAAGAATTTCGAATAAACTTTCTTCACATCATCCCCTTCTTTTTCGCTCTTTGGTCAACTTCTTTTTCTTTAATTGCATAAAAGGGGCGAGAAAATAGTCTGTATTACTGTTAATCCTGCCCACCTCCCCCTCCACCACTCTCTTTTCTTTTCTTTTCTTTTCTTGCTAAAAAAGGGTTGAACACTAAATGGCACAATTAGGAGACGTCAAAACTTTTCTTGAAACGCTCCTCAATTTCGCTCCGGCTCGAGTTAAACAAAGTTGAACTAGTTGAAGGAATTTTACGAATTATTAATTTTTATAGTACAGTGCCGTCCACAATTGTTGGTCTATTAAGGCAAAAATCGTTAAATAAAGACCTAGTTTACGTGGAAGAAACGAGTAAGGATAGTTTTAGTATCTTCATAGTAAAACATTAACTGTCTGCAATTTCCACGAATTTCTACTATTTCTATATAATTATTACATTTTAGTATTTGTGAAGTTAATCTCAGTACAAAAAAGTAATTAATTCGTCTGAATCTCACTTACTAATTCTTCCGACGAATTAAGGTCCTATAATTAAGATAATTGCTAACAATAAATTATTTTTAAAAGTAATAAAAATCTTCGCAGACATTTAACATTGTTCAAAAATTTTAAAAAATTCTTGTCAAAATTTCAATTATCTTAGTTTTAGAAATGTTAAAGTAATAATATTCTCAGAGTTGTTGAAAACTCAACATTCTAGGTAAAAAGGTAATAAAGTAATATAATTTAGGAAAAACCCAAAGTCTAGACAGGGAGTACGAATTTTATTACTCAGGTAAATGATGATCGGTTCACCGAGGTCTGTTGTAGGCAAAGGGCTTGGTAATAAGTTAGTTGGTTTTGGCCACTCGTTCGAGATTGTAAGAACGTGTGCTCACTTGTTCCAGAATATTGAATAAACATTTATACTTATATATCTAAACATAATAATTGTTTTCATTTTTAAAACATAACCCTTCAACAGGTTATGGGCCCAGAGTGACCGTGCTATAGTTTTGATATATATATAAAAGTTTTTTTTTGTTATAAGTTCAGTGCAAAATGGATTCGATGAATCTGAAAGTTGAAAAGCTGCGTGACAAAGATAACTGGTTACAGTGGCGGTTTATTGTTCGGACATTACTTGAAGATGACGAAGATCTTTTGCAAGTTTGTGAAGGTGATTTGGTTCGCCCAGTGGAAGGTGTTGCGTCATATAATAGTGATTTAAAAAGATTCTTGAAAGCGGACAAATCTGCAAGGAAGTTGATTGTCACGTCAGTTGAAAGAAAACCATTAGATTTACTTCTAAGTTGTTCAACGGCCAGAGAAATGTGGAAGAAGCTGAACGCAGTGTATGATATGAAATCGGATGAAAATTTGTCGATGGTGCAAAAACAGTTCTTCGATTTCAAGTGGGAACAAAGTGAAAGTGTGGCACACAATTTGTCGAAAATTGAACAGTTGTCGACAAAAATGAAAAATCTCGGTAGTGAAGTTCCGGAATCAATGTTAATGACTCGCATCCTGTCAATATTACCGAAATGTTTTAATCATTTTCACAGTGCGTGGGATTCCGTGGAAGAGAAGAAGAGAAATTTAGAAAACCTGACTGCAAGATTGATGTCAGAAGAAGTGAGAAACATAGATAAAGACGAAACTCAAGATACGACTGTAGCTCTTATGATGAAAGCTAAGTCGGGGAACAACAATTTTTCGAGGCAAGGACATCAACAAAAAGGAGTCCAGAACAGTGAAAAAAGAAATCGAGACTTTGTTTGTTATAATTGTGGCAAAAAAGGTCACAAAAAGAGAGACTGTTTCGGGTGTTATACGTGTGGTGCAAGAGGACACATGAGCAGAAATTGTCCCAAAAAGGATGGAAAATCAGACGACAATAAGGATACAAGTACATCGGGAAAGTTGGCTCTAGTGGGAAGTGACAACATTGGTGGCAACGATTGTTGGGTGATTGATTCAGGTGCATCAGATCACATGTGTCATCGAAAGGATTGGTTCAGCGTTTTTCGTGAGTTCGAGCAACCAATGAGTATAAAGATAGGTAACGGTTTTGAAATATTTGCGTATGGTAAAGGAGATATAGAAATTGAAACCTTTGTAAAAGAAGAAACAATAATAGGAACTATGCATGATGTATTGTTTGTACCAGAATTAAAACAAAATTTGTTTTCTGTAAAAGTTGTCGCGAAAAAGGGGATAAATTTCTCAATAACAGATACGGGGAAAAATTGTTATTTTACTCGCGAAGATAAAATTGTAGCAACGGGTTCTGACAGTGGAAATTTGTATAAAATTGATTTGAATGTTTTATTACCGAAATTTTGCAATTTAGTTAACAAAGAAAAGCCCATGCTCGAGTCAGATAAATTAAATTCGCTACAATTATGGCATGAGAGATTTTGTCATCAAAATAATAAGCATGTTAAAAATGTTTTGGGAAATTTAGGGATTCAAGTCAAAGATGATAATTTTTTCTGTGAAGGTTGTGTCTATGGTAAGCAACATAGAATTGTTTTTCATAGAAAAATTGAGCGCGCGACAAATGTTTTAGGGGTAATTTATACAGATGTTTGTGGTCCAATGGAGCATGAATCTCTTGCAAGGAAACGGTATTTTGTTATATTTAAAGATGATTTCTCAAGTTTTAGAAAAATTTATTTTTTGCATCGAAAGTCTGAAGTAATTGAAAAACTAAAATTGTTTTGTTCAGAAGTTGAAAATCAATTTAATGAAAGAATTAAAGAGATTCATAGTGACGGCGGAAAAGAGTTTAAAAATAAGGATGTTGAGTCTTTTCTGAATAGTAAAGGTATCAAACATTCTGTATCGATACCTTATACTCCTGAACAGAACGGTGTAGCAGAACGAGAAAATCGTATTATAGTGGAGGCCGCACGATCAATGTTATATTCAAAAACAGATTTGCCTTTATTTTTGTGGGCCGAAGCTATGAATACAGCTGCTTATGTAATAAATAGAACAGGACCGACTAAACAATCAGGTAAAACTCCCTATGAGTTGTGGTACGGAAAACCACCGAATATAAAGAATTTAAAAATTTTCGGGACTGAGTGTTATGTTCACGTGCCAAAAGAGAAAAGAAAGAAACTTGATAAAAAAGCGATAAAGGGAATTTTAGTTGGGTATGTTGAAGATTACAAAGGCTATCGAGTTTACGTGCCGAGTTTGAGAGATGTCGTTTTAAGTCGCGATGTAATATTTAAAAGTGAAGAAATTTCCCCAAATTTGGTCGATATAAATAATGTCAGCGTTAATTCTAATGAAAAAGAATGTAAAGAAGCAGTGTGTGATGATGAAACAAAAGAACCACAAGGACCGTTGCACTCTTCAAGTGCAAATGAAAGTGGTAGACAATTGCGTGATAGAAGTCAAATTCGACCTACGGATTTCTATGGTTGTCCAATCACATATCTGGCTGAGGCATTGCCACAAAACTATAATGACGCGATTAATTCAGATGAAAAGGTTAAATGGACAGAAGCAATGCAGGATGAAATTAATTCCTTGAACGAAAATAAGACGTGGGTTTTGGTTGAACTGCCCCGAAATCAAAAGGTTATAGGTAGTCGTTGGGTTTATACGCGAAAAATTAATCCTGATAATTCAGAAAGGTTTAAAGCTCGATTAGTAATAAAAGGCTGTTCACAAAAGGAGGGAATTGATTACAATGAAACTTTTAGTCCAGTTGTACGATTTGACACTGTTAGAGTTTTGCTAAGTATCGCAGCCAGATTTGGATTGAGTCTCGGTCAATTTGATATAAAAACAGCATTTTTATATGGTAGTTTAAAGGAAGATGTTTTTATGAAACAACCGGAAGGGTTTGACGACGGGACTACACGTGTATGTAAATTGTTTAAAAGTTTGTATGGATTGAAACAAGCTCCAAGATGTTGGACGGAGCATTTTACTACCTTCATTGTAAACTTTGGTTTTAATAAAACTACAGCTGATTCTTGTTTATATGTGTACAACGAAAATGGTAAAAGAATGTTTTTGGCAATTTATGTAGACGACGGACTTATAGCAGCAACGCATGCATGTATGATTGATAAATTGTTTGATGCATTAAGTAAAGAGTTTGAGATGACATCTACGAAAAATGTGAAAAGTTTTCTAGGATTAGAAATTTGTCAAATGAATGATGGTTCTATTTTTGTGCATCAAGCTAAGTATGTGAGAAAAATTTGTGAAAAATTTAATTTGTTTGAAGCAAATTGTGTTTCAACACCGATTGAAACAAATTGGCATGCGAATGACTTTGGAAAAACATGTATAAATGCACCTTATCGAGAAGCTGTCGGTAACTTAATGTTTTTGCAAGTCGTAAGTAGACCAGATATTAGCTTTGCAGTAAATGTAGTGTCAAGAGTACTTGACAAGCCAAGCGAAGTTCACTGGATGATTGTTAAAAGAATAATAAGGTATTTAAAGGGCACTGCAGATGTTGGTCTATACTATTGTAAAGAAAATAACTTCGAAGTTTATAGTGATGCTGATTATGCTGGTGATAATGTAACGCGAAAATCAACTTCGGGTGTCGTTTGTATGCATGCAAATGCGGCAATCATATGGCAAAGTAAAAGACAGCAGTCTGTTGCTCTCTCAACGACAGAAGCAGAATTTGTAAGCGCGGCTACAGCAGCCAAAGAGGTACTATGGTTAAAGAAATTGTTTTCCGATTGTGAGTTGAATGATATGAATTATGTATTGTTCATAGATAATATGAGTGCATTAAAATTAGTTAAGAATCCTGAGTTTCATCAAAGAACGAAACATATAGATGTAAAATATCAGTTTATACGCGATTTGTATGAAAAAGGTACAATTAATGTAAAGTACGTTAAAAGCGAAGAACAGGTAGCAGATATATTAACAAAAGCGTTAGCGAAACCAAGGTTTGTGTATTTGAAAGAAAGATTAGGACTTAGGAGCAAAGCAGAAATTGATAATTCATCTTCATAAAATGTAAGAACGTTGAGTTTTAGGGAGAGTGTTAAAGTAATAATATTCTCAGAGTTGTTGAAAACTCAACATTCTAGGTAAAAAGGTAATAAAGTAATATAATTTAGGAAAAACCCAAAGTCTAGACAGGGAGTACGAATTTTATTACTCAGGTAAATGATGATCGGTTCACCGAGGTCTGTTGTAGGCAAAGGGCTTGGTAATAAGTTAGTTGGTTTTGGCCACTCGTTCGAGATTGTAAGAACGTGTGCTCACTTGTTCCAGAATATTGAATAAACATTTATACTTATATATCTAAACATAATAATTGTTTTCATTTTTAAAACATAACCCTTCAACAAGAAATAATAAAATTCTTCTCCGAAATTCAATTATTTTCAAAAATTTTCTTCAATTCAATGATTTTTAATATCTGACATTTTATAAATATCTTCCACAAGAATTTAGAGCTATTTTAGTGTGTCTAACATAACCCTAAGAAGAGTTTTCCGAAAACTATACCATACCCTTAAGGATATTTGAACCATTATGGCGTCACAGCTTAAAAATACATGCTTTGCACAAACTGTGACGTCATAATGGTTCAAATGCCCTTAACTTCAAAAAAAAAAAAAAAAAAAAAGTAAAAATTAAATAAAATTATTTTTTGTTGCTTTAGAATTTGATTTGATTTTTTATATTTTTGTTTTAAAAATCTCTTCCACATGAATTTAAATCTAATTTAGTGCTTTAACACAGCGCTAAAAAGAGTTTTCCAAAAACTACCATTTACCTCGCAAAAACTACCACTGAAAAATTAAAAAACTAATAAATGTTTTAAAAATTTCTTACACATGAATTTTTTTCTATTTCTGATAATAATTTATTTTAAATAACTGAATTCTTGAAGAACTGACATAAAGTTATTACTTATAAATTATTTAATGAAGTTCTTTTTTGAAAAATTTTAATTTCAATTATGTTAAAATTAGTTTCAATTTTGAAAATTTTAACGCAATTCCTTCAAAGAATTCAATTATCTCAATATGTAAATATCAAAATTCTGTCCAGAAATTCAATTATTTTCAAAAATTTGAAAAAAAATTCTCGTCAACATTTCAATTATCTTATATAGCAAAATTCTTCGCCGAAATTCAATTATTTTCAGGAATTTTAATAAACTTCATTGTAAAATTCAATTATTTTCGCATAAATGACAATATTTACCACACGAGAATCGAATTATTTTCAAAAATAATAAAATTCAATTATTTAAAAACAATTTTGACAAAATTCTTCACAAATATTCAGTTAGTTTCAAAATTAATAAAATTTTTCGCAGAAATTCAATTACTTTTAAAACATCTAATAAAAATTGTCAACATTTCCAATTATCTTTATAAATGACTAGCAAAATTTTTCGACAAAATTCAATTATTATTTTCAGGAATTTTAATAAAATTCATTGCAAAATTCAATTATTTTCAAAACTAATAACATTCAATTATTTGAAAATAATTTTGGCAAACTTCTTCACGAATATTCAATTATTTTCAAAATTAATAAAATTCTTCGCAGAAATTCAATTATTTTCAAAAAATCTAATAAAAATTGTCGTCAACATTTCAATTATCTTTATAAATAAATAGCAGAATTAAAAAAAAATTAAATTATTATTTTTTGGAAATTTAATAAAATTAATTGCAAAATTCAATTATTTTCATAAATAAAAGTATTTATTACAAGAATTCAATTATTTAAAAACAATTTTGACAAAATTCTTCACGAATATTCAATTATTTTCAATGAGAATAATGAAAATTTCATAGGAATTTAATTATTAAAAATAGAATATGCATAAATTTTTTTGACAAAAGTCAATTGTGTGGAACTTTTTTTATAAAATTCTTCGCAATAATTAAATTATTTTCATAAATAGGTAATAAAACTCATTGCAGAATTTAAATTATTTTTAATACAATTATCGAATTTCTCGAAAAATATAATTATTCTTAAAAATGTTTTTTAAAATTCAACAAATAAATTCAATTAAAAAAATAATTTTAATTTGAATTTTAAAAATTTGTCGATAAAATTATGTAAAATAACTTCAATTTTAAGAAACATTCAATTATTCAATAAATTATTATCTATGTTTGTATTTAAATAATTGAATACTCGTAGAATTTTCTAATAAAAATTGATTTAAAAATTAATTTCAGTTCAAGTTTTAGATAATAATTGAGTTTTGAAGAGGCTACTGATAATTGAAATTTTTATAAATAATTGGATTTTATGAAGGTTTCAAATTAAAATCTTTGATAATCTAAATTTTTCATAATGTTAATTAAAAATTCTATGAAACTAATTTCTTTCAAAAGCTGAATCGAATTTTTAAAAAATTATTTCAAGATTTTTTTTATTTTATTTTATTTATTTTTATATTTATTTATTTTATTTTATTTTTCTAATCTATATTTAATTTGAAAACTTCCGAAAAATTGAAATTTCGTAAAATTGAATCGTAGGTAAACAAATGAATGTGAAAATTCTCAAAAGAACTTTATCAAAAATTATTTTTAAAAAATTTATTTAAAGAAGAATTTTATTTAAACATTGTAGAAAATATAATAATTGAATTGAAATGATGAAAATAATTTTGAAGATGTTAAAGTTTGACAATATTTTTATAATATAAAATATAAAAGAATGATTTTATTAGTCGGTTATTTTTAATTATTTATAAAACATGAAGATATAGATTGCTCCGAGTCGAAGACTCGGAGTGATCGATATCTTCATGTTTTATAATAATATTCTTATATCTAAGTTATTGAACTTTAAAAGGTTTGAATTTTGAAAATTTTATTTCCCATGGAAAAATAATAATGGTTAAATATTTATTTTAAAATAAAGTTTAAAAGTCAGAGATACCAATTCTTTTATTTTTCTGAAGTTATTGTATGAAACGAAAATAAAAAAAAGTTTCTCGTCATAAAACTTAAAAATGACTTTAATTTTTTTTTTTTTTGCTGCAAAATATAAAAATAATACTCTTTACGAGAGAAAAAATAAATATTGTCCCTCCTTATTCTTCAAGTGTTGAATAGAACCAAAAATCCCCCGGTGAAATTCTCCTCGCACAGTGAAAGTAGAAATACGGAGAGTTTATTCCGACAAGTGCATTAATCTTAGTTCCAGAACGATGAACTAAATTGTAAAAGGAAAGAGCAAACGCGGACATAATCGTTTATCAATGAATAAGAGGCGTTGGAGTGCACAAGAGAAAAGAGCTCCATTGTCAAGAACATAATTAGTCGTTATTCCTTCTGGGATTTTCTCCTCTTGTATATATGTATATTGCATCTGACATTCTCGACAGGAAAGAAATAAATTAACAAACAATCTATTCGATTGCTTTTCTTTTTTTGCATTCTTCGATTTCGACGGTTGACAAAAAAAAAAGAGGGGAAAAAAATGCCCTGTATTTTTTTTTGTTTTCTAAAACGTCGACCTCGAGTTTCGGGCTGTATTGACAAAACGTGAAAAGCATCTATATATTTCTCTTCTATTCACTTTTCTTCTAATACTTTTTTTTTTATTTTTCTTTCTCCTATAAACTTCATTTTTCGAAATTCATTCGAATATTTTTAAATTTATTACTTTTCAAATGCTTTATAATATTATATGTAAAATTTGTTTGTCTAAACAATTTGGAAGCGTTTTAATTTTAGTAATTAAAAAAATATAGTTATTATAACTAAAAAACAAATTATAATGAAATTTTCAAATTATTTTAAACTTTAAAGTTTATATAAATTTTTATTTTACATATTTCGAGGTTATTATACCCAGTAAACGAAAACTAATTGAAATGAATTAAAAAGAATTCACAAAGAGCTTTCGTGAATCCCGCTTTGTGACAAATACGAATTGGAGCCATGATGCAATTTTCCTGAATTCGTGAAACTGTATTGAACTTCCGAACCTTCTATCCGTACCAATTCACTGGACAAGTTTTGAGCCTTTAATTTTTTTCAATTCGTTAGCACGAATTCAATGCATTCCTTGGCCATTTCTTTCGAATGCGAATTCGTTTGGACAAATTGGTACATATTGAATTAAATTCAATTGAATATACAAAGAGCTTGAGTGAATCCCGCTTTGTGACAAATACGAATTGGAGCCTACCAAAAATGTTAATTCGTTTCAATTCATTTGAATTAGTTTTTTTTTACTGGGTAATAAATTACAAATCTAACATCAGTTTTTCTACATTCAAAATGCTAAATCGAATATGGCAATAAATTTTTTGAAACTTTGCTAAATTCACAAAGAAACCGATAAATGTTAATAATATTTTATTATACTCTTAAACATATTTTTTGTGCTGGAAATAATTTTTTTCGCAAACATTTTTATTTGATAAAATTCAAGGTGGTCACAAGTTTCAGTTTATCAATTTCCCTGACAATTTACTGACATTAAAATTACTTTCCCTGACAAAATTCTTTTTTATAGGAAAATATTAATGTTTACGGAAAATGAGTAAATGAATTTTAATAATTTCTAAAAGTTACAACTTACAATTATGTATAACTCTTCCTGAATTTAATTATTTTCTACAATTTTCAAGTAAAAATGGTCAAATTTTTAAAGAATTTTAATTATAAAAAAACAGGACTATGATTTTTAAAAAATTTTAATAAGTTCAAAAAGTAAATTTTCATAATTTTGTTTTCTACATCGTTTAAAGATAATTGAATCTTAAAAAATTATTATAAAACAATTTTAATAATTAGTTTTTAAAAATATTTTAACATAATTTTTCGAAAATAATTGAATTTCTTAAAGGAATTTTTGTATAATTCAAAAAAACTAATAAATTTTTTGATGAATTTTAATTAAACATTTTAAACATAATTTTTTTCTCCAAAATGTTTTAAAAATAATATTTTAATGGAAATATGTAGGTAAAATTGAAAATACTGAAATTATTGAATTTTAAAAAATTGAAAGCTAAATTTCATTAATTTTCATTTTTTAAATTTAATTAAATTTTTCATTTTTGATAATTTAATTATTTTCAAAATTTGCAATTAAAATTCTTTAAAAGTTGATTTTAAAAAATTGTAACAAAATACTTGAAATAAATAAATTATTTTCAATTTCAAAATTGAATAGTTAAATTTCAACTATTCAAAAAGATTTTTCATATATAGTTATTTGAAAAATTTAATTATGTTAAAAAATGATTCAAAAACAATTTTTGAAAGATTTGTTGCTTCAAAGTTAAAATAATCGTACATAATAA
Source organism: Leptopilina heterotoma (assembly GCF_015476425.1). NCBI lineage: Eukaryota > Metazoa > Arthropoda > Insecta > Hymenoptera > Figitidae > Leptopilina > Leptopilina heterotoma. The sequence goes on along the minus strand of NW_025110874.1, from coordinate 2,983,238 downwards.
TTTTTTTAGATTTTCTATTGTTTAGAAGAATTAAAGTTTTTATTTAAAGATGTCATTTTTTTTTTTGGATTGCTCTAAATTAAAGTTTTTGTTATTATAATTACAAAACTTGTAATTCTTCTAAACAATAGAAAAATTAAAAAAATTATTACATTTAACTTTTTAAACAAAGAATTCTTTTTTCTATTAAAAGTATATATAATAATTGCAACAAATTAAATGAATTTAAGCAAAATATAGTGAGAAAGTTAAATAACTAATAAATTTTTGCTTGCAATTCTATAATTCAATTGTATCTGAAATAAAAAAAACTGACTGTAATTTATTGCATTAGTCATTTTATTGTAATTTGTATCTTAATTTTTAGAAAATAACGGATTTTTTCTTAAAAAAAAAATAAAATTTAATAATTTTTATTAGATTTTGAAAATTTATAACTTTAAAAAAATTTTTTTTTACATAAAAATGTAAAGTTATGGTATGAATTTTGTCATCATTTTAAATTCTTTAAATTATTCAAAATACTCCTCTTTTTAAGGTAAATTTGAACACTAATTACGAATTTGAAGTTAGATTTTAAAAATTAAAAATGGCGGATCCAATATGGCGGACAAAAAAAAGTTAATAATCAAACGGATTTGCTTCGAATTTGATTAAAAAATTCGTAGAAAAATTGTAAGAAATATGGTCATAAGGGTTTTTTGTTGAACTAATCAAATTGTTTTAAAAAAAAAAATTTCGATATATTGGATCCGCCGTTTTAAAACTGTAAAAATATGACTTCATATTTGTCATCAGCGACCCCAAAAATTCCCTAGTAACAAGTTTAGTTTCAAGCTAATCAAATTGATTTTTTATTTTTTCGTCCGCCATATTGGATCCGCCATTTTAAAATTTGACGTGTTCGAGAAAATCTAATGAAATTCGATAGAAAAAAGCAAAAAAAAAAAAAAAATAATATTTGATTTTAACATAACCGTTAAAAAGTTTGACGTTTAAAAAAAATAAAAAGTGGCAGTAACCAACAAAATTTAATTTTCAAAACAAATAAATGAGTGCAAATAAATTTGCGAATGGAATTTGAATTTAGAATGTTTATATTATAACATTTAATAATATTTTATAACATTTAATAACGTTTTATAACATCTTATAACATTTTATAACATTTTATAACATTTAATGACATTTTATAACATTTAATAACATTTAAATTTAAATTGTAATATAATTTAAAAATTTAAATTCCATGCAAAAATTAATATTGAGGTAATAAAAAAAATGCATTTTTTTGAGATTTTAATTGTTAAAAATTCGCAAAAAAAATTAATATCTTAAATTTTATAAATTTAATCCAAACGTAGGAATTTTTTTGTTTAAAAGCTCAGAATATAGGCGAGCGCTCACATTGAAAGAGGGAAACTGTAGATAAAAAATTTCCACGTTTTTCACTCGCAAGGTTGTTCAACTAATTGAAATAAATTTAACACAGAAAAAGATCTATTTAATCAACTCAAAAGTTCCTCGAGAAAAATGTACGTAAAGCTTTTTATAAACGAATCGTTACAGATGCAAAGAAGAGGATATTTTAAAAGTATTATGTTTAATTTAAAAGAATTTATAAATTTACAAAACTAGTTTAAATTTTTTTTTCCCACAATTTCGCATGCGAAAGTAGATTATGCGCAAAGATTAAAGTTTACAGTGTAAATAATTATAATGAATTTGGATTGAGATTGTCAGATTGCGGGTGCCGCGCATGTACTAGTGATAGTAATGGTGAGTCAAGTTAATTATAAATTATATACGAAAGTAAATTTGGAGAAAAATTTTAGTTACTTTTATATACATGTACATTTTATTCGTTTGATAAGAAGTTGAAAAATGTTGTCAGTATAAAGTAGGAAAACGGAGTGTAATAAAACTCAGCATAGCATGGCTAATTTATGACAGCCACTATACGAATAGCAAAGCTCAGAAACTTTCTGCGAAGTACCCACGTAGGAAGTTTCTACCTAGTAATTGGGCCATCATTGGCTAACTTGATATAAGGTTATTAGATTATTAATCTCCATTTCCTTTTCTTTGTGAGATTAGAAACTTTTTAATAATAATTAGAATGTTAAGTAACAAATTTTAAGGGTCATTTACTTATCAGTCACTGTAAATTTTAGAGAAAATCATTCAAAGTTCCTACAATATCTGGAAATCATGGAAAAAATATCGAATATATTAAAAACTTTCTGGAAAATCATGGAAAAGACTTAGAATTTCAAAGTTTTATGTTTTCTGCAATTTCCAATTAATAATTTAAATTTTTTTCTATTCCTAATATTATTGCACATACGATTCGGCATCATTCTCAACATAGTTTCATTTTAGTATAAATTATTCAATAATGATTTTAAAAAAATTTATAAAAAGAAAATGAATAGGACATTTTCAAAAAAATCAATTATTTAACAAAATTTTTATACAATTCTTCACAATAATTCAATTACTATCCCTAATAATAACATTTTTCATGGAAATTCAATTTTCTAAAAAAGTTTTTGATAAAATTCTAAACAAGAAATCAATTATTTTCATAAATACCAAAACTCATCGAAGAATTTCAATTATTTATATTACTAGGTATTTTAAATCAATTAATCGAACAATTCAATTATTTTGAAGAATAAAGTTTTTTAAAAAATTAATTGTTTAAAACAATGTTTACAAAATTCTTATGAAGAGTTCAATTATTTTCAGAAATAACAGAATTTTACAAAAAAATTCAATTCATTTTAAACATTTTCATAAATTTTCACAATAATTCAATTATTTTCAATTATTATTATAAATAATAAAATTCACCGCAAGATCTCAATTATTTTTAATACAATTTTACAAGAATTGATCAAAAAATGTATTGAAAAATTCTTAAAAATCTAATTTCAATTCTTCGAAAAAATCAATTAATTAAAAAAATGTTTTTTTGAAATTCTTTGGATGAATTCAATTATTTACAAAAATATTAGAATTGTTTACATGAATTCAATTGTTTGCAAATCTATATTAATAAAATTATTCAAATAAAACAATGATTAAAATTTTAATGAAATTTTTTTTGAAAATAATTCAATTATTCTTTTAGATTTCAATAAAATTTTTCCCAAGAATTCAATTATTTAGATAAATAATCCTTCGATATAATTCAATTATGTCGATAAACAACAAAATTATTTGCGAAAATTCAATTATTTTGAGGCATTTTAATAAAATTCTTTGTAAAATTCAATTATTATCATAATTAACAATATTAATCACAAGAATTCAATTATTTTTAAAAGTAATAAATTTCTTCTTGGAAATTCAATTATTTAAAAAAATTCCAATAAAATCTTTCACAAGAATTCAATTACTTTCATAAATAATAAAATTCATCGCAGGATTTCAATTATTATTAATACAATTTAAATACAATTTTTTTAAAAATAATTCAATTATTCTTTTAGATTTTAATAAAATTCTTACCAAGAATTCAATTATTTACATAAATAATTCTTCGAAACAATTCTATTATTAAAGATAAATAATAAAATTATTCCCGAAAATTCAGTTATTTTGAGGCATTTTAATTAAATTCTTTGCAAAAAATTCAATTATTTTCATAAATAACAAAATTCATCACAAGAATTCAATTATTTTCAAAAGTAATAAATTTCATTTTGGAAACTCAATTATTTAAAAAAAATTCAATAATTAAAATCTTTCGCAAGAATTCAATTATTTTCATAAATAATTTTTGGAAAGAATTCAATTATGTCGATAAATAACACATTTATTTACGAAAATTCAATTATTTTGAGGCATTTTAATAAAATTCTTTGCAAAATTCAATTATTTTCATAAATAACAATATTCATCACGAGAATTCAATTATTTTTTAAAGTAATAAATTTCTTCTTGGAAATTCAATTATTAAAAAAAAATCCTAATAAAATCTTTCGCAAGAATTCAATTACTTTCATAAATAATAAAATTCATCGCAAGATTTCAATTATTTTCAAAAAAATTTAATAAAATTCCACATACACATTCAATTATTTTTAAAAATTTTAATAGAATTCTTTGTAAAATTTAATTATTTTTTAAAACTTTTCGCAATTGAATGATTTTCAATATCTACTATTTTCATAAAATTTCCAAACAGAATTCAATTATTTAAAAAGTTGTTTCTAAAAATCTTCTTAAGAATTCAATTCTTTTCATGAATAATAAAAATTTCTCAGGAATTAGAATAATTAGAATAATCGTTTGAATTGTTCCTAAATTAATCAAATTAACGAGATTCTTAAATTTTCAAAAAATGTAATCAAATGTTTTTAGAGGCTATAGCTACTGTTTAGTCATTTTGGTTTTAAGATGTGAACTGGTTCAGACTTTATTCTTTTGTGAATGGAAAATTCTATTCATGACGTAAGCATTTTTATTTTGATAAACGATTGTGATTCACTATCATTTTTTTTTTCTTTGAAAAATGTGAATAACTATTCATCACATGCAAGAATTTCCTGAAAGTTGAAATTAGCTCGCACCGTGTCATTTGGAGTCTTCAGTTGAGAAGCTAATAAAACAGTGAGTCGTTAATAAAGTGTCCACACGTGAGAAAACGTTTAATGCAAAAGTTAACTGAAAATAGTAAAAATTGAAAAAAATATTCGTTTTTTTATTATTAGAAAAAAATTATTATATTCATTTAAGATTCTAAGTTTATTCTTGAACTGATAAATTGCTTAATTATGCATTTGTAATTTCATAATTTAATAAATTTATTGCTTTCATTAATAAATAAATAATTACGAATGAATTATACATAAGCCACGAGAGAAACATAAATTATTCTTAGATGAATACTGACCCTGAGAAAATAATGCCAGTATGTTAAAAAATTAAAGGTATATTTAACTTATAAAATTATAAAAAAAATTAAAAAAGATAAAATTAAATAAAAAATGTTTTGAAGAAGGCACCTAAAAATATTATTTTTCTCTAATATTTACTAGATTTCGAAAGAAAAACTTTCGAACTGAAATTTTTTTGCACCTGTTTTTTGATTCTCATATATATATTATAGGTATGTTTGCTATTTGATTCAACTTATATCTTGTGTGTCTTGAGTGTTTGGTAATTTAACTGTTAAAATAGTGAATACCCACCGATATGAGCAAGTCTTGCGATCAAATTTTCAATAAAAAAAGAAAACAGAAAACGAGAGGAATATAAATAATGAAAGCCATTAACAAAAAATTCCTTATGACAATGATAAATATTATGAACATTTTGTCATCATTATCATCAGAAGAAATTAGTTGAAGCTCGTTGAATTTTTTAATTAAATCCATTTCAAGTTATAATAAAGCCAGATGTCCGCTATTAATTTGCACATAATTTTTATACCAATTTAACATTACAAGACTTTTCAAAGAGGAAGCAAAGTTAATTATGAGAATAATGAGAATACAGAAGCAAAATTTTTGAACTATATATAAGACTCTGTTATTATTATTAATTAAAAAAATTGTATGAAAATGAGTAAATGGACTTAAAATTCGTTTTGTATATATACGTTTGTGTTTAACATCAAAGAAAAATAATCTGCTACTGACATTTGTAAAATTATTATTATTATTATTAGTATTATTATTGTGAATTCTTTAAGAGCTTTTGGGACAACAATTTTTTTAGTCATCTTTCTATAAATAGAAAATTGCGAAGAATTTTATAAAAATAATTAAATTTTACAAAAAATTATATTAAAATTTTTGACAATAGTTGAATGTCTATGTGGAATTTTATAACATTTTTTTTGAAAATAATTGAATTCCTAAAAAGCATTTTATTATTTGTGAAAATAATTGAATTCTTGCGAACGATTTTATTGGAATTTTTTTAAATAATTGAATTTTCAAAAAGAAATTTATTACTTTTGAAAATAATTGAATTCTTGTGATGAATTTTCTTATTTATGAAAATAATTGAATTTTTTGAAAAGAATTTCATTAAAATGCCTCAAAATAACTGAATTTTCGGGAATAATTTTGTTATTTATCTTTAATAATTGAATTGTTTCGAAGAATTATTTATGTAAATAATTGAATTCTTGGGAAGAATTTTATTCAAATCTAAAAGAATAATTGAATTATTTTTAAAAAAATTGTATTTAAATTGTATTAAAAATAATTGAAATCCTGCGATAAATTTTATTATTTATAAAAGTAATTGAATTCTTGTGAAAGATTTTATTGGAATTTTTTTAAATAATTGAATTTCCAAGAAGAAATTTATTACTTTTAAAAATAATTGAATTCTTGTGATGAATTTTGTTATTTATGAAAAAATTTAATTTTTTGCAAAGAATTTTAATCAATTTTTATTCAAAATAATTGAATTTTCGGGAATAATTTTGTTGTTTATCGACATAATTTAATTGTTTCGAAGAATTATTTATGTAAACAATTGAATTCTTGGGAAGAATTTTATTAAAATCTAAAAGAATAATTGAATTATTTTTAAAAAAATTGTATTTAAATTGTATTAAAAATAATTGAAATCCTGCGATGAATTTTATTATTTATGAAAGTAATTGAATTTTTGTGAAAGATTTTATTGGAATTTTTTTATATAATTGAATTTCCAAGAAGAAATTTATTACTTTTAAAAATTATTTAATTCTTGTGATGAATATTGTTAATTATGATAATAATTGAATTTTACAAAGAATTTTATTAAAATGCCTCAAAATAATTGAATTTTCGCAAATAATTTTGTTATTTATCTTTAATAATTGAATTATATCGAAGGATTATTTATCTAAATAATTGAATTCTTGGGAAGAATTTTATTCAAATCTAAAAGAATAATTGCATTATTTCAAAAAAATACTATTTGAAATAACTGATTTCTTTCGAACAATTTTATTAAAATATTTGAAAATAATTGAATTCTTCCAAAGAATTAAACAAAAAAATTTTTTTTTTAATAATTGATTTTTTAAAGGAATTGAAATTAAATTTTTAAGAATAATGACATTTCTTGAGCAATTTCTGTAAAATTGTATTAAAATTAAAAATAATTGAAATCCTGGGATGAGCTTTATTATTTATAAAAATAATTGAATAGTTGCTAAGAATTTTCAAAAATAATTGAATTCCTGAGAACAATTTTATTATTTATAATAATAATTGAAAATAATTGAATTATTGCGAAAAATGTTATTTATTATTTGTTTAAAATGAATTGAATTTCTTTCAAAAATTCTGTTATTTTTGAAAATAATTGAACTCTTTATTAGAATTTTATAAACATTGTTTAAAATAATTAATTTTTTAGAAAACTTTATTTTTCAAAATAATTGAATTTTTCGATTAATTAATTTAAAATACTTAGTATTAAAAATAATTGAAATTCTTCGATGAGTTTTGGTATTTATGAAAATAATTGATTTCTTGTTTAGAATTTTATCAAAAACTTTTTTAAAAAATTGAATTTCTACGAAAAATGTTATTATTTGTGAAATTAATTGAATTATTGTGAATAATTGTGTAAAAATTTTGTAAAATAATTGATTATTTCGAATTTTTTTTTGAAAATTTTATTTTAAATTATTTGAATTCCTGTGGAAATTTTATTATTTATGCAAATAATTGAATTCTGGATGAATTTTATTTTTTAAATAATTGAATTGTTTAGCGAAATTTGATGAAAATACTAGATATTGAAAATAATTGAATTTCAAATATTTTTTGAAAATACTTGAATCGTTTTAAAGAATTTGATTATAATTTTTGAGAATAGTTTTTTGATTTTTAATATTAGCGAATTTAAAGTAGTGGAGATTCCAAAAAAACCTGAAATAGTAGCTTTTTGTGGCTTAAATCTAAAAAAGTACCCAAATAGTAGCATAACGTAAAAAAAGTATAGTAGTAAATAGTAGGTTTTAGTTGATGAGTGCAAAGCCTGAAATTAAGAGTCTTCATTTTTAATTCTTTTTCGTGAATGAAGAAGAATGTTTTCGAAGAAAAACTTGATTCCCTTTGCAGAGAGAGAAAAGTTTCGGAAAGAAAAACTATTTATTTTCTCTCCATATACAAAAAAGAAAGAAGAAAAAGAAAAAAAGAAAAAAAATTTGGTGAATTAAAGCGAAAACTAGGAAGTGCATGTTTTGAAGTACATCAGTGGAATAAACCAACACCCTAAAGACTGTTCGTCGCCGAAACTTCTGTTTTCCACCCGTGCCCCCCCTTCACCCCCCTTACTTCAACATTCTCTCCCGCAAAAACGAGCGTGGCTCTTCATCTGTTGCTACAAGTTTCCAAGAGGAGGAAAGATAGTTTCCACCACATTTAGGAATTCGACATTTTCAAGAATGCGGGCAGAATTTTGTATATAAACGAACTGGGTCAGATAAAAGAGCAAAAGAAAAAAGTGGACAGTTATTTTTTGTTGCACTTCTAATTTAACATAAGAAAATCACGCAGAGAGTGGCATTACTGTCTATATAGTATGTATAAGACAGCTAGGTTTCTTTTTATTACATTTCCCCTTTGCGCAGCTCAAAAACCTCTTTGCATAATTCTTATATATTCTTTCTGTATATGAGAAGAGAAGAGATGCAACAAAAATAACATTTTTAAAATGTAAAAATGGATATAATAAAAGTTGCAAGTTGGAACTTTAATGTAATATTATGTGCCACTCAAAATTACTGTCATTATATTCTTATTATTAAAACAAAGAGACGTGGCCGTTTTAGTTAACGAAAAACATTTCCTGTCATTTTGCTCTGTAACTTCATTGTTTTCTTTTTCTCCGCTAATGAAGAAAAATTTAAATAAAAAGTCCATTTACCTTCAGGAAAATTAACGAATACATACTTGACTTACTTATCTTAAATTTTTCTATTAGTCTAAGATCCCACTGATGCATGGTTTCTACCCTTATATAATATGTTTTATATGGATGAAATTTATTTTAAATAAAAGAACTATTCATTCTGTTAAAACTTAAAATTAAAAAGCAAATTAAATCTGTTGGGTTCAATATTCAGTGTTTAAAATCAAGAAAAATATATAGATGAGTTAACAAACAAATGTTCATGTTGTTGTTGCATGAAAGCATCATAGTCCTCAGGATTAATATAATATGTAAAATTAAAAAAAAGAATAAAAGCTTATAAATAAATCAAAAATACTCTTTACATTTTATAAAAATAACCTGACCATAAATAATTGATTAAGAAAAATCGGAAATTCAACTATGAAATTATGAAATAAGAAGAATCAACTATCAATTCTATTATAGTTTTAAGTGCTAATCGGTATTTTTAAAACATTTCAAAAAATTATAATATATGTGACTTGTATTTTTAAGCAAAACGTTTCTTTATACTTCCAAGTTATGAGCTTACTTTGCATTATTAATTTTTCATAATTAACAAATTTCGCATTACAAATAACCATTTCGAATTAAAAATTTAAACTCGCCTTTTGTAATTTATTTTGAGTTCACATGTTGCGCTATTTTTGCTATGCATAAATGAATATTTTCAATTTTATTGTCTGGAAACAAATTTTCCAGACCATATTTTTTTTAAGCAACCAGAATTTTTTTTTTATAACCACTTTTTCTTTGCAGTATTTTGTTTTTACTTTTATTTTCACTCTCATTTCCATTTTAATATATTTTTATCTTTCTTCTTACTTTTCACGTATTTTTATTTTTATTTCTTAAAAGAAAACGAAAAAATGAAAGTGAGAATAAAAATCTATCAAAATTAATGAGAAAATAAGAATAAAAATAAAATGTCAAAGTGTACTTGAAAGTAAAAATAATCATACCAAATTTAAGACAAAGAGTGCAAATGAAAATGGAAATAATGTGTTATAATAGTGAAAATGAAAGTGAAAATCTTTCATAGTGAAAGTAAAAGTGCGAATAAAATGAAAATAAAATAAACGTCTGTCAAAGTGAATGTGAAAATGAATGTGAAAGTGAAAATTTATAATTGTCAAAGGTAAAGTGAAAATGAAAATCTGTCATAGTGATAGTAAAAGTGCCAATAAAATAAAAATTAAAATCCGTCAAAGTGAAAGTGAAAGTAAAAGTAGAAATTTGTCAAAATGAAAATGAAAGTAAAAATATAAATCTGTCAAAGTGAAAGTGAAAATGAAATTACGTAATCGACCCCCAATTTAAAATTTTTTACTATATTAATCATGTCACCATCGTGCTTTATTTTCCATGTCAATGTAAGTTGTATTATGTAAAATAATTTTAATATTCAGAGAAGTATTTAATGTGATTAACAAAATATACATTTTGTTAACTAATATTCTAGTGTTACTGGAGATGATCAACATTATGTGATCGAAAAGCTTCTACCTAATAATTAACAATAATAATTTTCGTATTTCATTCTTTCATTCTGTCTGTCCACACTTTGAAGTTAGTTTTTGTGTTTGCTTTTGTTTTTTTTTGTTTTTTCTTTTTCTTTAAAAAATATTGTTTGACAGATCGAAAAAATGCAGGTATTTTTTCATGATTTATAATAAAACAATATTTGAAATTAGAAAATATAAAAAAAATTATGATTAAAAAATAAATTTTGTTTATTATATGCTATTTTCATAATAAATTTCGTTTGACTGATCTAAATTATACAAATTTTTCTCCTTTTTATTAATAAAAAATAGAAAATTGTTAATTTTTATAAAAAATTATAATTAAGAAATAGGAAATATTTTATGCATAATTTATATTTTTTAATAACAATATTGTTCAAAAACTTATTCTTTTCTTTTTGAAAAGAAACTTTACATATTCTATTCTATTTGTGAATTACAAATTTTAATTGAAAATGAAATTGAAACTTTTTAAATTTTTAGAAAATAAAGGAAAAAATTTTACTCAAAAAAATGTTCTGTTACATTTATTTACGAATTTATTTAATTGTAAAATTATTCAAAAACATCAATAACTTTTTTTTTAAATTGAATATTTAAATATTATTTTTCCGTAGGAATTAAAATTTTTCAAAACATTCAATCGCTATCTTCATGTTTTATAATAATTAAAGATGACCGAGTGATAAAATCATTGTTTTATATTATAAGAATATTATTACAGTAACTTTTTCAAAATTATTTTCATCATTTCAAATCAATTATTTTTTTCTACAAAAAAGTCGTTTATTTAATTCAGTGTTGCAACAAAAATGTTATCTTCTTGTTTATAAATTTCAAAAATGTTAATAAAACTCTTCGCAAGAATTCAAATATTTTCATAAATAATAACATTCTTCGTAGGAATTCAATTATTTTTATAAATTGTAAAATTTTTGGTAAAAATTCAATTATTTTCTAAAATTTTAATAAACTTTTACGAACGAATACAATTATTTTCTAAAATTTTAATAAATCCTTCGAAACAATTCAAATATTTTTTTAAATAGTAAAATCTTTACAAAAATTCTATTATTTTCAAAAAAAAATTTTTGACGAATGAATTCAATTTTTTTTTTAATTCGTTATAAAATATTTCAAAAGTATTCAATTTTTTTAAATCCTTCGAAACATTTCAATTATATTTATAAATAGTAAAATTTTTTCACAAAAATTTTATCTTGTAACTGTAATTATTGTTATGTTTTTTTTACAGTTAATACCATTATTTATAATATTTTTAAAAAATTATAATAAAGAAACTCTTAAAATTAGTTTTTTTTAAATATATTAAAATAATTTTTTAAAGATAATAGTTTTTCAATTATTAGATATACAATTTAAAAGTTTCCAAACAATTGAATTTTAGTAAAATCATTCAAAAATAATTAAAATTTGATAAAATCTTTTTAAAACAATTTAATTTTGATAATATTGTTTAAAAATAATTGAAATTTGACAAAACCTTTTAAAAATAATTGAATTTTTGAAAAATATAAAATAAATAAATTTAAAAATAATTTAATTTACTTTGTTCGAAGATAAGTAAATCTTGAAAAATTATGACAAAACAATTCTAAGAATTAGTTTTTTAAAAATATTCTAATGTAATTTTTCAAAAATTATTGCAGAATTTTTGTAAAATTTAAAAAAAAAACTAAGTAATTTTTTGAAGAATTTTAATTAAAAATTTTCATAATGATTGTTTTCTCCAAAATATTAAAAATAATTCTGAAAAATTTTAATGTTTGTATTGTTTTTTATACCTATATATTTTGAATTTTCGGAATTATATTTTTGAAAATATTGAAAATAATTGAATTTTAAAAATTTATAATAAAAAAAATTCTAAGAATTACTTTTTAAAAAAAAATTCTAAGAATTACTTTTTAAAAAAAAATTTTAATATTATTTTTTAGAAGGTCATTAAAGTTGACCGAGTGATAAAATCATTGTTTCATACTATAAGAATATTATTACAGTAACTTTTTAATAATTATTTTCATCATTTCAAATCAATTATTACTTTCTACAATTTTAAATTATTTTTTATGAAAATAATTGAATTCGTTAAAAAAAATTTTATTATTTATAAAAATAATTGAATTATTGCAAAGGAATTTATAAAAAATTTGTAAATAATTGAATTCCTGAGAAATTTTTATATGAAAATAATTAAATGTTTGTGTACTATGTTTAGGAATTTGAAATTGATTTGAAAATAATTGAACTTTAGGGGAAGAATTTTGTTATTTATAAAGATAATTGGGATTCTGACCAGAATTTTTTTTAAATTTGAAAGATAAAATTCATAATTGAATTTTATGAGAAGAATTTTATCACTCTTAAAAATAATTGAATTTTTGCAATTATTTGTAATTTTTTCAAAATTGGAATTTTTTAGTGTTTTCAACAAAAATTTGAATTACAAATTTTTAAATTCTATTATTTTTAGCGCAAGAATTGTTGCTAGTAAAGAAGATAATTATATATAGACTTGAAAACATACTAATAAAATTTAAACCCTTGCCGAAAAAAAAAAATTTTCTATTATGTTTTTTGTGAAAGACAACTAACAAAAATCGGTAAAAATTGTCTTTCCTTAACCTAAATCAAAGAATATTTCAAAGTGTTTATTCTCTTCATTAAAATATATGTATTTGTACAAAGAGGAGTTTAAAAGGTTGCAAGCAAAAGAGAGAGAGAGAAAATAGTGTGAGAGTGATGTTGACATATAGGAAATTGAAACAAAGTGCAATGCCGGAAGCAACGTCGGTAGCGCGTCAGAAGAACGTCGTCGTAACGCCCATCAAATATCGACGACGAGACCAAAAATAAATGCCTTCGATTTTCTTCTATATACCTTTTCTCTTTTCTCATACTCTCTGCTTTTAAATACTTTCGGCCCTGTCAAGAGAGAGAAAGACTTCTTTTTCCCCAAGACTACATTTACGTCTCGGGGAAAAGCATTATCGTGGAACGCTGACGGCTTTAATGACGATCATTAATCGAAAATAGGAGCGCGCCAGTGTGCACGTCAGCAAACTGAACAAGCATGTCGAGTGCTACTCAGTTTGCGATTTCAATTTTTCAATACACGTAAACTACAAACTCTAAAAATATAAATAAAACTTTTTTTCAAATGTCAATCACATAAGATTTCATGAAATAAAATTAAAGATCGCGCTGTTTTCTCGAAAATGTTAATAAAAAATTTTGGGTTGGTTCTAATGGTATTAATTATAGAATTATAGAAGAAACGATTAAAAAAGTCAAAAAAAAAGCGAGACTTCAAAAAAAAAAAATTGTTCGGATCCAAGTTTAAACGAGTTCTCTGTCTTTTTTTGGATTTTTTGAAGAACAGAATGATAAATGAACTGTTTTAATTTAAACATGTGCCTTAATTGAATTCTTTGTGAATATTGTGTATAAGCTGAGCATTTAGGGAATTAAAAAATTTAAAGTGCGATATCCCTTCGGGGTGAAGGGGAGAATGAATTTTCTTTTTTTTTTTTTGCACAAAACTAGTGGGAGTACATGTTCGGGAGTTCAATATTGATTGTTTTAAAATTTTCAGAAGCTCTTTTGCGACACGTCCATTGAGTGTCCTTGGGCCAAAAAGAATTTAAATTAAAAGATATAATATCTTGATACATATGGGGTATAAAAGTCCGGGAGAGATGATCCGCAATTTAAATATTTTACAGAATTTGCGCAGGAAAATATCACTTATAATCAGGTTTTTCTTCTTCCTTTCGTGACTATAAATTAATGTAAATTTTAAGATTGTTTCCATGACAATATTTTATTTAATTTTTCGTTCTTTTAAAGTTACGTGATTAATGCTTAATTACCAATCAAAGTTTAGAAAAAAAATCACTTATTTAAAATTTTTACAATCCTCAAATGTTGACAAAAAAATTTTCGTTTTTCCCTGACTTTTCCCTGATTTCCAGACAAAATTTTGGCTTTCTCCCTGACACTGAAGAATATTCTCATTCACTCGAAAAATTATTAGATACTCATAAAAATGTTTTTAAATAAATATTTAATCATTATTATTTTTCTATAGGAATTAAGATTTTTGAATTCAAACCTTTCGAAATTCAATAACTTATGAGAATAATATTACAAAACATGAAGAAATTTAAGATAGAAAATAATAGAATTCTTGCAAAAAATTAAAAATTTTTTTAAACAATTGAATTTCTATGAAAAAATTTATTTCTGAAAATAATTTAATTCTGGAGAAAAATTTTATTATTTATGAAAAAAATTAATTTCTTGTGAAGAATTTTATTCAAATTTTTTAAAATAATTGAATTTCTCAGAATTTTTTAAAACTTTTTGAAAATATTTAAATTCTATTGAGAAATTTCATTAAAAAATTGAAAATAATTGAAATCTGACAAAGAATTTTATATTTTAGGAAAATAATTGAATTGTTTCGAAGATTTTTACAAACATTTTTGACAATAGTTTTATTCCTGGGAAGAATGTTATATTTCTCGAAAATAATTGTATTCTATGATCAATTTTATTATAATTTTTTCAAATTTATATAATAAAAGAATTTTATGAAAATTTTGTAAAATAATTGAATTCTCGAGAAAAATTTTATTATTTATGAAAATAATTGATTTCTTGCAAAGAATTTTATTCCAATTTTTTTAAATAATTGAATTCTTAAGAAGAATTGTATTAAAAATAATTGAATTGTATAGGAAATTTTTATTAAAATTGCAATTTTATTAACTAAATCTTGTAAAGAACTTTGTCAACATTTTTTTTAAATAATAGAATTTTTAAAAGAATTTTATTTAAATTTTTCGAAATAGTTGAATTTCTCAGAACTATTTTTTTTCAATTCTCTAAATATATATTTGAATTCTTTCGAGGAACTTTATAAGGAAATTAAAAATAATTAAATTGGTTTGATGAAATTTATAAAAAAAAATTGGTAAGTAATTGAATTCCTGTGAAACTTTTATTAAAATTTTGTTTGAATAATTGAATTCTTTTGGAAAATTATATTAAAATAAATATTTAAAATAATTGAAAGGAGGAAAATTTTGGAAAATAATGTAAATTTTGCCAAAAATTTTATTAAATTTTTTGAAAATAATTGAATTTCTGTGAAGAATTTTATTACTTTTGAAAATAATTGAATTCTTTTTTAGAATTTTATAAAAATTCATAAAAATAATTGAATTCTTGTGAAGAATTTTTTTTTAAAATGATATTCAAAAGAATTAAGTAAATCTGAAGAATTTTGCTATTTATGGAAATAATTGAATTCTTGAGAAGAATTTTTTTACAGTTTCTAGAAATAATGAAATTCTTTCGACAAAATTTAATCAAATTTTTAAGAATAATTACATTTTTCGAGAAATTCGATTAAAATTATTGTATTAAAAATAAATGAAATTCTACAATGAGTTTTACTATTTATGAAAATAATTGAATAAATATTGCGAAGAAATTATTTAAAATAAAATTATAACTACGTTGACTAACTTCCCTTGATTATTTTTGAAAAATTTAAATAAAATTCTTTAAAAGAATTTAATTATTTTCAATAGAATGTAAAGAAATTTCAATTATTTTAAAAATTTTCAATTATTTGTTTATAAAAATTCAATTATCTTGAAACAATAGAATTGAAAAATTGTTAAAATCTTATTTTTCAGAATTAAAAAAAAATTTTGCGAATATTCAATTTTATTTAAAAATTTTAAGTGTGTATTTTTTTAAATTAACTTATAAAAATTTTAATTATTAGCTATAATCTTCGCTCTAAGAAACATGAATACATTAGAATGTCACTCTTTATAAAATTCAATTATATTTATCAATAATAAGATGTAAAAGTTGTTGATCGGTGTTAATTTTTAAATAGTCAAAGATGTATATTTTCTCATATTTTATTCGTCTAATCATGAAAATAATATTATAATAAATTGATAAATATTTATCAATTATTAAATTCAGATACTTTGAAAATTCGATTTGTTAAAAAGTTTTTAATGAAATTTTTTAACAAATTTATTTATTTTCAGTTGAATTTAAAAAAAATTTAAATTGTTATTCGATAATTTTTTTAAAATTTAATTATATACTTTATTTGAATCAGTGACTGATTTCTTACTATAAAATTAATTATTTTTGACTAATTTAGAGAAGAGTATAAAATATCTATAAAAATTGGAATTTAAAAAGCGATTGTTTAAAACAAAGATTAAAATAACAGAACTTTTTTAATTTGGTGAAAAAATTCCCGGTTTGTCATAAAATTCCTGGTTTATTCCCGGCTATTTCCCGATTAGTAGACACCCTGAAATCTGTTCAGAGAACAAAAGAAAATATTTCAACAACAACCGAAATTTGTTTCGTCAAAATTAACAATTCTTTTTTTTTCTTTAGACACAATGAGTTTGGAATCAATTTTTGAACACAAGATTCTAATATAAAATGTTATCAATTCTGCTTACAATTATTTTATCAGTTCAATATGTTTGGTAAGTATATATTCAGAGCGAAGCAAGAACAGATGCCGAACCCAAGAACAAGTTTACCGATTTTTAACTCTAAAAACAGGAAGTCAGAGTCGCAGGCAAGGATAATGCATGATAAAATGATAAAAAGGAAAAGTTTCGTACGATATACTTGGCGAACCTTTATATGTATGTTTCGAATTAAGACATTTCTGATTCGTATATTATTAAAACTTTCACTAAAGTACATATTTTTTTAAATATACCAAGAAACGCATAAACTCGAAAGTATTAGAGAAAATATTTGGTTTACATTTACGAATATTTCAATATTCATGAAATATTAAAGAAAATCGAAATTTGCTTCTTTTATTATAAGATTATAATTACGTGGGGTTACTATCAATGTTATAATTACTTGTAACATATTTTTTTAGGACTTACACCCTAAAAAACAATAAAATAATATAAATTGCAAACAATAATTGAAATTGACATGTTGATTGCAGCTAAGATGCTAAAAATAACCGAAACCACGAAAATTTTTCATTACCATAATCACCTCTGGAAAAAAAATATCGTTTCTAATTATCATCAATCAAAAGTACAACTATAGTTGAAACTACCATTAATTATGAATACAAACATCATTCGTTCAAGTTATCAATTTTCGGAAACATTATCGTCATTAATTAAATCTATCACGTGGAAAAATGATTGGTTGTACTGTTAAATTTGTTAGACTATGGAACAACTGACGTTCAAGTGTGATGTACACATAGAATAACCTAACAATAAAGTGTTACGCGATACAAATTAAGTTAACTTTGATTTGATGAATAGAAGTGTTGCACGTCGGGCAACACTTGTACTCTAAAAACCCTCTAGTACCAAGTCTCAACCAAATCTGATGAATTTATATGTTCTTTTGTATTGATAATTTCTTACGTTTTTTAGCCAATTTCGTTCATCTTTGAAGTGTGTTTGTAAAAAATCTAATCTAAAGCGTTTGCTGTTTATTTTGTTCAAAAAAACACATCTCCTTCTGTATAAGAATCAATTTTCTTCAGATTTAAACTTACCAGGTCACATATATTTACAAATTCTTCTGCTTCAAAAACTTGGAAGAATGATATCTCAGGACCGAATAAAGGTTTATTTTTAAAGAAGAAAAAAGTAATTGATGTTTATATGACTTGAAAAATAACCAAAATGTAATATGGACTTGAATAATAAACAGAAAAAAAGTAAATAAACAAGAGAAGCAAGTTTACCTTCTTCAGGTCTTTGCTGGCGTCGGCTTCTTCGATCTTCCTCTTCTCTGAGACCTTCGGTGTAAGCACAGCAATACTGGCTTCCCGCAAAGGTTTTAAATCCACCTGAAACACGGAAATCGATCGGATGGTTAGTCGGCTATTAGAAAGGAGTCGATGACTGTGATATCCTATATCTTTAAGACACGATAGGTACGATTATTGGGCGAGACTCTCGCAGACTTGGGAGTTTGACCTCCTCCGTTATAGTGCAAGTGGCAAACTATAAGGGTCACAAGGGTCGCCCTGACAACGCCCTTACCTGCAATGCAGTGCCCAACATCGTCTACTATATGGTTTTCATCGTTTCCTAATTTCATCAAACATCAACCGATATAGTAGTTATTATAGCGAGACTTTAAAACATCGACCCTGAATTTTAGAAATTCGCGCTCCCGTTCCAAAAGTGACAATTTATTTTGCATGACATCTTATTTCTCAACACGTGAGGAATAAATTACATCAACTATAGGAATTAGATGTCCTATAAAAAGTAAAGAAATTTTTTTTTTCAAAATATAAAAACTGTCTGGAGAAATTTTATTTTTTGGAATTTTAATGATTAGAGTAAATTGAAGACCTCCACTGAATAACGATCCATGGTACAATTAAAAATACTTACAATTTTCATCTGTGATACGATCTACACCTGGAAAGTTACAATATGTATTTTATGTAACACAAGAATGATTACGCATCTTTTAACGACTGTTTTTAATGTGTAAAGCAGTGCAGAATAACTAAGAGAAAAATGTCGAACCGTTAGTGGTTATAAAAGAAATTTATAAACATCTTTTTAAAAAGTAAACGAATTCAATATCAATATATTCGTGATAAAAATTTATAATTAAGTACCTACTAGACAGTTTTTAGGATTAGCTCTAACGCATTTTTTATTTTCGAAGTCTGACATCAGATTTCAATTCATTTTTAATATTTTGGTCGTCATATTATTGACGACATCAATTTTTAATTTTTTGACATCAAATTTGGATTTAGTGACCCCAAAAACCCCCGAGAAATAAATTTCGATCAAACCGCATCAATTTTGAAATCATCCGCCATATTGGATCCGCCATTTCGAATTTTGAAAATCTGACATCATATTTGTAATCAGTGACCCCAAAAACCCCCGAGTAACGAGTTACAAGCGAATTTAATATTAAATTTTTTAATTTTTGTAGTCGCCATTTTATCGCAATTTTTAGTTAATTTTCATTAAATTAACTTTCGTGAAAGTAAATAAACATGTGAGGCGCATGATTATTCCCCAAATGTCATTTGACCGAACTGTCATTTTACCGAATTGCATTTATTCCAACTGTTATTTTCACGAAATGTCACTTTTACAAATCGCCATTTTTAAGAATTTGTAAAAATTGCGATTTTTCAAATTGTCATTTTTACGAATCGTTATTGTTCCTAAATGAAATTTTTGCGAATTGTCATTTATACTAAATGTAATTTTTGCGAATCAACATTTTTACGAATTGTCACTTTTGCGAAATATAATTTTCACGAATTGTCATTTATGCGAACTATCATTTTTTTGAATTGTCATTTTTACGAAATGTCACTGTTGCGAATTGTCATTTTTGCGAAAATTGCTGTAGTAAATCTACATATGCATACAAGTTTACTATAGCAATTTTCGCAAAAATGACAATTCGCAACAGTGACATTTCATAAAAATGAATAATTCAAAAAAATGGCAATTTGCATAAATGACAATTCGTAAAAATGACAATTCGCAAAAATAAATTTTCACAAAAGTGACAATTCGTAAAAATGGCGATTCACAAAAATTACATTTAGTATAAATGACAATTCGCAAAAATGAATTTTCGCAAAAGTGACAATTCGTAAAAATGTCGATTCACAAAAGTGACATTTCGTAAAAATGACAATTCAAAAAAATGACATTTCGGAACAATAACGATTCGCAAAAATGACAATTCGAAAAAATGATATTTCGCAAAAATGACTTTTCGCAAAAGTGGCAATTCGTAAAAATGTCGATTCGCAAAAGTGTCATTTCGTTAAAATAACAGTTCGGATAAATGCCATTCGGTAAAATGACAGTTCGGTCAAATGACATTTGGGGAATAATCATGCGCCTCGATGGAAGCAACGAAGTCGACGAGGCGACGCTAGCGAATTTTTAAAAATTCAAAATGGCGGATCCAATTTTTCAACCGAAAAATTCAAAAATTATCGAGATTTGCTTAAAACTTGTTGGCCAGGGACGTTTACAGTTGGCAAATTTAATTAATTTTGTCCGACTACATAATATATTTAATGGTGTCACTAAAAACTTAAATTGGACATTGAATATCTGTAAAAATATTGAACCAATCAAAATTAAAGAGCTGTTAATAAAATGCATCAAGAATTTTTTTTTAGAAATAAATTTTTTATTTTCATTTTCACTTTCTAGATTTTGAGGGTATTAATTTTAGAAAACAAAAGCTGTGGAATGCAAATTAGTATTTTATATTTTATTTGAAAAATTACCCCCTTACAAAGGAAGGTAACAAAATATAACTTTTTTTTTTGAAAAATGTTGACGGACGAGTATATTATTTTAATGTGTGCTCACAACGCTAGATAAAATTTGCATTGTCGCATTATTTCCTCGCATTTCAATTAAAGTTTATAATGCAAAGTTTACATTCAATGCTCTTATCACTGAAGCACCAGCTGAACAATATTAAATTTATATGTAATTTTTAAACAATTATTTTTTGGCATTTATGGTAAATATTTAAATTAGCTTCAAAGAAAGAATTTTATTCATTTTTTTTTGTTCAATTTTCGCAATTACACATTTCATTTTATTGCCTCATGTAAAAAATAACAGAATTATGAAAGTATTTTCGTGTTATAAATTTTTCCCGGAGTGGTTTATTTATATTAAATATATGCCCGTGTTGCAGTTTTAGGAACAAAAGGGAGAATATCTTTTTATACCTTTTTTTGGATTTAAATTTAATGTAGTCAACTGTGAAGGTATTCTCGCGATTCAACAAATCTTGGTATGAATATTTTACTGCTGAAGTAGTGCGCTTATACATAAGGGAAATATTTTAAGAATATCATGCGGTTAAGTGTTGTAAAAAATGGAAATTTTTCCTATATATGTCAGGAAAGATTGTACGGTCAGTATTCGCGGTATAATATCCGCCGCGAGGATAAACGTATTTGCCATGTCTCTTCGTTTTTTTTTTTACTGCGTTCCGCTATATTTGTAAAAACTGAATGTCAAATGCAATCGATTTAATAGGTGAATACACATTTTTGAAGAATAAGGGGGAAAAAAAGTGTTTTGACACTCTGCCAAAAGTTGTTTTTTTGATTCTTTTTTTGTTGTTGTTGGTTTGCGAGTGTAGCGTTGGGGAAGCTTCCGCATATCACCATAACGTCGAGCGAGATTTTGTCGTGGAAAATGAATAGCTCTGGATCGCCGACCCGTAAGTTCCGGATATCCTGGAGTGCGGTATAGGCATCGCTTTCGAGGACCGCAGTATGGAGTGCATGTAATTTTGAACAAAATGAATACATTCTCACACGCTAAACTGCAAATACTGCAATCTCTCTCTCTGTATGTATAAGTGTACACAATGAACCTATAAATTACGGTAACACAAACTCTGCGAAATTAAAGTATCTTTTCAAAAAATTGTAAAACCTAATGGCATTTTTTTATTTACTTTTGTAGGGGTGAATAAATAATAATAATTTATGCAAGCAAAAGTAAAAAAAAGAATTGTCCGCTTTTAAATCCTTTGCAGTTTAGTTAAAAATCGCTTATGGGCCTAAAACGATCCGAAAAAAAAGTTTCCTAAAAAATATGAATTCATCGCATATAATTAGGGTTTTTGGGGTAGCAAAATTTATATTTGAGGTCAGTTTTTCATAATTTAAAATGGCGGATCTAATATGGCAACCAAATTTTTTAAAAGTTGACGAATTTATCAAAAATATTCACTCGGAGATTTTTAAAGTTACGAAATTCGAATTTAATGTGAAATTATTGTAAATTATAAAAGTTACTTTTTGTATCACTTTTTTTTCCAAATTACTACATTTCTAATTACAGGGTTGCCACAAATATTTTATTTTATTTTTCTCTGACTTTTCCCTCATTTCTAGACAAAATTTTTACTTTTTCCCTGACCCTAAAGAATATTCCAATTAAAAAAAAAAAAAAAAAAAAAAAAAAAAATTTCTCAAAATTATTAGATACTCAAAAAAATGTTCTATTACACATATTTACAAATTTCTTTAATTTTAAAATTATTTAAAAACATCAATAACTTCCTTTTTAAATAAATATTTAATTTTTATTATTTTTCCGTAGGAATTAAAATTCTTCAAAACATTCAAATTCAAAGCTTTTTGAAATTCAACAACTTATAAGAATATTATTACAAAACATGAAGAAGGCGATCACTCTGAGTCAAAAGCTCAGAGTGATCGCCTTCTTCATGTTTTGTAATAATTTAATTTACCATAAAATTTTTTTAAAAAAAGTTAATTATTTACAAAAATCCTAAAAAATCCTTCGCAAAAATTCAATTACTTTTTACAAGTTAGTAAAATTTCTCAAAAAAATGCAATTATTTAAAAAAAAATGTAATAAAATTCGTTGCAATAATTCAATTATTTTCATAAATAGTAAATCGATTATTCGGTAATTCATTTTTAAATCAATTTTTATAAGAAACTTCTAGAAGAATTCAATTAATTAAATTAAAAAATAAATAATTTATTGAATAATTGAATTCAATTCAATTTTCAATTGAAAATTGAATTCTCATAAAGAATTTTATCAATAAATTTTTAAATAATTGAATTCTTTTGACAAATTTTAATAAAATTTTTAAGAATAATTACATTTTTCAAGGAATTCGATTAAAATATTGTATAAAAAATAATTAAAATCCTGCGATGAGTTTTATTATTTATGAAAATAATTCAAATTTTCCCAAGAATTTTATTAAAATTTTTCTAAAATAATTGAATTTCGAAAAAGAATTTTATTATTTATAAAGATGTTTGAAATTTTGACAAGAATTTTTTTAAAAATTTTCTAACATAATTGAATTTCTGCGAAAAATTTTATTACTTTTGAAAATAATTTAATTCTTCCAACGAATTTTATTCAAGTTTATGAATATAATTGAATTTCGGAGAAAAATTTTATTACTTTTGAAAATAATTGAATTCTTGAAAAGAAATTTGTTAAAATTTTTTAAATAATTGAATTCTCGCGACGAATTTAATAAAAATCTTTTTAAATATTTTATAATTTTATCGAAAAGTTTTATGAAATTTTGTACTTTTAATAATTGAATTCCTGTGAAAATTTTATTACTTATGAAAATGATTGAATTATTTCGAAGAAATTTATTTAAAATTTTGTAAATAATTGAATTCTTGTGAAATTTTGTCAAGAATTTTATTAAAATTTTTCTAAAATAATTGAATTTTCGAAAAGAATTTTATTATTTATAAAAATACTAGAAATTTTTATAAGAATTTTTTTTTTTAATTTTTGAAAATAATTGAATTCTTTCAACGATTATTATTAAAACTTTAAAAAATAATTGAATTTCGGTGAAGAATTTGATTAATTATAAAAATAATTGAATTTTAAGGAACAATTTTATTATCTATAAAGATAATTGAAATTTTGACCAGAATATTTAAAAAAATTTTTTAACATAATTGAAATTTTGTGAAGAATTTTTATAACTTTAGAAAATAATTGAATTTCTGGAATCATTTGTAACTTTTCCAAGAGTATTCTCATGAATTTTAAAAATTCAATTCTTTCCAGTACTTTTTTTTTTATTTTTTCCTGATTTCCTTGACCAATTTTACTTTCCCTGACTTTTCCCTGAATTCCCTGACATGTGGCAACCCTGAATTAGTTATATATTTTACAAACCATTTTGCATTTTTGACGCTTGACAACAGATTTTAATTCATTTTTAAAATTTTGGTCGACATGTTGACGACATCAATTTTTAATTTTTTAATTTTCACATCATAAATCATAAATTTTTTAACTTTTGTAGTCGCCATTGAGCTGAAATTTTGTACGAAAGTCTAAAATACAATATAGAAGGGAAGTGATACTTATTACTTACATTAATTAATAAATTTATTTACTTGTTTCTTTGGCTTCCGTTCAATATTTTTGACATCAGAACCTCAAAAAAATTGTCTTGTTTTATCATTAACCACCAAAGAATAAAAATATTCTAAATTCAAATGATATACTTTTGTTTTAAATGGAAAAAAATGATAGGATATTAGAAGAGGATTTTTCCTCTAAGTATGAGCTTACTTTTTTAATGGTGAAATATTGACAAGTTTGCAAAGAAAGGCAGACGAAAGAAGGAAGAAAATACTTAACAAATTAAAAGAAGTCGATCTATGAAGACTTTTTATTCGACTTTTTTTATTTTAATAATAAAAATTCCACCAATTGTTTTTGACCATAAATAATTTATAGACTTAAAAAAAAATAAAAAATTAGCTTTAGAAATACTAACCACAAACGATGAAAGGTTAATTTTATTAAGCCTATCCAGCCCTGACGTTTAAATTTAGAATCACACTGAAAGCTTGTTTCTCTACCTTTCAAACCACATTAGTTTACTTTATTTTAATTCTGGATTTATCTTAATTTGTGCTTTTGGTAAGAAACACCTGAGTCACTTTCGTTCTGTCGCTTCCAATCCTCAACATAATTTAAAATTAAAACATTTTATTATGTTATACTAAAATTAATCCATTTAACTTTCATTACTTTTCTTTTCTCTAAAACTATATTAAAGAAATAGGATTACTAATCCCTAATATACTACTAAATCTAAAACTTCAAAAGTAGTCACATTTTACAAATAAATGTCATATTACCGAATTGCATTTATTCGAACTGTTATTTTAACGAAATGTCACTTTTCCGAATTGCCATTTTTACGAATTGACACTTTTACGAATTGTCATTTTTGCGAACTGACATTTTTTCGCATTGTCATTTTTGTGAATCGACATTTTTACGAATTGTCATTTTTGCGAATCGACATTTTTACGAATTGTCATTTTTGCGAATCGACATTTTTACGAATTGTCATTTTTGTGAATTGTCATTTTTACGAAATGTCATACTGTTGTGAATTGTCATTTTTGCATAAATGACAATTCGCAAAAATGACTATCCGCATAAGTGACAATTCGTTATAATGTCGATTCACAAAAGTGACATTTCATAAAAATGACATTTCGGAACAATAACGATTGGTAAAAATGACAATTCGTAAAAATGACTATCCGTATAAGTGGCAATTCGTTATAATGTCGATTCACAAAAGTGACATTTCGAAACAACAACGATTTGTAAAAATGACAATTCGTAAAAATGATATTTCGCAAAAATAACTATCCGCATAAGTGACAATTCGTAAAAATGTCGATTCACAAAAGTGACATTTCATAAAAATGACATTTCGGAACAATAACGATTGGTAAAAATGACAATTCGTAAAAATGACTATCCGTATAAGTGGCAATTCGTTATAATGTCGATTCACAAAAGTGACATTTCGAAACAACAACGATTTGTAAAAATGACAATTCGTAAAAATGATATTTTCCGTAAAAATAACAATTCGAAAAAATGACATTTCGGAACAATAACGATTCGTAAAAAATGACAATTCGAAAAAATGAATTTTCGCAAAAGTGACAATTCGTAAAAGTGACATTTCGTTAAAATAACAGTTCGGATAAATGCAATTCGGTAAAATGACAGTTCGGTCAAATGACATTTGGGGAATAATCATGCACCTCTATTTTGATTTGTAGTAACAATTGCTCAAAGTAGGTAATAAAAAAATAAAATTGCAATTGTCTCAAAATCCTGACATGAATTAAAAAACTGATTGTGTATCTCATTGTACTGACGAAATTTATATAGTTATCCGCTTATGGTCCTTAATAGACTGCGGAGATATGCATCAAATAAATAAATAAATTGATTATATACCATAAATTACATAGTTTCGGTGTGGGGAGATAGTTTTTGGTGTGATCTAGAGGGAGGACCTCTTGGAGATTTATTGTATTTGTGTTTATTGAGAAGAGGCTACGTGCCAAAATTCAAAACTGTGGACTATCTCCAAATAAATCGCAGATTTACTCCGCCTGCTGCTCACAACACATATATATAAAGAAAATGTATGTCTGATACTCAGCTTTTATTTGTAATTTTTCAAGTAAAACATTAAAATTTATTATGTTTTGTGTTTTTTGCGAGAGTCATTTTATTCTTCGTTGCAGTTTGTAAATTTGATTTGCGTGCTTTTCGATTATTACACATGGAGTTTCATCGCTAATTCTTTAATATTTGTTATAATTTCTATGGTTGAATTTCAAAATAACTATAATGTCAAAAGAATTGATAAATTATTTCACAAAATTTGAATAAACTATTAATTTGAGGTAAAGAAACCGATAAAAAAAACTGTAAATTTTTTGCCGTTAAATCTTTTGGAAAAAATTTTATCTAGGCTTTTAAAATAAATTGAACAATGTATCATGTGAGTAGACAAATAACATTTTTTTGTTACAATTATATGAAATATCTTTTGATACAGTGTTAGATGAAATATACCTTTGGTACGTGTTAGGGTACAATAAGTGCAGATGGTCTTATCTCCTATTGTTATTACGAACGTTGCTCAATATTTCTCGAATAAAATATTTTCTCTATAAATTTATGAATAATCTGATAAAATTATTTGCCTGGCATTTGCGTATTTATATCTATAGATATGAATGTTATACTGATAATAGTCTCCGCAAGATAATTTTTGAGAGACTATTAACACTGCGCTTAACTGCTCTTCGCCGTCAGACTTTCGAGTTTTCTGTTTATTACAAACAGCATAATTAAGATCTTTGCGCATAAAAAAATAATCAGCAGAGTTACGTCTTCAGTGGTAAAGGAATATGACAATGCCGTGGTTGAAAAGGGGAAAAAAAGGGAATCAAGCACGTTCACTGAGAACGATATGCCACAATATCTACCTCTACTTATACATTTAAAGGGCTCATTGTTTCAGGTACTCTCTCTTTCTCCCTCTTTTGCTTCCAAATCGTAGTCGCCATTTTCCCGCATAATTTCACAAAGTAAAGAATATCAAGTCTTATCAGCGACACAATGAGCTATGTTACTTTGTAATAATTATTTCATTTCAAATTTTTATAAGTACTTTTTATTTTTTAATTATGTGTATTGTACAGTTGAAGAGATAAATGGTTGATAAAGTTGTAGATTACAAAGTAAAGCCAAAACTGTCTGGAACTTCTGCGAATTTCTGTCTACTTTTACTATTTTCAAAGTGAATTTTGCTACGCTCGAACTAATTTTTACAAAACTCTGATTGAAGTGCACTTCAATCATAGCAAATTTTAATCCAAAAATGGTAAAAATTGTCAAAAAATGCGCAGAAGTAAACAATCACCAATTTTGTTTTTCTTTTTAACTCTCAGAGTACACACTAGGTCAATTTGATCTACAAAAAATTTTTGAAAAAAAAATTTCGTGTGAACTATTTCTATTTATTCTTAAAGTATACACTAAAAAATTTTGAGAAATCTACATTTTCTCAGGAAAATGCTTTTCCTTAAAAAGCTGGTGAAAATTACCAAAAAATTTAATGAAAATCACACAAAATTCTAATGAATCTATTTTTCACAAAAAATTGGTGGATATCATTTAAAAAAAGTTAGGGAAAATTACCATGAATTCTAATGAAAATGTTTTTCCAAAAAAAAAATTAGTGAATATTATTTCAAAATAGTTAAGAAAAATTACAAAAAATTTTAATGAATATAATTTTACTCTCAAAATAGGTGAATATCACCCAAACATGAATAAAAATTTCAATTTTTCAATTTCTAGGGATATAAATATAAGATTATTGTTAGTGTGAGTTATAAATTAATGTAATTTAGATACTATTTTATTAATGTTCTTCATAATTGTTTATTATGGTTTGTAAACAAAATCTTGTAAATTAGATTTGTAATCAAACATATTTTGTGAAAGAAAAAAAATCTCTATAGACTAAAATTATTTTCTTCAATCTTGATAAATATTCATCATAAATTGTAAAATTCACAAAAAAGAAGGAATTCCCAAATTATTAGGGAATATTTTCCCCTAAAAGTTTAGTGAATATTGAAATATTTTCTCAAAACTTTCGGGCAAAATTCAATAAATTAAAGGAAAAAATTTTTCCCCAAACCGATTGGGGAATATTTTTAAGAAATTTTTGGAAAAAATTTTCTCTAAAACAGAGTTGCCACAAATATTAAATTTTATTTTTCATTGACTTTCCCCTGATTTCCAGACAAAATTTTCACTTTTTCCCTGGACCATAAAAAATATTCTAATTCACTCTAAAAACCATTAGATACTCAAAAAAAATGTTCTATTACATTTATTTACAAATTTCTTTAATTGTAAAATTATTCGAAAACATCAGTTATTTTCTTTTTTAAATAAATATTAAATCATTATTTTATTATTCCGTAGGAATTAAAATTCTTCAAAACATTCGAATTCAAATCTTTTTGAAATTTAACAACTTATAGTCGAATATTTATACAAAACATGAAGAAAAAAAACGATGAAAAACGATGAATAAAACGATGTTTTGTAATAATTTAAATTACCATACAATTTTTTTTTAAAAAAGTTAATTATTAACAAAAACCCTTATAAAATCCTTCGCATGCGAAGGATTTACTTCTTGCAAGAATTCAATTATTTTTAGAAATAGTCAAATTTCTCAAAAACAAAATTCAATTATTTAAAAAAAATGTAATAAAATTCGTTGCAAAAATTCAAGTATTTTTCATAAATAATAAATCGATTAATCGGTATGTAATCCACTTTTAAATAAATTTTTATTTGAAAATTCTAGAAGAATTCAATTATTTAAATTAAAAAATAAATAATTTATTGAATAATTAAATTAATGTTTAAATTTTTAAAAAGAATTTTTAAAGAATTGAATTCTTTTGACAAATTTTAATAAAATTTCTTACAACTAATTACATTTTTTTGAGGAATTCGATTAAAATATTTTTAAAAAAAATAAATAAATAAATATAAAAATATAATAAAAAAAAAATATAATAAATAAATATCAAAAATAATTAAAATCCTGCGATGAGTTTTATTATTTATGAAAATAATTAAAATTTTTCTAAAATAACTGAATTTCAGAGAAGAATTTTATTATTTATAAAGATACTTGAAATTTTGACAAGAATTTTTTTTTAATATTTAAACATAATTGAATTTATGCAAAGAATTTTATTATACTTTTGAAAATAATTGAATTCTTGTAATAATTAAAATTTTTCTAAAACAATTGAATTTCGGAGAAGAATTTTATTATTTATAAAGATAATTAAAATTTTGATGAGATTTTTTTTAAATTTTGAACATAATTGAATTCTTGCGACGAATTTTATGAAAATCTTTTTAAATAATTGATATTTTTCGAAAAATTTTATGAAATTTTGTATTTTAATTTGTAAATAATATAGAATTCCTGTAAAAATTTTATCACTTATGAAAATAATTTAATAATTTCAAAGAAATTTATTAAAAATTTTGTAAATAATTGAATTGCTGTGAAATTTTACCAAGAATTTTATTAAAATTTTTTTAAATAATTGAATTTCGAAGAATTTTATTATTTATAAAGATAATTGAAATTTTGACGAGATTTTTCTTGTAAATTTTGAACATAATTGAATTTTTGGGAAGAATTTACATAACTTTTAAAAAAATAATTAAATTTCTGCAATAATCTGTAATTTCTCCAAAATTAAAAAAATTTTTTCGTGTTTTTAATTAAAATTCTTCTATAAATCTATTATTTATGAAAATTGTAACAATTATTCATTAAATAATTTATAAGTCATAATTTTATGATAGTTCTTAAAAATTACGTTATGTAAAAAGAAATTATTGTTAGAAATAGAAAAATTTGAATTTCGTTCAACCGAAAATTAAATATGGCGGTTTTAATTTCAATAAACAAAAAAATTTTCACTTTTTTAAGTTTTTTAAATTTTTTTCCTTATAAAACGTATGTGAATAAAATTTAATTCTCAACCATAGGTGTATAAAAATTGTATACTTTTAGGAAACCTAAACTAGAATTAAAAATTTTAAGATGGCGGATCAAATATGGCGTCAAATATGAAGTGAAATTTTAAAGTTTTGGTCACTATATTTCAACATACCAAAATGTTATTGAATTCGCTTAAATTTTGTTACTCAGGGATTTTCGCAGTCGCTGATTATAAATTCGATATTATTTTTCAAAAATTCAAAATGGCGGATCCAATATGGCGGAAAAATTAAAAAATTTATTTAATTGACCTGAACTTCACAGCGGAATCGAAAAGAGGACACTTAAAACCTATAAGAAACATACTTTTGGTATAAAATACATCATCCGTTTTATTCATAAGAGCATAGGCCACCATTTTGATTTTCGAAAAAATTAAAATGTCTAATAATGCCTAAATGAAAGGTCATTCATTTTGGACGCGACAATTTGTCATTTCAAATTTTTTCTCAAGCAAATAAGCGATTTTCAATCAAAAATATAGTTTTGATGGAAAAAAACCCAAAAATGTGTTTTTTTTAAACAATCATAACTTCTAATTCTTAAGTCGAAAGTTAGATTTTCTTGCAGATTCTGAAAGAGGACTAAAAAATACATAAGAAGCACTACGTGTAAATTTTTTTCATCCCACCTTCTTTGAAAATTGTAGGTATACAAATGTAAAGTGAAGAAAACGGACTTCTCTTGGGTTATGGTATGCTTTTTACTTTTTTATGTTGGTGTATACTAACAGACAAAAGTTTATTACATAAATATATCATTTAAATATCGTGACCTCTAAAGATTCATTGAATAAATTATATACTTTATTTTGACTAATTTTTCCTTTGTGTAAAAAAAATCAAGCATTTATTATAAAGTTCTTGGTGACAAACTTTTTCAGCTTTTTGTGAAAACTTGGAAAAAAAGAACTTATCCGAGAAAAGATGAGAAAAAAATGTATATTGTTTCAGTTGCAATGCATATAATTTCTCATTAGTCGCTATAAAGGGGGTAGTGTTTGTTTTATCTCGTTTTTCTGAAATTTCGCGAAACTTTATGTATATACAAAAGGCTGGTATTTACTCCTCGACGTTGAGAGCAGGAAGAAGAATAAAGTTTGTACTAATGAAATTGCCAAATTAACGGGAAAAGTACACTATATACTGTCACATGTTGAGAGAAAGAGAGAGAGAGTCAAAGTCAAATCTTTTCCTACTATATATACTACTACTTTTTCCTACTATATTCGTGAAACCTACTCTCCCCTATCTAAAGGCTTTATACAAGTTTAATGATACACTTTATAAGCTCCCGAAGTTTCGAAATATGCGCACACAGAACAAATTTTGTGTTCACGGTTCACTTGATTTCACGTTTTCTGAAATGAGCCTTATAAGAGAAAAGCAATTAAAGAACATTTCTCTCTATCTCTCTCTCTCTTTCCATATTATACAACAGAAGATAAGATAGAGTCGTAAAATGTCTTCGTTCATCTGATATTCAGACAATATAATACATCTCGTCAGTTTCATCTGCAAATTGCAACTGATGTCACACATTTATCACTAATGAAAGTTCAAGCCAAGATATTTCTTGTAAATGCTAGAGGGTAATTTTCACCTTGCAGAAAATCTAATTCCATCATTAAAAATTTACGCTTGGTACGATGTTTCATTAGCCACAGCCAAAATTCTCCTAACGC
Organism: Leptopilina heterotoma; assembly: GCF_015476425.1. Classification (NCBI taxonomy): domain Eukaryota; kingdom Metazoa; phylum Arthropoda; class Insecta; order Hymenoptera; family Figitidae; genus Leptopilina; species Leptopilina heterotoma. The sequence goes on along the minus strand of NW_025110874.1, from coordinate 2,951,033 downwards.
TATATGGCTATTAACATATTTTGCATTGCACAGATTTATATTATGTACTTTCTCTGATACATTCCGAAATATGTACTTCTAGCTTTTACTTGAAATTGCTTTTCCGACGGAAAAATTAAAGAAAGAAAGAAAGGTTACTAAAAGTTATTAGAATTGTTTCAAAAAGCGTTCTTCTTGTACCCAAAATCAAACTGTTATGTTGGTCAATTGTGTTTTTGATTTTTAGTTACATACATGTGAAATGAGCAAATTCGAATATGTGTACAAATGTAATTTATCGATGACAAACAACCGAGTGACGGGTTGAAATTAAAAGTACATGAGAAAAAAAAAGATTTACAAACCGTTTATATATATACATGTAGTGTGTGCGATGTTAAATCTACAGTTCCAATATTGGTCGATCAGAAATACGCGCATGAATGCATTTTCCAACAAAATTCGTTTCGAAAACATATTTGACACGAAACAAAAATTGCTCTACGCGAACTTATATTTCCTATTAAAAAATACAGTTGGAAAAAATTTCATAAAAATATTTCATAAAAATATTTCTCTCGAAAAAAATATTCCTCTCGTTCTTTTTCACTTCCAAAAAGAAGTATATATTATAATAAATATAATACTTTTCCCAAAAAGTCTGTTGACGCAAAAGACACTATACCTTCTGTTAATATTCCCCACAAGTATAGGTTGAAATTGATTAAAGAATTTTCTTGTTTTGGGCGTTAATGGGTTAACAATATTTTAAACAATTTTTATAAACAAATTGTTTTTTAAAAGACACAAACATTGAAAAAAAGTTCGTTTCCATATGGCTCTTATTTTTATATTTGCAAGATGTGAGCTGAAGATAAAAATTCTTTAACATTATAATTTAACAATTTTATAAACAAGTTTATAAACAAATTAAGAATTGATAACAATTGAAGCTGAAAAATAGTGTCTTCTTCCACCGATTTTTTTCATTGTTCTCTTAATGAATCTTTGAGATAAAAATTATTGACCATAATCATTTAACAATTTCATCTTTCAGATTTATATTCATTCATTTTCATTTTCAATAAACTTTATAAACAATTGTTATAAACAAATTCCAAACTAGCAACAAGTAAAGGTGTAAAAATTTCGTTTTTTCTTTTAATATTTTTTTCTAGAGGATTAATGAATCTTGAAACTTTAATTTACCTATTAATATTTTTTAATAACGTTTTAAACAATTATTGTAAACAAAGTACATATTATTAACAATAATTGAATTTAAAAAAATCTTTTTTCTTCCAATATCCTTTTTCCTGCACGGTTAATATATTTTGAAACTTAAATGTAATTTTTAATATTTTCCAACAAAGTGATGAACAATTCTTTTAAACAAATTATTTATCTACAATAAATAGTAAAATAAACAGTGAAATATTTACACCTTTACTTGTTGCTAATTTGGAATTTGTTTATAATAATTGTTTATAAAATTGTTAAATAATTGTGGTCAATAATTTTTATCACGAAGATTTATTAAGAGAGAACAGTAAAAAAGTCGGTGAGAGATGACACTATTTTTCCGCTTCAATTATATATTGTCAATTCTTAATTTGTTTATAAAATTGTTATATAAACATATAACATTGTTAAATTAAAATGTTAAACAATTTCTATCCTCAGCACACATTGCAAATATAAAGATAAGTGCAATATGTAAAGAAAAAAATTTTTTTCAATGTTTGTGTCTTTCAAAAAACAATTTGTTTATAAACATTGTTTAAATTATATTGTTAAATTAGTCATATGGATAAAATTTTATCATTGATGCCAGTTTTATACTAATTTTAAACATTTGTGATGAGAAAATGTGTCTGCAATTTGTTTTTCAGACTATTAAAATTTTTAGATATTTTGTCCGACATTTTTAAGCCGCCATTTTGAATTTCGGAAAAATTACAATTTCTAATAATGTCTAAATGAAAGGTCATTCATTTTAGACGCAATATTTTGTCATTCCAGATTTTTCCTGAAGCGATTTCCAATCAAAAATATAGGTTTAATGAAAAAAAAACCAAAAATTTTGTTTGTTTGTTTGTTTAAACAATCATAACTTTTAATCTTGAAGTCAAAAGTTAAATTTTCTTGTAGATTCTGAAAGAGGGCTAAAAACTACATAAGAAGCACCAGGTGTAAATTTTTTTTAGCCCACCGGTTTTTTTTCATTTCTAAAAGGGAAAAAAGGGACTGCTCGGATGAAATGGGTAAAAATAAAGTAAAAAGAAAATAATAGTAAATTTTATAAATTATAATTGGAGACATTATTTAAATATTTATGATGGTATTACAATTATTTTCGGCAAAATTACAAAAAGTCGTACAATTTCGTATCATATTTGAAAAGAGCCTTTGAATCAATTAAAAACCCCTTCTCATCATTCACCGCTTCTATTTATCAACTCGTTTATCTCTTATGAAAACGACAAACAAGAATATAATGTTGCATATTTATGAATTAATGAATTTCACCGCATTTAATTCAAAATTCCCGTCAATTTTCTCAAATTGTTAAAAAGCATTTTCTAAATTTAAAAAAAAAACTGAGATTTTGAAAAAGAAGATAAAACATCTAATTACAAATTCCATTTACAGTAAAAAATTGTACATTCTTGCTAAAAGCAGATCAAATATTATATTTATAACTAACATACATTGAAAAAAAAAAATTGTCATTAAAAAGAAAAAAATCATTACATTCAAAGCGATTTACCTTTATTAATTGACTTTTTCAATCTTCATTTAATGCCACAGCAATTAAAAGCATTCGTTTCTCAATGAGAGAGCTTTAAAAGTGAAAACGTTTTCATCAGTCATCACAATTAGTGTTGATTAGAATGGAGAGAAATTTTAAGTGAGCAGAATATAATGAGATGGAAAAAATGTGTGTGTGTAAATATAGAGACTGTGGTGAGAAAAAGTTGAGGGAAAAAAATTTGAAAGATATGCCCGAGTAAATGAGAAAACAAGAAAATAGAAGATTTAAGAAGGCAGAGTGTGATAATAAAAAGTATAAAAAAAACTTATAGTGTTGTATGTGAGAATTTTTCATTAACTAATGGTTTATATATCTTACTAGATTTTGCCTTTTGATGTTTGTCTTTTTCCAATGTATAATGTTGTTCCAAAATACTCCTCCTTTTAATTATATTTACACATGAAAATGTTACGTTTCATTTTTGCCTTAATTTCATCAAATTAAAATCCAATTTGACAAAATTATACGTTCAATTGGACAAATTTGTACACGCACATATTAACGTTACAATTAGCAATTTCAGATCAATTCGCGTGAATTAATTGCAAAAATAAATGACGAAATAGAAAATAATTTTTTTTTTAAAGGAACTTCATAAAAATATATTTTAGCTCTTAAAAGGTATAAAAAAAAATATTTTCAACATCAGTAAACATTAATATATTTCAAAGAAAGCAAAATATACATTTTCAAATACCTACTCAAAATATAGGTCAGGACCGTAACCGAGCGCACTTTCAATATATTTTGAAAGAAGGAGAGAGAAAGACAGGCCAAAAGTTTAGAGACTAACTTTTTGTAACGAAAACTATATGTCTTTCAAAGTTATTAGTTTTCTTTATACCTGTATATTAGATGTGACTGACATTTTTCCAATTATTAGAATGTATTTTTTCGCATTCGTTTCATTGGATTTTCTTTAAATTTGAAAAATGTTATGTATACTATTTACTACTTTTATTACGATTTGCTACTATTTGGATAATTTTTTTTTATTAGTTACACTAAAAGCTACACCGAAAAAAACAAAATCTCAAAGTGAGAAGAAAATTCCGCGCTTAACAATTATTTTTACATTTTATTTTTAATATGCGAATATTTATTTACAAAAAAGAGGAATTTTTGTTTATATTTAAAAGTTTTTTAACTAAAAGATGAATTTTAGTTAAAAAAATTTCTTTCTTTCTTCTTTGATTGGAATTATTCCTCTCAAATTGAAATATATAAGAGGAAAAAATGCTGCAAAAGAAGAGGAATAGTCTAAAATTGAAATTATTTTTTTTTCGGTGTACTTTTTTCCATATTTGAGAATCGAATATACACTACTTTCAATTTGTTAACAGTTGAAATAAAAATATTACTTTAAAAAATTTTAATCAAGTTATTAGAAAAAATTCAAAAAATTTTAATACTGTTTGTTAATTGTGGCCTTGGGTCCTTAAACCCAAGGCCACAATTAACAAACAGTATTCGACAAAAATTAAAGTCCTTGAAAAAAATACCAAAATTAAAAAATATTTTTAAAATTATTTAATTATTTTCACAAATTTTTCGTAATTCAATGATTTTTAATATCTACTATTTTAATAAAAAAAATTTCCCAAAAGAATTGAATAATTTAAAAAAAAAAGGTTTATGAAATTCTTCGCAAACATTCAATTATTTTCATAAATAAAAAAATTTTCACAGGAATTCAATTATTTAAAACAGAATTTTCCTAATATTTTTCGAAAAAAATCAATTATTTAAATTGAGTTTCATAAAATTCTTCGCAAGAATTCAATTATTTTTTATAAATATAATAAAATTCTTCTCAGGAATTAAATTATTTTTAAAAATTTTAATAGAATTTTTTGAAAGAATTCAATTATTTTCATAAATATATTAAAACTCATCGCAGGATTTCAATTATTTTTAATACAATTTTAATTGAATTCCGCAAATAATGCAACTATTCTTAAAAATTTTAATAAAATTTTTTGAAAGAATTCAATTATTTTCCTAAATATATTTAAATTCATCGCAGGATTTCAATTATTTTTAATACAATAAAGTGAATTCCGCAAAAAAATTTAAAAAAATTTTAATGAAATTCTTAATAATAATTGAATTGTTTTCAATATAATTTTAATAAAAATTTTTGAAAAAGAATTCAATTATTTTCATAAATAATACAAAATCTCCAAAGAAATTCAATTATTTAAAACAAAATTTTCATAAAATTTTTTGAAAAAAATTATTTCATTAAAAAGATTTTTTTAAAATTCTTCTCAAGAATAGTGTTATTTTAAAAACTTTACTAAATTTCGGTGACAAAAATTCAATTACATTCATAAATAATGAAACTCATCGCAGAATTTCAATTATTTTTAATATAATTTTAAATAAATTTCCCTAAAAACGCAATTATTCTTAAAAATATTATTAAAATTCTTCGAAAAAATTCAATTTATATTTAAAAAAATTTAAAGAAATTCTTTATAATAATTGAATTGTTTTCAATATAATTTTTTTAAAGAATTCAATTATTTTCATAAATAATAAACAATTTTCAAAGAAATTGAATTATTTGGAACACAATTTTCATAAAATTCTTTGAAAAAAATAATTTCTTTTATAAAGATTTTTTTTAAATTCGTTCTCAAGAATGCAAATATTTTAAAAACTTTATTAAAGTTCGGTAACAAAAATTCAATTATGTTCATGGATAATGAAACTCATCGCAGGATTTCAATTATTTTTAATCTAATTTTAAATTTAATTTAAATTTAATTTAAATTTTTTTTTTTTTTTTTTATTCTTGAAAATTTGAATAAAATTCTTCGAGCAAAATTCAATTATTTAAAAAAATTTGATATAATTTGTTTCTTAGTGTAATAATTATTTTCAATTCATTTTTAATTACATTGACTGAATGAATTTAGTTATTGGCAAAAATTTTACTGGAATTCTTCGAAAAAATTCGATTATTTAAGGGCATTTGAACCTTGATGACGTTTCAGTTTGTGCAAAGCATGTGTGACGTCATCAAGTTTCAAATGCCCTTAAAAAAATGTTAAAGAATTCAAATTTAAGAAATATTCAATTATTCAATAAATTATTTATTTTTGTATTTAAATAATTTCATTCTCGTAGAACTTTCTAATAAGAATTGATTTAGAATATTGACGAGTAAAATAAAATGATTAAAGTTTTGAATAATTTTATTTATAAATTTCAAGAAAAATGAATTGAAAAATGATTGAATTTTGAAAGAATTACTTTTGTAATTTTTATAAATAGTTAAATTTCAAAAATGCGTTATACATTGAAATCATTTGAAATATTTTAATTCCTGTAGACAAAATAACGAGGTATTTAAATATTGATTTTAAAAAATTATTCTAATTTTGAATGTAATTAAGAAATTATCAAAAAAATGAGTCGTCAAGTTTAATTTTTCTTTAATTTAATTTTAATATTTTAATTTTTTTTATACTTTTTTATTACTTTTTTCTGTCTTTAAGAAACTTTTTGGTACTTTTTAAAAATTAATTATTGAGTACGAAGCCTATTATTTTTTTTATTTAAAGAAAAAGAAATTCAGGATGAATTGTCTGTTGAAAAATTGGACCTAAATAGTTATTCTTGCAAAGAATATTTTTTACTGTCATCCTACAGTTTTATTTATTATAATATTATTTATATTATTATCATTATTATGTTATTATATAAATTTCAAAAGTTCAAAATGTCGGATCGAATATGGCGGACGAAAAATTTAAAACTTAAACTTAATTTTCTAGGTAATTTTATAAAAATTTAAATTTACCGTAATTGCCAAGAGTCAAAATCGAGGAAAAAATTCAGAAAAAATAATTAGTGTATTTTTAGCTTTGTAACAGAATATTTTAAAACCTATTTAAACTTTTTTTTAAATTGGCAACGTTTTTTTCCAAATTTAATAAGCTTTCCAACGCTATAAAGATAAAGTCTCTAGCTTCATTTTTGTCGAAGTAATCTCCATTTTAATACGAGCATATTTTTCAATGTCACGCAGTGTTTGCACAATTTCCGCCGGTAGTTAAACACATTATAGTATATAAACGTTAAAAAAAATTCGTCCAACATACTTTAGCTCCGCAATTTACATGTTTATTTTTATTGTTTCCTACTTAATTGTAATTATTTACAATTTTACAAAATTTTATTTTTTAATTATATTTTTTAAGTTTGACAGTTTATTTTTTAATTTTATTTTTTAAGTTTTACAATTTTATTTTCTAATTTTATTTTTTAACTTTTTCAATTTTATTTTCTAATTTTATGTTTTAACTTTTTCAATTTTATTTTTATATCAATAAATAAATTAAAAAAGATAACTTATTTATACTTTTTCAAAATATAATTTCCAATTTTTATAATGAAAACCTAAAAAGAAATCTAATTATGCATTAATAAAAATGCACATGTTAGTAAATATTTTTATCCCTTTGCGAAAAGTACACATCACGATTACTGTATGTTGAAAAAAATTGTTTAGTTTGCTTATACTTTTTTTTTCCTTTTGTGTGAATTTCACATCAGAAAATTCTACCATGAAATATATGAGAGTTTAACACAGCACGGCGCAAGAAAATGATTTCTAAAAAGGAAGTTTTCAAGAGAAATACGAACGTTTGATGAATAATAAATCTGACTGCTTTTTGGTGGACTATATAAAGGAAAGTTTGTAATGTCTGAACAGGTGAAATTTCATGAATTTCATGTAAAAATATAAGACTATTGAGAGCGAAAGAATAGTTATATTTATGCGTAAGGGCTTTCAGTATTTCGAAAATATACGTATTTTCAAGAAATGCATAGTGATGTCAGAATATGCAAAAAAAAAAGTTTGAATTTCAATGCATATTTTGCAAATTCTATTTCTCACGCGTGAAACTTCAATATATATATGTGAAGAGTTTGCAAACATTTATATAAATTATACAGAAAGCGAAATTAAAATAAATGAAATTCACATTTTCCGATTGTAAATGAAATTATACCTTCTGTTTATTGTGGAAATTAAAATCGAAAAAATTGTAACAAAAAAATAATCAGAAAATAAGTAAACAAAAATACCTTCTCGCATGTGATGAGAATGTAAATATAAAAAGGAAAAATGATAAATTTTAAAATTAAATGATAAAAATAATTAATTGAGAAATAAAATATTAATAAAAAAAATATCTAATTATATAATTATAAAAATAATAATTATATGCATTTTCAAGCATGGTGACAGATAATAATTTTTTTAACAAAAATGCCGAAAAAAGCATTGAGAGAAATTATTTTCCAATATTCTAGAAATATAAATGGAACTGAAAGCAAACCCATTAAATCTGAAATTTATTTTTTCTGTTATAGATTTTTATTGCTTTTCAATTTAAATTGCAAATGACATTAAAAATTCATTGCAACTCTTAAACATCAAGTAAATAATTTGTTTTTTTGTACAATTAATATTAATAATTTTGTTACAATAAAATTTTGTCTACATAGATAAATTAATTTTGGAAATGATGGAAATGATTTTTTTTTCAAAAATGAACAGAATTTTGTTAACAAATTGTGATAAATAGTAATTTTATAGAAAAAAATTCTACTTTTTCAAAATCTACTATTTTAATAAAATTTTCCGTAAAGAATTCAAATATATCTAAAAACATTTAATAAAATTGTACACAAACATTTTAATTTTCAATAAAAATTTCACAAGAATTCAATTATTTACAATTTTTTTTAAATAAATTTCTTCCCAATTATTCAATTATTTTTATAAATTTTTAATTTATAAAACATGAAGAAATCGATCACTCCGAGTCTTCGACTCGGAGCAATCGATATCTTCATGTTTTCTAACAATACTTTTATAAATTGTTTAATTTCAAAAAGGTTTGAATTTCAAATTTTCGAAAATCGTAATTCCTTTGAAAAAAAAATAATATTTAAATATTTATTTAAAAAATAAGTTACTGTTTTTGAATAATTTTGCAATTAAAAAAATTCGCAAATAAATGTAACAGAAAATTTTTTTCAGTAAAATTTTTTCCTTTATTTTCTAAAAATTCAAAAATTTTCATTTTCAAGTAAATTATAAACATTTTTTTCCTTTATTTTTAAAAAAACTTTGAATTTTATTAAAAACAATTGTAATTAAGAAATAGAAATTATGTAAATTATTTCCTTAGGAAAATTGAATATTTTCTTCAAAAATATTTAGAAAAGGGAATATGTAATGAATTATTTATAAATCATTTAATGAAGTTTTTTTTTTAAATTTAAGTTCAATTTTGTAAAAATTAGTTTCAATTATGAAAATTTTAACGCAATTCCTTGAAAGAATTTTCCAACTTTTATCAAAATTATGGAATTTTACAAATTTTAGGAAAATGAATATTAGAAATCGTAACTTTTTAGAAAAACTTTTTTTAGAAATCATCATTTGTTAGAAAAACAGTTTTTTAGAAAACAGATTTCATTAGAAATCGCTTTTTTTTTAGACAAAAAGGATAATAATAATTATAATTTAATTAATAATAATAATTAATAAAATTTTTTTTAATTTTTTTTTTTTTTTTTTATTTAATTAATTAATTAATAATTAATAATAATTATAATTTAGTATATAGTATTCAAGTATGTATAGCTATACAAAATAGAGCTGATAATGTTTATTTAGAGCAAAAAAAATAAATGAATATAGTAATAGTAAAAAGTCGCTTTGGAATGTAGTTGCGGTGGTGAATCGTTTCCATTGCGCAAGGAAAGCAAAGAAAGCAAATAAAGTGAATATAGGTAGAGAGAAGAGCGAGAAGGGTACTTGTTTGTCGGGTGCATATAATACAACCATTACCAACTCACAACGACAAGTGGGAAGCTTCGTCGTCGACGTCATCGTCATCGTCTTGTTCCTACGGGAGTTTTCGTCGCGTGAGTGTGGTAATATTTCAGGACACCGTTTTCACGCTAAATTACACAAGAATAATTATCAAACAGGCGCTCGTCTTGAGAACGCTCTCATCAAATTCCCTCATCACGATATAGGGAAGTGTAGCTTTTATCATTTTTCCATATCGTCAGGAATCAAAGTTCCCTCACTGTACATTTTTTATTCATAACTTTTATTCACATTTCTATCAAGTATTAAAAGTCATATTAAATATTAATTAAATTAATTAATTTTTAATTCAATGAAATTAACCTACTTTACTTTACTTTACTTTCAATATTGAAGTTGTAGGTTTTATTCGAATTGTCATTTTTACGGAATGTCACTTTTGCGAATCGACATTTTTACGAATTGTCACTATTGCGAATTGTCATTTTTGCGAATTGTCATTTATGCGAACTGCCATTTTTTCGAATTGACATTTTTACGAAATGTCACTATTGAGAACTTGTATGCATCTATAGATTTACTATAGCAATTTTCGCATAAATGACAATGCGTAGAAATGATATTTCGCAAAAATGACTTTTCGCAAAAGTGGCAATTCGTAAAAATTGCAGTTCGCATAAATGACAATTCGCAAATATGACTTTTCGCATAAATGACAATTCGTAGAAATGATATTTCGCAAAAATGACTTTTCGCAAAAGTGACAATTCGTAAAAATTGCAGTTCGCAAAAATGACAATTCGTAACATTGACATTTCGTAAAAATGACAATTCGCAAAAATGTCAGTTCGCATAAATGACAATTCGTAAAAATGATATTTCGCAAATATGACTTTTCGTAAAAATGACAATTCGTAAAAATGATATTTCGCAAAAATGACTTTTCGCAAAAGTGGCAATTCGTAAAAATTGCAGTTCGCATAAATGACAATTTGCAAAAATGACAATTCGAAAAAATGCAATTCGGTAAAATGACAGTACGATCAAATGACATTTGGGGAATAATTATGCGCCTCCCTTTTTTTCATACATCAAAAACACTCAAAAATTATTTTAATAGATTTTTTGATTAATTAATTTTCTTTGATTGTTTATTTTGTTTTTTTTAATCAATTTTCATTCATTGATTAATTTTCTTAATCAATGACGATAAAAAAATATTTTACGATTTTTTTAAAATACTTATTGTTATTAAAAAATGTTTAAAAATAAAAATTTAAAAATCGGGCTCGAAAAATCGATAGAGAATTTAATTACCTACGAAGATTTAGAAAAAAAAAGAAAAATCGTTTCGTTTAAAAATTGTGGCCTGTAGAGTGATTTGAAACAAAAAAGAAAATTTTTTCGTCACTGTGGAGCGTTTGCACGTCGCTTTTTAAAATTATGTCATTTACTCAATTTTTAAAAGTTCTAAATTTTTTTTTGTAAATTAAAGTGTAGAAAACATAGATTTTTGTAGTTTTTGAATTGTTTTCATAATTATTCCAGAAGTCAGTTAAAACTTTAATTTGTTTAATTAATTAACAATTTATTTTGCATATAAATAATCATGAATTTTTAAAATTCTTTCTTGTTATTAATAGAGGCATTATTTTTGTACATTTTTTTTACCAAATATTATTAAATTTTATCAAAAAACAACGAAGCAATAGTGAATTTTCTAAAAAGGTGCTTTAAAGTTAAATTGCTTATAACTAATTGAAAAATTCAAACCTTTTCAACATTTCCAAAATTCAATTATTTCTAAAAATTCACATTATAATGCTTTTAATATTCAATTATTTTTTAAAATTTTAACTGAAATTAGTAAATAATTTATTGAATAATTGAATGATTCTTAAAATTGAATACTCATAAAGAAATATAACAACAAATTTTTAAATAATTGAAAAATAATTGAATAACATTGAATTTATTCGACGAATTTTAATAAAATTTTAAAGAATAATAACATTTTTCCAGGAATTCGATTAAAAATGTATTAAAACTAATTGCAATTCTGCGATGAATTTTATTATTTATGAAAATAATTGAATTCCTAAAAAGAATTTTTATTATTTATCAAAATAATTGAATCTCTGTAAAGAGTTTTATTATTTATGAAAATAATGAAATTATTGAGAAGATTTCTGAGAATAATTTTGATATTTGAATTCATTACAAGAATTTCATGAAAATTTTTAAAAATAATAAATTGATTTGTGAGAAAAATTTTATGAAAATTTTTGAAAAAATTTAATTCCTGATACAATTTTTTTTTTCTTTGGAAAATAATTAAATTTCAGCTTAGAACTCAATTACAGTTTTTGAAAATAATTGAATTCATGTTGAAAATTTTGTTATTCTTGAAAATAATTGAATTTCTGGGAAGAATTTTATTATTTATGAAAATAATGAAATTGTTGTGAAGAAATTTATAAAAAATTTGTAAATAACTGAATTATTTATAAATTTCTATGTGGAATTTTTATTATTTCTGAAAATAATTAAATGTTTGCGCAGAATATTATCAACATTTTCTTTTAAATGTGTGCTTGTCGAAAATTTTATTAGAATAGTAGATATTAAAAATTACAAAATTCAGACAAATTTTTATGAAGGATTTCTGTATTCCAGACAAGAAAATTAAAATTTTTCACGGAGAGAAGAGTTGCAGTAAATGTGACAGAACGCGTTTAGTAAATCATTTAGTGCACCGGTTAGTGGCGCCAACTGTATGTTTAGTATAATACACTACGACACCTCTCTGTTTAGTAGAATATACTGTTTGCTCAGTGTATCTTACTATCTTACTAAACAGTGCAGTAGATGGCACTCTCTGTACCGTCAGTCCAAACCTAACGATTCTGTTTAGTAGATTTAACTGCCATGTCAGTAGAATCTACTACGCCCTTCTCTCCGTGTTTATAATAATAAAATTTCTGAAAATAATTTTGATATTTGAATTCATTCCAAGAATTTCATGAAAATTTTTAAAATTAATTGAATGTGTGGGAAAAATTTTATGAAAATTTTTGAAAAAATTTAATTCATGTTAAAAAGTTTGTTATTCTTGAAAATAATTGAATTTCTGGGAAGAATTCTATTATTTACGAAAGTAAATTCTTTTCAAGAACTTTATTTAAATGTTTTGAAAATAATTGAATTTCAAATAAAATTTGATAAAATTTTTGAAAATAATTAAATTTCGGAGAAGAATTTTATTATTTATATAGATTTTTAGATAAACGGGAAAAAACCCAACTATATTTTGTAAAAAAAATTTTTTTTTGTTGATTTCCAAATGAAAAACTAATTAACTTAATTGAAAAAAATATCCAAAATAACGAAGGATTTATCTCTTTTTAAATTTAATAACTTTCACGAACTATAAATAAAAAAAGAGGAAATCCTAAAATCAGATTATACGGTAATGAATAAAAAATAGAGGAAAAAGCGAAAATGACACAATATTTTTTTATCTGACAAAAAAAGTAAATAGCAGAGGATTAATGAAATTGCAAAAAAAAAAAAAAAAGAAGAAGAAAAAAGAAGAAAAAAGAAAAAAAGAATGAAAGTAAAATAAAGGTTTGAATGATGAAGGTAGGTCACGTTATATGATTTGGTGAATATTTGGCAAGAGGAGGCGCTTCTAGTTTACAAGAAATATAACGATGAAAGTGGAAGAGCAATATATCGGTGTTACGTTGGCGCTTAACGAGTTCAACCCCTTATTATTACAATACTCGTGCAGCCGCATCGCAGAGTCGGGAGGAATGCATAATAGCTTAATAAAGTAAACCTCTATACGGGATGAACAAGAGGTAAACAATTGTATTTGTCCTATATCTTTTCCAACGAGCTTCTCTGGAGAGAAGCAGCTTATAAATTAATATCCATACACAGAAGAAATTTTCAAATTGGTATCAACGAAATAGAAACTCAACACACACTATCATATATGTATGATGTATAAAATTCGCAATTTCCATTTATTCGACAAAACTTTCTCTTCCCGATATTTGTCGATTAACAAAATTGCCTCGCAAATGAAAAATATTTAAAATAAATTGAAATCATTTCTTTTGCACAAAAAAACAAATAAAGATACTTCTTTTACTATATAAATACTTGAAAGGTAAAATACCTGTAGTGTTCGAAATTTCTGTGTATTTTCCTCAATTTTCATTATATTATTGAAAAATATAATTAGAACTACTAAAAAATAAAATTAACTTTGTTATTGAAAAGTTTTATTTTAAATAAAGTTTTACTAAGATTTACTCTTCGGTCGTTATAGTATGACAGGAAAATAAAGGATCAACTTTTGGACCCGGAAAAGTAAGAACGTTTTTTAAAGTATTTTTTTACCCTGGATAAGAATCTGTCGTTAGATTTTCGCTCACACATCAAAATTCAAAATGGCGAATCCAATATGGCGGGAAAAAATAAAAATCAATAGCATTTGCTTGAAACATGTCACTCAGGGATTTTCGGGGTCGCTGATTACGAATATCAAGTCATATTTTTACAAATCAGACTTCGACACTCGATGATTAATTTTAAAAAAGTAGCAAAAAGTAGCTTTCAAACTAAAAAAAAGTATTAAAAAAGTAGCTTTAAAAAAATTAAACTTGATGACCAAAAAAACTCGTTTTAGACACTTCAAAAAACTGACAAAAATTCCATTCTTTTATTTTCCTGACTTTTTCCTAATTTTCATCAAAAATATTTACTTCTTTCTTATCCTGCTAATAAATTCAATTCCTGCAACGAATTTTATTGTTCATGAAAGAATTTAAATGTTTATAAAAATAATTTAATCCTTTCAAATTCTTTCGACTAATTTTATGCAAATTCTAATTTAAATATATCAATTTATAAGAAACTTTTATTATTCATGAAAAAAATTGAATTCTTACGAAGATTTTTAAAAGAATTTTTTTAAATAATTGAATTCTGTTTGGAAATTTTATGAAAATATAGTAGATATTGAAAATCATTGAATTGCAAAAAGTTTGTAAAAATAATTAGATTTCACAAAGAATTCTATTAAAATTTTTGAGAATAATTGAATGACTGTGTGGTATTTTATTAATTTTTTTTTTTTTGAAAATAATTGAATTCCTAAAAAGTATTTTATTATTTATGAAAATAATTGAATTCTTGAGAAAGATTTTGTTAAAATTTTTTTAAATAATTGAATTCTTAAAAAGCATTTTTTATATATTCTTCCAAAGAGTTTAAAAAAACATTTTTTTAAAAAAATTGATTTTTTGGAGGAATTGAATTTAATTTTTTAAGAATAAATTATAATTTTTGAGCAATTTCTGTAAAATTGTATTAAAAATAATTGAAATTCTGCGATGAATTTTATTATTTATGAAAATAATTGAATAGATACAACAAATTTTATTTAAATTTTCAAAAATAATTTAATTATTGAGAAAAATTTTATTAGATATTTTTTTAAATAATTGAATTCCTAAAAATCATTTTATTATTTATGAAATGAATTCCTGTGAAAAATTCTAATATTTTTGTAAATAATTGAATTCTTTCAAAGAATTTAAAAAAAACATTTTTTTAAAAAAATTGATTTTTTGGAGGAATTGAATTTAATTTTTTAAGAATAAATTATAATTTTTGAGCAATTTCTGTAAAATTGTATTAAAAATAATTGAAACTCTGCGATGAATGTTATTATTTATGAAAATAATTGAATAGTTAAAACAAATTTTATTAAAATTTTCAAAAATAATTGAATTATTGAGAAAAGTTTTATTAGAATTTTTTAAAATAATTGAATTCCTGTGAAAAATTCTAATATTTTTGTAAATAATTGAATTTTTCCAAAGAATTTAAAAAAACATTTTTTTTAAATTGATTTTTTGGATGAATTGAAATTAAATTTTTAAGAATCAATTACAATTTTTGAGCAATTTCTGTAAAATTGGATTAAAAATTATTAAAATTCTGCGATGAATTTTATTGTTTATGAAAATTATTGAATAATTACAAAGAATTTTATTAAAATTTACAAAAATAATTGAATTATTGCGAAAAATTTTATTAAAATGTTTAAAAAGAATTGAATTTCTGTGAAAAATTTTGTTATTTCTAAAAATAATTGAATTTTTAATAAGAATTTTATAAACATTGTTTTAAATAATTAATTTTTTCGAAATATAATAAATATTATGAAAATTTTAATTTAAATATTTGAATTCTTGTGGAAAACTTTATTTGTGAAAATAATTGAATTTTTCGATTAATTAATTTAAAATAGTATTAAAAATAATTAAAAGTCTTCGATGCATTTTATTATTTATGAAAATAACTGAATTATTGTAAAGAATTGTATAAAAATTTTGTTAAATAATTGATTTTTTTGAAATTTTGTGTTTTTAAGGGTTTTTCTAAATTAATTGAATTCCTGTGGAAATTTTATTATTTATGAAAATAATTGAATTTTGGATGAATTTTACCAATTTTTTTTTTATAATTGAATTTGTTTTACGAAATTTTATGGAAAACTAGATATTGAAAATAATTGAATTTCGATTTTGGAATTAGCGAATTTAAAGTAGTGGAAATTCTAAAAAAAAACAGAAATGGTAGTTTTTAGTGGCTGAAAACTAAAAAAAGTACATAAATAGTAGCATAACTTAAAGAAAGTAGTAAATAGTATGTTTTAGTAGATGAGTGCAAAGCCTTCAAATTTAAAATGGCGGTCCCAATATAATGGACATTTTTAAAGAAAACAATTTGAAGCAAATCCGTTTGATTTTTAATTTTCGTCCGCCATATTGGATCCACCATTTTGAATTTTTGAAATCTGACTTTCCGCACGGTCTTAATTCAGAAGCAGTTTAAAAATTTTATTGACAAACATTAAAAGTAAAAGCAAAACCATTTAGAAACAATAGGCAGTATAATTTAATAAAAAATCTCTAAAATTATGATCTGTAATTTAATAGATAAAGCGGAAAACATACATTTAGTTTAATTATTTTTGCAGTTTATCTTCTTTGCACTGATACATAACGAAAATTATTTTCCGTCACGAGAAAGCATTCAAATGAAGAGTGTAATACAAGAACAAAGAGTTTTGTTTCTTAATAAACAATTTTACGATTTTCAAAGAAGAAGAGAGCTGATAAGAAATTAAAAAAGCACTCTAAACGAATTGAAAATCCCCAGGAGCATCGACCGCACTTTTATACAATATCCTGGGTGTGGAACGGGTTGGGCTAATTGAAATGGAATAAAAAGCAAAGGAACAGAATGGCCTAACAACACGCGATGTCCTTTTGATCAGTCGGCGTTTTGGCTCGCGTGCTTGACGGGCATGTATGTTTGGATTCATAATTTTCACCTCTAAATTCAACACGCACGCACAGTACCTTCTGCAATGTTAATCATCTATATCCTATTCAAAGTTTACTTCTAATTCTTATTTACAGCCCCCAACCATTAATTGGCAAATTTTCTACGCTACTTGGGGTAACATTATTTTTCTTTTTTTCTCTTAAAATAATGGTGGCGAGGCAAATGTAAAATGCAAATGAAAAAGCGCTGCCCCGCCGACTCACAAGGAAAATAGGGGAAACGAATGCATTTCTGGAATTTCTGGATCTTACTCAAGAGATTGGAGCTTTCATGCTCTGACTCTTTTCATAAAAATTCCGAATAGTGGTCACTCACTGGGATTTTTTTCATTAAGATGAAGGATGTCTGAATATATCTCTTACATGGGACTACTTAATAGATTCCACAACAGGAATGAACTTGTAATTTCAAGTGTAATTTTGGAATAGGTCCAACATTATCTATATATCTGCTGTTACTTTTAAGGTGTTCATTATAGTTCCACAAAATCTAATTTTAACATTTATCGTTTCCGTAACGTGTGAATATTTGGTGGTAAACATTAATTCACATATAATCACCCAGTGGGCAAAAAATACATTGACGTTTAAAGAACGTTCCTAAGATGTTTCATGTCTGCCAAATTAACATTTTAAAAACGTCTAATGTTCTAAAAACGTTTGTCGAACATTAAACGTTTTTGAAATGTTAATTTATCAGACATGAAACGTTTTAGGAACATTTTTTTCCCCCACTTGACAGTCTAGTATTAATTCAAAGATGGTTCTATTTTTAATGATTGGTGTAAAGAAAACAACTTTCCTAAATGCAGTTTATCAAATTTTGGCTCACAATAATTTGTTCGTGGAAGTTGTAATAATGCTTAATTAAACTGACAGTCTTGTCATGTCAATGTATGTCCCGTGTGGAAAAATTTTAGGGCGCTGACCAAGCGCTTAATAGACTGTCTAACGTCTTTCTAGACCCAGGGCAGACGGTCTTGTCGAGCGGCTGTTCAGAATTGAAACGAAACTTCCACGCTATCGTCTAGAATAGACCAGCGTTTCTGGTCTGATCAGCAGTGCTAGTAAATTCTAATCTACGTCTATTCAAAATTTCTCATTATATGTTATGACAACTATTCTTAGAATGATAAAACTTAATTATATTTGAAATAATTTTAATGACTTTTTTTTATATAAAATTATTAAAAAATATTTTAACTTTCTGTATTTTTCACTTCAACTTTCTTTAAGCGTAAGGCTTTGTGTCCCTCCTAATCTTTGGCATTGGAGATAGTAGTCTTTTTGTAAAATAAAATTTACTGCAAATCAAAACAGCCGGATGAAACTAGCAGTCGTACTCAGCACCAATCTTTAGGCGTCAACCACTAATTAATGAAATTATTAAATTAAAACTTACTAAATTTGCTATTTAGTGGATATTGATTCTCAAATAACAATACTCGATGGTTTTTTAAATCATTAAGTATTACAAAATTTGAAGGAGAGGCATATTGGTAGATGACACCTAAACATTTATGCTGAGTACGACTGATAGCTTCAGCCGACTAGTCAAAACACATAGAAACACATCAAAATCTATTTTTTTCAGTGCACATTTAAAATTAAATTATACAGAAAACAACAACAACATAGCACATTATTATTCACGTAAAACAGAAACCACAACAAATACTATAATTCACAAACAAAATGCATCACACACTGACTGATCTAACGACGCCAAACGACGCGACGCCATTAGGCGCCATGTTACTTAACAGCTGGGCATTCATCGACGCATGCGCATATAACATCCTAGACCAAATCTAGACGGTTTTAATAACACCGTACTAGACGGACATATTTGACTTAGATTTTTTCTAATAAGCCAATCTGTTAAGTCACTGATTCGGGACTTGATGGACCGTCTAGAATTAGACGGACTTGATGATTGCTAATCGGGAAATCATTGGACTCTAGACTGCCACAATATTTTTCCACACGGGGTGGAGGGCAAATTATAGTAAGGCGCAAAACATACTAAATCTCATTTATAGAAAAGTTTGACTAACTTTAACTTACATAAACTGTATTATGCTGTCCTGAGCAAATAACAGATGTTGTGCCTAATTTTTCGATAATATCGGTTAGCCGAAAAGACAGTTATTGGCCAAAAATTTTTGGTTAGCCCACAACACGAACATCCTGCTTAGAAAATACGAAGAAAAACTTGTTTGTTAATTTACCATCATCCTAAATAAATGCACTTTTTAGTAACCTAACGAGTACGTGCATTGAATTTAACAATAAAATTAGGAACTCATGGCAACCAATTGTAACGAACCCTACACGAAAAAAATGGTGGACCAATAACATAAAGCAACCGTTTTTTTTTTAAATCACGATATGGGGGAATGGAGAATCAAAACAAATATCCACGTGAACACAGTAAAAAATCTCTTAGGTTTTGTTTAAAAAAACAAAAAAATTAAAATTTTGTACCATTGTTTTATTTTACCTTTAGAGGGCCGGTAAGTTTGCACAGATTTTAATAGTTTTTTATTTAAAAAAAAATAAATAATACGTCAATTCAATAAAAAGATTCGTCAAAATAAATGGTGGCCACTCGGCCCTCTAAAGGTTAAAGTGGTTCTCTGGCTGCCACTCTTGAAAAAATCGATTTTCTTCGAATTTTCTTTGAATTTTGAGAAAATGTTTCTTCGAGTGCGCTTTAAATGTGGTGAAAAGTTCAAAACCCTTTGCCATGTTTAATTTTGAGTTATTCAAGTTCAAACTTCAACTTCTACATAATTATACTTATGCAATTATGTTATAAACATTAAAAA
The DNA here is from genome assembly GCF_015476425.1 of Leptopilina heterotoma. NCBI lineage: Eukaryota > Metazoa > Arthropoda > Insecta > Hymenoptera > Figitidae > Leptopilina > Leptopilina heterotoma. The sequence goes on along the minus strand of NW_025110874.1, from coordinate 2,931,113 downwards.
TGTCAACCACATTAATACCTCGTTTTTTGACATATCAAAGGGTTCTGAAATTTTTACCACATCACAGTTTTCTTAAAACTATCAAATTGATACTAAAGTGAGATCAAATTCATGCCAAACATTTGGATTAATTTTTGATTTTATCCACATTTTTGGTATATCAATTCGTTGCAATTTGATACTTTCAAGTTAACAGTGATTTAAAGTGTACACAATTGAAACATTTTTTTCAAAATTTGAAGAAAATTGATAGATAATCGATTTTTTCAAGAGTAGCATCCGAAGAACCTCCTTAATTATAAAAAGATAAGTTATAAAAAAAATTCTCGAATAAATATTTTTAATAGTAACGATTTTTGAATATTATGACTTTCTCGAGGCGCATGATTATTCCACAAATTTCATTTGACCAAACTGTCATTTTACCGAATTACTTTAATCCGAACTGTTATTTTCACGAAATGTCACTTTTGTGAATCAACATTTTTACGAATTGTCACTTTTGCGAAAAGTCATTTTTGCGAAATATCATTTTTACAAATTGTCATTTTTACGAATAGTTATTGTTCCAAAATGTCATTTTTTTGAATTGAAATTTTTACGAAATGTCACTTTTGTGAATCAACATTTTTACGAATTGTCTCTTTTGCGAAAAGTCATTTTTGCGAAATATCATTTTTACGAATTGTCATTTTTACGAATAGTTATTGTTCCAAAATGTCATTTTTTTGAATTGAAATTTTCACGAAATGTCACTTTTGTGAATCAACATTTTTACGAATTGTCACTTTTGCGAAATATCATTTTTACGAATTGTCATTTTTACGAATAGTTATTGTTCCAAAATGTCATTTTTTTGAATTGAAATTTTCACGAAATGTCACTTTTGTGAATTAACATTTTTACGAATTGTCACTTTTGCGAAAAGTCATTTTTGCGAAATATCATTTTTACGAATTGCCATTTTTACGAATAGTTATTGTTCAAAAATGTCATTTTTTCGAATTGACATTTTTACGAAATGTCATTTTTGTGAATTAACATTTTTACGAATTGTCACTTTTGCGAAAAGTCATTTTTGCGAAATATCATTTTTACGAAATGACAATTCGCAACAGTGACATTGGGGCCGTCCATAAATTACGTAAGACATTTAGGGAGGAGGGGGGGTCAGCAAGATCTTACGAACAATAGGAAAAATGGCGCTAATGTATGTAAAATATCTTACGAGGGGGGGAGGGGGGGTCAAATTTACCCAAAAAATGTCTTACGTAATTTATGGACAGCCCCATTTCGTAAAAATGACAATTCGAAAAAATGACAATTCGCAAATGTGTCAATTCGTGAAAATGGCGATTCGCAAAAGTGGCATTTCGTTAAAATAACAGTTCGAATAAATGCAATTCGTTAAAATGACAGTTCGGTAAAATAACATTTGGGGAATAATCATGCGCCTCAAAGATGTGTACCATTGGAATAAAAATTTGTAGGTAATTCATTTTTTAAAATATTTGTTTCGCAATTCCTCCTCTGTAAAATATTAAAACCAGTGATTTTTTTTTTTTTTTTTGAAAAAAATATACATGTCTAGCAGAAGAGGAGAGAGAAAAAATATCACTGGGTGGGTAATACCACAAATGCGAGGAGCATCTTTTTCGTACTTTGTTGCACGGAATTGAAATGCAAGAAGCAGTACTGGTTTTATCTTGTTAAAGCGGTAGAAACTAAGAAGATCAAAGAAGTATGCTTTAAGTCTTTACCAGTGCAGCGTATATACGATCTTTCTGACATACAGTCATTTTTGGAGCGTTGCGTTGCGTTGATGTTGCGCGGGTGGTTTAGTCTCGGAACATCACTACGACGTTAATTAATGCAGCTAGTCGCTCCTGGCACCGTTACTATTACCAGCGTTAAAGGTCGTTTTCAAAGGGTAAGAATAGCTGTCGAAAACAAAGGGACGAAATCGTATCCAAGGTTTTTTTGTAAGTATTTTCAAATAGCAGGATACGCAAAAGGAAGGACTTGCTCGTTTGAGTTTCATTCTGGGAAATTTTTTTTTCTTTTTTTTTTCATTTCCAAAGCCTTTTAGCACTGCTAATAAGTAGAGAAAATATCCTGGTAATAAGCTACTTTTTAATTAGTCAATTTATTTCATGCTCAGAGTTGATAAGTTTATGTTAATTCCATTTTTACACTATTTTTCCCGTTACGTAATTTTTAATAAATTAAATTAATAAATCAGTTTTGCAGTCATTCACCCAAGAAGTCAAAAACTCAAAATAAATTATTTATATTTACTAAAAAGGAATAAATTTTCTTCGAATGTATTTTTTATTCCCAGGGCTCGAACCAGTGAAAGTATTTAAAAATACGGACTTTACGGACCAAAAATGAAAATTTACGGACCATTTGCGGACCAATTACTGATAAAAATATAAACGCAGTCCAAGTCGAATAAGAGAACATTTCAAAGAACATATTCGAAAATTCTTTATAATTAAATATATTTTAAAAAATAACAACTTCAAAAAATTTCAAAAAAAAATTTAATTAAACCTTTATAAAAAAATTAATTTCACAGAATTGTTAGTTAAAAGTATAAAAAATTTCAATTATCAAAAATTTTAATTTGAAACCTTTTCAGAATTCAATTATTTCTAAAAATTCATGCTATAATACTTAATTAATATTCAATTTATTATTATCTATAAAATTTTAACTGAAATTCATTTTTAAATCAATTTTTATTAGAAAATTCTACGAGAATTTAATTATTTAAATACAAATATAGATAATTTATAGAATAATTGAATTTCCATAAAAAATTCTATCAACAAATTTTTAAATAATTGAATTCTTTCGACGAATTTTAATAAAACTTTTAAGAATAATTACATTTTTCGAGGAATTTGATTAAAATTGTATTAAAAATAATTGAAATTCTGCAATAAGTTTTATTATTTATGAAAATGATTGAATTCCTAAAAAGAATTTTATTATTCATGAAAATAATGAAATTATTGCGAAGAAATTTATAAAAAAAATTGTAAATAATTGAATTCTAGTGAAATTTATATTATTTTATGAGAATAATTAAATGTTTACGTAGAATTTTATTAAAATTTTCTTACATAATTGAATTATTCGTAAATTCTTCAATTAAATATATATAAATTATAAAATAAAAAACTTCAAATAATATTAAAAAAATTTAATTATTTTAAAAACTTAACGCTATTTGAATAAATTTTTAAGAATAATTACATTTATCGAGAAATTTGATTAAAATTGTAATTAAAAATAATTGAAATTCATCGCAGAATTTCATTATCTATGATAGTAATTTAAATGCATTATTTTTAATAATTTTTAAAAAAGTTCTTTGAGACTTTTCAAATTCATTTGTTTGCAATTTAATTATACAAAATTTTAATTGGTCAGAAATTCTTCAATTAAATATTATATTAGAAAATAAAAACTTCAAATAATTGCAAAAAAATTCAATTAAACTTTTTCAAAAAAATTAAGATTCTCTACAGAAATTAGTTTATTAATTTTAATTCTCTACAGAATTGTTAGTTAAAAGTATGAAAAAATCAGATTTTCAAAGATTTTAATTTGAAACCTTCTTAAAATTCAATTATTTCTAACAATGCACTCTATAATGTTTTTAATATTCAATTCTTATCTCAACTTGTAATTAAAATAAATTTTTAAATAAATTTTTATTAGAAAATTCTACGAAAATTCAATTATTTAAATACAAAAATAAATAATTTATTGAATAATAGAATGTTTCTTAAAATTGAATTTCCATAAAGAATTTTATCAACAAATTTTTAAATAATTCAATTCTTTCGACGAATTTTAATAAAATTTTTAAGAATACTTACATTTTCCAAGGAATTTCATTAAAATTATTGTATTAAAAATAATTAAAATTCTGCATTAAATTTTACTGCTTATGAAAATAATTGAATTCCTAAAAAAGAATTATATTTACGAAAATAATTGAATCCCTGTAAAAATTGTAACATTTATGAAAATAATTGAATTACTTAGAAGAAATTTATAAAAAAATTTGTAAATATTTGAATTCCTGTGAAATTTTATTATTTTATGAAAATAATTAAATGTTCGAGTAGAATTTTACTAAACATTTTTTTAAATAATTGAATTCTTTTGAAAAATGTTATTAAAATAGTAAATCTTGAAAATCGTTAAATTGAGGAAAATTTTTCGAAAATAATTGAATTTCGGAGAAGAATTTTAATGTTTCTAAAGATAATTGAAATTCTGACAAGAATTTTTTATAATTAATGCAAAAAATTTTCACTTTCACCAAAAAAATGTTTACTTTTCCTGTCAATTAAAAAAATTTTCAATTTTACCCAAAGAATTTTCACTTCTAAAAGATTTCTAATTTCAATTTTGCAAACAAATTTTCACTTTCAATTTCACGTAAAATACTTTCACTTTCTATAAAAATATTTTTTCTTACAATTTCATACAAAAAATTTTCACTTTCTTCTAAAAGATTTTTAATTTCAATTTCGTCAACAAATTTTCAATTTCATTCAAAATATTTTGACTTTCAATTTAATATAAAATATTTTTACCTTCAATCAAACAAGTTTTCACTTTGAATTTCACGAAAAATATTTTAACTTTCATTTTTTATAAAAAATTTCTTCAATATATGAAAAAAAATTTCCACCTTCAACCAAAATTTTTTTATTGAAAGTGAAATGTTTTTTTTGGGCGAAATTGTAAGTGATAATTTTTTGAGTGAAGGTGAAAATTTTTTGTTTAAAAGTGAAAATATTTGAGGTCTAATTTAATGTGAAAATTTTTTGCGTTAAAGTGAATATTTTTTTGGTGAAATTAAAAGTAAAATCTATTTTGACAAAATTGAGAGTGAACATTGTTTGAGTGAAATTAAAAGTATAAATTTTCCGCGTGAAAATTTGTTGAGTGTAAGTGAAAGTTATATTTATGATCCTACCTCAGTATACATTTGAAAAAATGTTCTCTTGACTTTTAAAGGAAAACTATATTTAATTCAAAAATATTTCTACATAATTAAAAAATAAATCTTTTCCTAGTTAAAAAGAAAATTTTCTTTTCTTTGTCTTACAAAAGTAGAATTTGTTAAACGAATAATAATGAGTAACATTCCTCAAATCTCATTTAAAGATTAAAAATTTTACCGAGCTGAGAATTTTAAATACCCTATTATCAGTGCGAGCTCATACAATTTGTCACGATTCTCTTAAAAAAAAGAAAAATAAAAAAAATAAAAACATAACGAGAAATATTTGAAAATCTTAATTAATTGCTGGTAATTTGCAATTTAAAAAAAAAATTATTAACGGCAGAAACATAAAGCAAAACACGCAGTTTCGCGAGAAGACAGAAAAATGTGTGAAATAATAAATTAACAGTTTCAAATCGCGTGTAGAATGCATAATGCATCTTGTCCAGTTTCTAAAGGGGAGCAAATTTAATGCGGTTTGTGGTCAACCTCCGAAACATGCAACGCAGATATTAAAGTCCAAGATTATTTGCCATTCACGGGGTGAAATAAATTATAAAAATATTTGACATGATATGTGTTACCTTTGCGCTCAATATTAGTTATGTCGCTTCCTCTATTTTTTCATGAAAAAAAACATCCATAAAGCAAAAAAAAAAAAAAATGAGAATTTAAAAAAAGCTTGTGAAAATTCGCAAAAACAAAATATATAATGCGATTCTTTATTTCGTAAGTAGAATTTGCGTGCGGCAACCATTACTCTCATTACAAACGGGAATTTTCTCTCATTTGTTTCTTGTTTTTTTTCTTTATTGTATACGTGTAAACTGAAAACACTTTGGGTAGGGAGCTTAACACGTTAACTGGATTTTGCTTAGTTTGCGTTTGTAGAAATATTTTTGAATTTTTTTCTTTTATTTTTGTCTATTATATAAAGGTACTTTTATATAATCATCTCGTCATTCTTGTTAATTTCTGAAGAGTTTAGCTCGAGTCTGTGCGGTTTTGTAAATTTGTAAAAAAAAGAAAAATTATATTACGAGTCGTAATATATATCCCTTGACATGCATAAAGTCATGCTAATGTGAAAAGATGACGTTAATACGTATAAAGTCAAACGGTGGGAAAGTGTGCCTTCGGGAAATTGAACGTAGGACAGTAAAATTAAATTAGAAAAGCCGTCTATCTCGAGGGAATTTTTTACTTATTATTAGAAGTACCACTTTCTTTTCCACTGACCAAATATTACTTTTTCTAAATTCAATTGTGGTTAAATTTTCAGACAGAATTTTTCAAGTTTAATTATTCTTTAATTATTATTATTTCTAATTTTTAATTATATTTTTAATTTTTAATTAAATATTCTATTTTTATTCAAAAATATGTATTAAGCAAAATTCCTTTTTATTAAAATTTTGAAATTTAAAGTAAAAACAAATTTTTTTAATAGAAAATTACACAGGAAAATAAATTTGGATCAACTTTTGAAACCTAAAAAGTTAGAACGTTTTTTAATGTATTTTTTTACGCTGAATTTGAATCTGTTGTTAGATATTCTTTAGGACGTCTAATTTAAAAATGGCGGATTCAATATGGCGGAAAAATTAAAATAATAGCATTTGCTTAAAACATGTTTTTCTCGGGGGTTTTCGGAGTCGCTGATTACGAATTTGAAGTCACATTTAAAAAAATTTAAAATGGCGAATCCAATATGGCGGACGAAAAAGTAAAAAATCAATTTTCTTTAATTGTAAAATTATTCTAAAAGACTAAAACACCAATAACTCCTTTTTTAAATAAATATTTAATCACCATTATTATTTTCCATAGGAATTAAGATTTTCAAAAATTTCAAGTTCAAACCTTCTTTAAATTCAACAACCTATAAGAATATTTATTATAAAACATGACTGAGTGATAAAATCATTATTTTATATTATAAAAATAATTTTACTGTAACGTCTTCAAAATTCAGATTATTATTATTTTTTTTTATTTTTATTTGAAACCTTCTTAAAATTTAATTATTTCTAACAATTCACTCTATAATGTTTTTAATATTCAATTATTATCTAAAACTTTAACTGAAATTCATTTTTGAATCAATATTTTTATTAGAAAATTCTACGAGAATTCAATTATTTAAATACAAAAATTAATAATTCATTAAATAATAGAATGTTTCTTAAAATTGAATTTCCATTAAGAACTTTATCAACAAATTTTTTAAATAATTGAATTCTTTCGACGAATTTTAATATAAAAATTTTAAGAAAACTTATATTTTTTAAGGAATTCCATTAAAATTGTATTAGAAATAATTAAAATTCTGCATTAAATTTTATTGTTTATGAAAATAATTAAATTCCTAAAAAAGAATTATATTTACGAAAATAATTGAATTCCTGTAAAAATTGTATCATTTATGAAAATAATTGAATTATTTAGAAGAAACTTATAAATAAAATTTGTAAATATTTGAATTATTTTCATCAGTCCAATTCAATTATTATTTTCCTAGAACTTTTTAGGTAAAATTCTTCTTTACATCAATTATTTTGAATAATTTTTGAAAAAATTCTTTGAAAATTTTCAAATCCATTTCTTTCCAATTCAATTTTACGAAATTTCGATTATTTGGAAATTTTTAAATTAAATATAATTTAGAAAATAGAAACAGACAATAATTTGAAAAGAATTAGAATTAAAATTTTTCAAAAAAATTTGTTCTACAGAATTGTTAGTTATAAGAATATCAAAAATTCAGATTTTCAAAGATTATAATTTGAAACCTTTTCAAAATTCAATTATTTCTAAAAATCCATACTATAACGCATTTAATATCTAAAATGTTAATTGTAATTAATTTTTAAATCAATTTTTATTAGAAAATTCTACGAGAATTCAATTATATAATTATAAAAATAATTTGTTGAATAATTAAATGTTTCTTAAAATTGACTTGTCAACAATAATTTTGTTATCAAATTTTTAAATAATTGGATTCTTTTAACAAATTTTAATAAAATTTTTAAGAATAATTATAGTTTTCGAAGAATTTATTAAAATTGTATTAAAAAGAATTGAAATTCTGCCATGCGTTTTATTATTTATGAAAATAATTGAATTCCTAAAAAGAATTTTGTTTATGAAAATAATGGAATTATTGCTAAGAAATTAAAATCGTAGATATTAAAAATCATAGAATTGAAGAAAATTTTTGAAAATAATTAAAATTTTTTTAAGAATTTTAATAAAATTTTTTATAATAATTGAATTTTTGTAAAATTTTTCTAAGAATTTTAATAAAATTTTTGAAAATAATTAAAATTTTTCTAAGAATTTTAATAAAATTTTTGATAATAATTAAATTTCTGTGAAATTTTTCTAAGAATTTTAATAAAATTTTTGATAATAATTGAATTTCTGTGAAATTTTTCTAAGAATTTTAATAAAATTTTTTATAATAATTGAATTTCTGTGAAATTTTTATTATTTGTGAAATTCATTAAATGTTTGCTTAGAATCTTGTTAAATTTTTTTTAATAATTGAATTCGTTTGGAAAACTTTATTAAAATAGTAGAAATCGAAAATTATTGAATTGAGGAAAATTTTTCGAAAATAATGGAATTTAGGAGAAATTTTATTATTATTAAAGACAATTGAAATTTTGACGAGAATTTTTAAAAAATTCGAACACAATTGAATTTCTGCCAAGAATTTTATTACTTTCGAAAATAATTGAATTTCTGCAATCATTTCTAACTTCTCCAAAATTCAATTCTTTTTAGTTTTTTTTTAACTAAAATTCCTCTATGAATCCATTAATTTTAATAATTAATTAAATATAAATTGACAACTAATTTCAAAAGAATTTGAATTATTAAAAGTTTTCAAAAATCTAAGTTTTTATTTATTTATTTTACAAATTTACGGGCAGTGCCCTTTCGTACAGAAGTTTTTTAAAATTTCTAATTAAATTCATTCAAAATTGAAATTTTACAAAATTTCAAATTAAAACCTTTGAAGTTCATCTATTTATGAAAATTGTAAACACAACCCAGGCGCGAAACATCAAGTCCTTTTGATTTTTAATATTTTCGTCCGCCATATTGGATCCGCCATTTTGAATTTTTAAAATCCAAGTCATTTACCTTAGAAACAGGTTTTCGTTGCTCGGGTCCAAAATCTTGTAAACTTTGTGTTATTTTTTTAAATGATTGAAATTTTTACGAAAAAAATAATTTCTTTTGGAAAAATGAAATAGTTGAAAATTTTCTATATTTAGAGAGTAAACAAAAAGAAGAGGTAAAGTGCCTTTAATGAATGTATAAAATTTCCAAGTTTCTTATAATATATATAGTGATAGGTTGATTAGTAATACATTGACAAATAGGCTTTAAAGTAAGAGCTTTTGAATTTTTATGCTGAAAGGAAAAGCTTTAGAAGATTTTGCGGAAAATCCGGGATCTGTACTTTCTTTAAGACAGGAGTATATTTAAGTTATCCTAAGCCAGCATAAAGTTAAAGCTCGTTTCATTAATTCTGAAAAATGACTTCAGTAAATATTGACTTTAATATTTATAACAAAAAATAATTAAATTTAAAAGAACTTTTTTTAACAGTGTTATTAGATTCTACTTGGAAAATTAAAATTAAATTAATTGCAAAGAAAAAAATCAATATAATCTTATTTCGCATTATAAAGATAAATATCTTATATTATTTGAAAAGTAGGTTTAAAGTGGAAGATTTACTACTAATTATATTGTTAAAATGAAAATAATTAATTAATAATAATTAATAAAAATTTATACATACTTATAAATATAATATTCATTATACTCACAATAATACCATGATGAATGTAAGTTAATGGAAAATCATACCTGGAACAAAAATAATAATTAAAATTTTTATTATGATTATTAAATAATTAATTATAAAAATTTTAAAATCTATAAATAAAATTATATAGATTTGTATTTGTTAAAAAAAGTTTCGACAAAAATATTTATTTGAAAAATGATTATAAATTTTGAAAATATTTAAACTTTGTCGGTATATATATGTAAATTAATTGAATAAAATTTGAAAATATTTTCTACCTTCACACGTGAATCGAAAATGTTTGTTTTTTCATTGACGATTATAATAAAATTTTCAGCACTCGCAGTTTATATTGTGAAATACAATAATTTGATAAAAATTTTATTGGAAAAGAAATTTTATACCAGCCGTATTTTTAAAACAGTAAAAAAACAAGAACAATAGATATGCTTTTTCACCTATCATTTAAAAATTATTTTATGAATAGAGAATCACTAGAATTTTTTTGTGAAGAATTTTTTTTTTTCTAAAAACATTTTTTTTTTTCAATAAAATATTTTCTCGTCAATAAAATTTATATGAATGCTTGTATTGTATAAGTAGATTAATCGAAGTTGCTATATTATATTTAGAAGAAGAAAAAAAATCAAAATGAAACATGAAAATTAATGGAAATTTTTATTTAGTGATTTCGTTCAAAGGTTTGAGAGAATAAAAAAAATTTACAAAATTCATATACAGATAACAAGAATATCTAGAGTATTGTGCGATAGGAATGAAAATTTATATGCTCAAAAGTATTTTATTCTATTAGTCGAGTGAAACTCGTACTTTTAATTAAAATCGTGTTACTCAAAGAGAAAATATATTATTAAACGAATCTTAACTGTTTGAAAATCCACCAATTAAAATTATTAATTGAAAATTATTTTTAGATTTCAATTTTGATAAAGGAAACAATTATAAAGATATAAATTTATATTTTTGTAGAAAATTCTTAATTTTTCATAAGGAAATAATTTGTATCTATTTCTTAATTACAATTTTATTAAAATTCAAAGATTTTGCAAAATAAAAGGAAAAAATCTTTATAAATTCTATTTGTCAATTATAAATTTTAATTGAAAATGAAATAGAAAATTTTTAAATTTTTAGAAAATAAAGGAAAAATTTTACTTAAAAAATGTTCCATTACTTTTACAAATTTCTTTAATTGTAAAATTATTCGAAAACATCAATAACTTCACAAATATATAATTATTATTATTTTTCCGCAGGAATTAAGATTTTCAAAAAAAAATTCTATTAAACTTTTTCAAAACTTTTTACAATTCTACAAAATTGTTAGTTAAAAGAATATCAAAAATTTAGATTTTCAAAGATTTTACTTTGAAACATTTTCAAAATTCAATTATTTCTAAAAATTCATACTATAACGCATTTAATATCTAAAATTTAAACTAAAATTTATTTTTAAATCAATTTTTATTAGAAATTTCAAGGAGAATTCAATTATTTAATTGCAAAAGTAAATAATTTATTGAATAATTGAATGTTTCTTAAAATTGAATTCTCAAAAGGAATTTTATCAACAAATTTGTAAATAATTGAATTCCGGCGAAAATTTTATTATTTTTGAAATTAATTAAATATTTGTGTACAATTATTTTATTACAATTTTTTTAAATAATTGAATTCTTTTGGGAATCATTTTATTAAAATATATAGTAGATTTTGAAAATCATTGAATTGAGGAAAATTTTTGAAAATAATTGAAATTTTGACACGCATGTTATCAAAATTTTTGAAAATAATTGAATTTTGAAGAAGAATTTTATTTTTTATAAAAATAATTGACATTTTGACGAAAATATTAAAAAAATTTTGAACATAATTGAATTTCTGCGAAGAATTTTATTACTTTTGAAAATAATTGAATTTTTGCAATCATTTGTAATTGCTTCAAAATTCAATTTTTTTTAGTGTTTTTAATTAAAATTCTTCTATAAATCCATTATTTTTAATAATCAATTAAATATATATTGACAAATTTAATTAATTTCAGAAGATTTTGAATTATTAAAATTTTTCAAAAATCCAAGTTTTTCAAAAACTTTTAACTAAATTCATTTAAAATTGAAATTTGATCAAATTTTTAATTGAAACTTTTTGAAGTTCATTTATTTACGAAAATTGTAAACCCAACTCTTTTAAAGTTTAATTCATTTTGAAATATTTAAGTAAAATTATTCATTAAATAATTTACAAGTTTTATAATTTGTATGAATTTTATATTTGTAATTTTATAATTTGTATGATAGTTCTTGAAGAAGTAAGTTATATTTAAAAATAAATTATTGTAAAGTCAGGGAAATGTCAGGGAATTGTTTGTAAATCATTTTTTAATATAATTAAATTTTTCAAATATTTTTATAATCATAACCTTTTTGAGTAGTTGAACTTTTGTAAAATTTAATTGCAAATATTTAATTTATTTCAAGTATTTATTTACAATTTTTAAAAATCAATTTTTGAAGAATTTTAATTGCAAATTTTGAAAATAATTAAAATACCCAAAATTTTAATGAAAAATCTTTAAAGGTAAATTTAAAAATGAAACTAAATAAAAATTAGTTTCTAATTTTTTAAAATTTAATATTTCCAGTATTTTCAATTACATATTTCCAAAAATTCAAATACATACAAAAATAATAACATTTTGAAAGAAACAATCAAGTTTAAAATTTCTAATTAAAATTCAAAAAAAAAATTAATTAGTTTTTGAAATTATACAAAATTTGTTTTAAGAAATTCAATTATTTTTGAAAAATTACATTAAAATATTTTTAAAATCTAATTATTAGAATTGTTTTTATAATAATTTTTTAAGATTCAATTATCTTCGGACAATGTAAATAAAAATTTATAAAAATTTACTTTTTGGACTTATTAAAATTTTTGAGAAATCATGGTCCAGTTTATAATTAAAATTCTTCAAAAATTTGATCATTTTTATTTATATTTTTTAAAAATTCAATTATTTTTAAAAGATTTTATCAAATTTCAATTTTTTGGAAATTTTTCAAAATTAAAAAACTATTATATTTACATAATTACAATTATTATAAAAAATTGAGTTTTTGTATTTAAAATTTAAATAATTGAATTCTAGAAGAAATTTGTGAAATTATTTAAATTAATTAATTCCAAAGATGAAGTTTAGTTGAAAATTGTAAAAAATAATTGAATTCAGGAAGAGTTATAATTGTAATTTTTAGAAATTATTAAAATTCATAAATTTTATTTATTTTCCGTTAACATTAATATTTTTCCTGTAAATAGAATTTTGTCAGGGAAAGTAATTTTAATATCAGTAAATTGTCAGGGAAATTGATAAACTGAAACTTGTGGCCACCCTGAACATTTTTTCTTTCATTATTCTCATATCCTGAGGTTTTTAACGAATTCAGGAATTTATTTATTTATTTATTTAAATGTACAGACGGGCATAAAAAGCCCTTTACTAATAAAACTAAATAATGCAGACTAAAATTTTGTCTACAATTAAATACAGAAATGAGTCTAATTAATACATTAAGGGTTCATACCACTTTGTCATCTTCAAAAAAGCAAAAAAAAAAAAAATTCATTATGGATTTTGAAAGTAAAATATGTCAAAAATGTGGTGTAAAATTTTTAGAAAGATCCCAGCACTCAAAATATATTTTTTTCAATACTATTTGAGCGCGTACATGGTTATGTAAGTATAAAATACAAACTTTAAACGCGTTTTTCTCAAAACCACATTTTTCCATGCTGCGGGATGGTTTTCTCGGAAACTACTGGACCGATTCTCAAAATTTTTTTACGAAAATCTTTGTCACATGGGTGGGTATCGCCGGAACTAGAATTATTTAAAAATATTAATTTTTACTATTTTTTTAAACCGAAAAACTGCCAAAAAAAACTTTGATTTTCGAAAAAAAAATTTTTAATTGCCGCCATTTTGTTATTTTTGCATAAAAATTAAAAATTCTAGTTCGGGCGATAGGCACTGTCCTACTGAAGATGAATCAATTTGAACTTTGTGTTTTAGATTTTTCTAACCTGAGAAATCAATCCCGCAGCTGGCATCGGTATTTTTAGCAGTTCTAAAATTATTGTTAAATTTTAAATAAACAAATAATATTTTTTAAATAAAATAAGGTTTTTTATAAAGTTAAAGAGTGTATTTATTGAACTAAAAAAATGCAGATTAATATAATCCATAGGAATCGTAAAAAAAATTCTAGAAAATAGCTTCATTTTCAAGCGTGTAAAGTGGTATGAACCCTTAACAGTTTTTTATATCAATATTTAACATTTATCTTAAGACATGTGCGCAATCTGTGAATAAATTGTGCCAAACTAAAATAAATAATAAAAATAACATTTTTTCGTGTTGTATTTCTTTTATTACCATTAACATTTACAAATCGTATTTTTGTTCCTTTTCTTTTCTTCTTGGAGGAATCAATACAAATAAACTGAATTGCGATGGATAAATTTAGATTTATTCGAAAGCAATATTAGAGGCTAGGCGCAGATGAACCGGACGAATAGAACTGAGAACATGAGTTAGTGTTTCTTTTTATTCTCCTTTTTTCTTTGGTACAATGAGAGTGTGGCATTAACTGGATCTATTAAGCTGGCTCGGCAGGGAGATAAGAAAACGTATAATAGGAAAGTTGGGAGCGTATCAAGAGACCCAAGGCACGTCATGTCATTCAGCGAGAGAGTGTGTGGGTGGTTCACCGAGAGACGAGAGAGAGAGAGAGAGGCTCCTAAGGGGGTAGTGTAGTCATTTCCAGAGGCTGAATACGTGGGAGGACACTCTACGCACAAACAGCCGATCGATAAGGGCCTGTTGCTGCTCTCAAAGCGAAACGCTGCTTTATACATTTAATAAGATTACATTACGAAGAGGGGCGCATGAATATTTCACTTTTAGCAATTTTTGTTTGCTGTATCTAATTCCTAAATATCGATTTTCAATTTAACTGATTTCAGGCCTCGGATCGACTTTAAGAAGCAAAAAAAATCGCTTTAGTCTAGGGGCCATTCATAAATTACGTAACGCTTATTTTTGGTCATTTTAGACCCCATTCCCCCATGTAACAAACCTTTACATACATTAGCGCCATTTTTATAATGAATGTAACAAATATCTTGACCCCCCACCCTATCCCCCTGAAGCGTTACGTAATTTATGAACCGCCCCCTATCAGGGTTGCCACGCTTTTGCTCATTTCAAATTCCCTGACTATTCCAGGTTTTCCAGGTTAAAAAACGGAATTTTTCCAGATTTTTAAAACTACATTTAAATATTTTCAAAAATTTTTAATTCAAACCTTTTTGAAATTAAACATCTTATAAAAAATTGTTATAAAACATGAAGATATCGATGACTCCGAGTCTTCGACTCGGAGTTATCGATATCTTCATGTTTTATAATAATTAAAAATGTTGGACTGATAAAATCATTATTTTATAATTTTATATTATACCTAAGAATATTGTTACACTGTAAATAATTCAAAATTACTTTTATCATTTTAATTCAATGATTGTTTTCCAAAATTCTTCTTTAAATTATAATTATTATTAATTATTACAAAGCTGTTTAATGTTGTTGTTCAATAATTCACATTTTTTATTAATTTAAAAAGCGAAGCTTTTCATCCATACACGATGGACCTCATCAGGCATTTCATTCAATTTGTGGATTACTTCCTTCACATACAGATTTTATACATCTCAAACATAAAAATTAAAATTAAAAACAGAAAAATACATTATGGTTTGTTTAGAGATGAGCGTTTGAAATTTCAAACTCAGAGCCATGGTTGAACGTTGTAAAATGAACATAAATATAAACCATGTGCCCTTTATGATAAACGAAAAAAAAAAATTAATTATTATTAATAATTTTTAAAACATTTCTTTCAACATTTTCAAATCCTTTTGTTTACAATTCAATTTTACGAAATTTCGTCGATTATTCAGAAATTCTTCAATCAAATATTAGAAAATAAAAACTTTAAATAACTTAAAAAAATTCAATTATTCAACTTTTTCAAAAAAAAAAATTAAATCTACACAACTTTCAGTTAAAAGTATGAAAAATTCAAACATTCAAAGATCAAAATTCAATTATCTAAAATTTTAACTGAAATTCATATTTGAATCAATTATAATTAGAAAATTCTACGACAATTCAATTATTTAAATATAAAAATAAGTAATTTATTGAATAATTGAATGTTTCTTAAAATTCAATTCCCATAAAGAATCGTTATCAACAAATTTTCAAATAATTGAATTCTATCAACGAATTTTAATAAAATTTTTCAGAATAATTACATTTTTCGAGAAATTCGATAAAAATTGTATTAAAAATAATTGAAATTTAGCAATGAGTTTTATTTTTTATTATTTGTGAACATAATTGAATCCCTAAGAAGAATTTTATTACTTTTGAACAATATTTAATTTTTACGAAGAATATTATTATTCTTGAAAATAATTGAATTTTTGCAATAATTTGTAACTTTTACAAAATTGAATTTTTTTTCGTGTTTTTAACTAAACATCTTCCATAAATTTATTATTTTTAATAATTTTCGAAAAAGTTCTTTAATATTTATAAAAATAATTAAATATCTGTGAATATAATTTAAATCTTTTTGAAAATAATGGAATTATTGCAAAGAAATTTATTTAAAAAAATTGTAAATAATTGAATTACTGTGAAAATAAAATAATGAAAAAATAATTCATTTCTTTTGGAAAATTTTATTAAAATAGTACATATTGAAAATCATTGAATAATTGTGAAGGCAACTCTTTTAAAATTGAATTAAGATAATTGAATTAAAGAAAAATTAGATTTCAAGAATAAGCACAATAACTTTAGAAAACAATAATTTTCCAGGATTCCAATCAAAATTCCCTGACTTTTCTAGGTTTCTTAAGGTCACAAGAATTTTACATTGTACTCTCCTGATTTTTCCCTTTCGTTGATTTCTAAATTTAATTTTTCAAAACTTGCATAATTTTGTTAAATAAATATTTAAATAATTATTATTTGTTATTTAACGAGAAATAAAATTTGAAAAATTCCAATGTAAAACCTTCTGAAATTTAATAATTTCTTAAAATTACAATTATAACCGTTCCAAAATTAAATTATTTTCTACAATTTTTAACTAAACTTCATTTCCAAAACAATTATTTTAAATTTTTCTTCCAATTATTTAAATAAAAAAATTCAATTTTTCATAATAATTGTAACTGTAACTGTTTATGGTTCTTTTTTACAAAAGTTATTAATATTAATTTTTGAAAATATTTAACCAAAAATGTTAAAAGTATTTAATTTATTTTTAAAGAAATATAATTTAAAGAATTATAATAAAGAATTCTTAAAATTAATTTTTAAATATATTTTTAAATAATTTTTGAAAGTGTATCAGATTTTTAAATTATACAATTAAAAAATTCCCAAATAATTGAAATTTGGTAAAATCTTTTAAAAATAATATAAAAAGAAATAATCAAATTTTAATTTTAAAAATGAAAATGATTTCTCTAAAATTTAAACAAGGCTAAAAAGGGGAAATTTAAAAAAAATTTATTTATTTTGTTTTCTTCTTTCGTATTTTTCGGAATCGAAAGCAATATTCTCTTATAAAAAGTGTATTTTTTATTATTTTACCATTTTTTTTCATCTTGTTTTTAGAAATTGTATTTTTTGCAAAAGTTAAGAATGTTTTAAAATTCATACGGTTATTTGTTCAGAACCATGTAAAAATTCTAAGAATTTGTGTCGATTCTCAATAAAGCGGTCAATAAAGTACTCATTATTACCCTAGGGCAATAATGACCACTTTATTGACTAGCTGGCTTTATATGGGGGAACCCAGCATACACCAGCACAGGTAGCATAGAGTGACCACAATACGCCTTTGTTCTGGTAAAACCTTTATTCTTTAAATAGGCCAATTTCTACACCAGGAGTTGTTTTTTTCTTATTGTTATTAGATTCGATATTAAATTTTAAAAAGAAATTTTAATTTATAATAGAATGAGGGGAAAAATTCTTTTTAATTTAAAAAACTTTCTGAATCAATTATTAAAATTTAGATTAAAAATTTTATATTTATTAAACTTGTATTCCTTAAATTTCTCTGATAGAAAATAACTTGTATTTCTTAAATTTCTCTGATAGAAAAAAACTTTAATATTAAGAAAGTTTTGAAAAATTTACATCACATAAACAATAAAAAAAAATAAAAGTGTTTCCGATACATCTTTTTTATAAACTTTTCTATTACATCGGAATGTTGTAGCCATTTAAGAAAGTCGATCCAAAGAAATACGGTCATTAAAAATAAACTGCTGCCAAGTTAAGAGATGAATTTATTGTGTTCATTTTGGTTCATTTCATGAATACTTTGCTTTCTCATGGAGATTTTTTTCTATTAATTTACTTTATTTTTTTATTATTACATAAATTTTTATTACATAAATTATATTTTATTAAACATTTCTGATTTATAAAATTATTTTTACTATAAATTGTGAAAATGATATTTTCCGCATAAGTTTTGGTTTTTAAAATAATAATTTCGTATTTCTGCGGTCGAGTTAGGGTAAAAAATAAGTGAATCAATGCGATTTGTAAAGTTCTACAAGTTATTTATAAGTCATTAAAAGTTACTTTAGCTATTTGAAAAAAAATTGGAAAATAAGACTTTGTTTACAATTTTGGTCTTTAAAATACCAACAATTTCGTAATTTCTAGTCGAATTAGGTTCAAAAATAGGTCAATCCAAGCGTTTTTTAATGCTCTACAAGTTGGTTATGCAACTTTTAAATTTACTCAGCTACATTTTTTAACAAAATTTTTAAAAAAGTCTTAGTTTCCAAAATTTAAGAACTTTTAAAAGTTTAATATCTCTGGTTGATATGGACGAAGAATGTTTAATAACGGCTCAAAAGATGCGTCTATAAAAACTCTACAAAATTGGAAACAAAATTTATAGGCGTCCTAACATTTTTTTAAAGTTATGGGCAAAAACTTTTTTTTTGCAAAATTAAAAATCCCAAAAAAAACTATATAGTTAAACTTTATTAATCTGTCTCGAAGCACTTTCATTTTATGTCCACATGTGAGATCTACAATTTTAAAAAAATGCATCCCTGAAGGTCTTCATAATCTCGAGATATTTATGAAAATGTAATGTTTACACACAAACATACGGAATGCCATTTTTTAAAAATGTAATTTTTGAATTCCTGCTGAGGTCAAATTTACAGTACTTCCTCCATGGGAAAGCAATAATCAATTAAAATTTAAACAATTGAAATTTTATTATTAATAAAATGTTCTGGAAGAATAAATTAAAGTTTCAAGAAAAAATATTTAAACCTACAAAAAATTATTTGTTTATACAATTTCTATAGAATTTTTTGAAAATGATTCGATTTCAATGCAAAAATGTTTATTTTCTTCAAAAAATGACTTTAAAAATATGCTTATTTGTTTAAACAAAGTAAAAAATTTCTTTTAAACAAAAAATAAGCATATTTTCAAAACGACATGCTTCTTGAAAAATCTGAGCGGTAACGTTGTAGAAAATTGTTTTTTTTTTTTGAAGAAAATACGTAAGTACCTAATATTACATTAAAATCGAAACATTTTTAAAAAATTCTATAGAAGCGATATAACACATTTTATGATTACACTTTGAAGTGTATTTCACAAAAAGTGAAAAACTCTTTTACTTTTTATTAGAAAAAGGTGAAAAAGGGGACAAATCAACAAAAAAAAAGGGGAAAAAAGGTGACAATTCATCAAAAAAGGTGAAAAAGGTGAAAAAGGTGACAAAATTGAAAAAAGGGGTCAAAATGACCCAGTGTGCCAACGGAAGGTTAAATAAATAAGAATTGATTAAAGATCAATTTTGTAGAAATTCGCTAATGTGAAATGAGATAACCAAAAAAATAAAAATATGATATTTTGTTGAAAAATAGCACTTTCTGGACTATTCATGCGCGGCCAATGACAAAAAAAAAAGAAAGCAAATTTCACACAAGAGAAAAAAGTAAGTCGAGGTCAAAATCTGTCCTCTCTCAATGCTATACACAATATTATATTGCGAGGAGGATGATAAAATGGAATCAAAGTTTGAGTGGGGGCTGTATTTTTTGAGGTAGAGAGAAATTGAGGTTTACGAGCGTCTGCTCACTTACTTTCGACGATACGTGTGCGTATAACTATCAAGGGAAAGTTGGGGTTGAAGACAAGGTTAGAAAACCTTTTTTGGTAATGCCTTGTCGAGGAGCAATGACCAGACACGAAAAGGGGATGCTCCGGGAACAAAGACAATTTTGGCATGTGTGGGTGTAGCCCACGCCCTTTTCCAGAAAAAAAAATTTCCTCTATAATAACACATGCAATATAGGGATATCCACTACCCAGTGCTACCCAGGGGTGATATTTGTATTATAAAGCATTTTACCAACTTCGATCTTATGAATCACGTACCTATATATATATTTTACAAACGCACAAGACAAAGGGAATCGAAACTAAATTCATTTCAAACTATATATATACGTAGGGTGATTTTTAATATCATTTTTATATTTTTTTCACTTTTGTAATAAACATAAATTAGCAGAAATCTGGGGAAAATGTTTAATCAACTTTTAACAAAACTATTTGATTGATTAATTATTTGCTTTTCTTAAAAGAAATCCATGAAATCGACAAACTTTTTTCATTAAAATTGCTTTATGTTGCCATTATTTATTTATTCACTTATTTTCGAATTTAACTGATATATACATTTCGACCTTAATAACACAGTTTATCTAAGGATATAAAATTGAGACAAAAAATGTATCAAAACTATTGCGGTGCAACGTTTACATATGCTATAATGGTCTCAATTTGGAAATCTTAGAAAAACTGTCAAAAAAATTCAATTAGAATAACCATAAAAACAATGCATTGTTTCTTTTGTATTTTTGTTAGACTTATGAAAAATGCAGACTTCGCACTCGATAATTAATTTTAAAAAAGTAGCAAAAAATAGCTTCTAAATTCAAAAAAGTGGTAAAAAAAAGCTATCGAAAAATTAAACTTAACGACCAAAAAAACTCGTTTTAGACACTTCATAACACTGACAAAAATTCAATTCTTTTATTTTCCTGACTTTTTCCTAATTTTCAGCAAAAATATTTACTTCATTCTTATCCTGCTAGTAAATTGAATTCCTGCAACGAATTTTATTATTCTTAAAAGAATTTAAATATATATATATATATATATAAATAATTCAATTCTTGCGAAGAATTTTAGAAAAATTTTTAAATAATTGATTTCTTTCGACTAATTTTATGCAAATTCTAATTAAATAATTGAATTCCTCAGAAATTTTTATTATTCGTGAAAAGAATTGAATTCCTACGAAGATTTTTACAAAAAATTTTGTAAATAATATTGAATTCTGTTTGGAAATTTTATGAAATTAGTAGAATTGAAAATCATTGAATTGCGAAAAGTTTTTAAAAATAATTAAATTTTACAAAGAATTTTATTAAAATTTTTGACAATTGAATGTCTGTGTGGTATTTTATTAAATTTTTTGAAAATAATTGAATTCCTAAAAAGAATTTTATTATTTATGAAAATAATTGAATTTTTGCAAACGATTTTATTAGAATTTTTTAAAATAATTGGATTTTCAAGAAGAAATTTATTACTTTTAAAAATAATTGAATTCTTTTGATGCATATTGTTATTTAGGAAAATAATTGAATTTTGCAAGAATTTTATTAAAATGCCTCAAAATAATTGAATTTACAAGAATAATTTTCTTATTTATCTTTAATAATTAAATTCTTTCGAAGAATTATTTATGTAAATAATTGAATTCTTGGGAAGAATTTTATTAAAATCTAAAAGAATAATTGAATTTTTTAAAAAAAATTTAATTAAAATTGTATTTAAAATAATTGATTTCTTTCGAACAATTTTATTAAAAAATATTTGCAAATAATTGAATTCCAGTAAAAAAATTATAATATTTTTGTAAATAATTGAATTCTTCCAAAGAATGTTACAAAACATTTTTTTAAATAATTGATTTTTTCGAGGAATTGAAATTAAATTTTTAAGAACTTTTTAAACATTTTTTGAGCAATTCCTGTAAAATTGTATTAAAAATAATTGAAATCCATCGATTAATCTTATTATTTATAAAAAAAAAGAATAGTTAGAAAGAATTTTATTAAAATTTTCAAAAATAATTGAATTCTTGTGATAATTATCGTTATTTATGAAAATAATTGAATTAATGTGAAGAATTGTATTAAAATGACTCAAAATAATTGAATTTTTAGGAATAATTTTGTTATTTATTGACATAATCTAATTCTTTTGAAGAGTTATTAATAATTGAAATAATTATAAATAATTATAAATAATTATAATAATTATAAATAATTGAAATCTTAGGAAGAGTCTCATTAAAATCTAAAAGAATAATTGAATTATTGCAAAAAATTTTATTAAAATTGTATTTAAACAATTAATTTATTTCGAACAATTTTATTAAAATATTTGCAAATATTGGAATTTCACTGAAAAATCCTAATATTTTTGTAAGTAATTAAATTGTTCCAAAGAATTTAAAAAAAACATTTTTTTAAATAATTGATTTTTTCGAGAAATTGAAATTAAATTTTTAAGAATAATTATATTTATCGAGCAATTCCTGTAAAATTTTATTAAAAACAATTGAAATCCAGAGATGAATTTTATTTATAAAAAAAAGTATTTATTTATGAAACTAACTGAATTATTGCGAAAAATTTTATTAAAATGTTTAAGAAGAATTGAATTTCTGTGAAACATTTTGTTATTTTAGAAAATAATTGAATTCTTCATAAGAATTTTATAAACATTGTTTTAAATAATTTTTTTCGAAATATAATAAATATTTTGAAAATTTTATTTTAAATAATTATTGAATTGTTGTGGGAAAACATTATTTGTCAAAATAATTGAATTTTTCGATTAATTAATTTAAAATAGTATTGAAAATAATTGAAATTCTTCCATGAGTTTTATTATTTATGAAAATAATTTAATTCTTGCTTAAAATTTTATCAAAAAATTTTTTAAAAAAATTGAATTTCCATGAAAATTGTTATTGTATGAATAAATTGTATGAAAATTAGGTTAAATAATTGAATTTTTCGAAATGTTTTTGAAAATGCTATTCTAAATTAATTGAATTCCTGTGGAAATTTTAATATAATTTTAATTAATTTTAATATTTTTGCCAATACCTATAATTGAATTTTGGATGAATTTTATAAATTTTGGTTTTAAATAATTGAATTCTTTTGCGAAATTTCCTACTCGATATTGAAAATAATTGAATTTCGAGTATTTTTTTAAAAATAATTGAATTGTTTTAAGGAATTTGATTATTTTTGAGAATAATTTTTTTATTTCTAGTATTAGCGAATTTAAAGCAGTGGAAATTCTTAAAAAAAAACAGAAATAGTAGCTTTTAGTGGGTGAAATCTAAAAAAAAGTATCCAAATAGTAGCGTAACATAAAAAAAGTAGTAAAAAGTAGGTTTTAGTAGACGAGTGCAAAGCCTGAAAATGGGCAAAATGATTCGATTAATAAAAATCTATTAACAAATTGTTTAATATTAATATAATCAATTTTTGGTTTCCATCACTTAAATAAAGAAATAGATAAAAAATTTTACATTACAGGACGTCGAAGAAGAAAAAATGTGTATGTAAAAAAGTCTGGAAAATTTAATAAAGAAAGTTGAAAGGACCCTAAAAAATGCAACAGCGCTGATGTAAACTTTAGAGGCATTTAAGAGGTCTTTAAATTTTGGTGGTAAAATATAAAAGAGAAATATTTCCATAAAACTTGACATTGCATATGTAATATATGGTGTCCTCCTAATTATGTGTACCTTTTATTATTATAAAAATATATATTATTATAGAGATTTAATCTGAAACGACGAGCAATTTATCATAAACAAAAGGTGACAACTGTACACACAGTATCAAAACGAACAGTAATTATAATTAATAAGACACTATATATAGTGTTATGCTGTAGAATCTGAACTTAATCTGGGACTTTACCCCCAGAAAATAAACTCGCGAATTTACGGAAGTAAACGGCAACGAGGAGCTCATAAAGGGATTCCAGACACGTATGGACGGTTTATTACCGAAGGAACTTCATAGAGCTGAAGCTGAAGGAACCATGAACGAAGAAATAAACCTCCGTTTGAGTTGAGAGAAATGGTGATTGCTTCTGATGATACAGGCCGGAAGACAAAGGATAATCACCAATATTTGTGCGACAACAGAAAGTGCAGTCGCAAGCAAAAATTGCATATTTCATATACTATAGATAATAAATTAACATTTTTTGTTTTTCAATTTTACAAGAAGATTTTTTAGATAAATGTACAGGAAGAAAAACAAATTATCTTATAAAATTCAACTATGTTCAAAATTTTTTTTTTTATAATTATGTTCAAAATTTGAAAAAAATTCTCGTAAATATCCCAACTATCTTTATACATAACAAAATTCTTCTCCAAAGTTCAATTATTTTCATAAATGTCAAAACAATTCTTGTTCTAATTTTAATTAATTTTCAAACATTATATTATTTATGTAAATAATTGAATTCTTGTGAACGATTTATTAGAATTTTTTAAAATAATGGAATTTCCAAGAAGAAATTTCTTACTTTTAAAAATAATTGAATTCTTGTGACGAATATTGTTATTTATGAAAATAATTAAATTTTTCAAAGAATTTTATTAAAATACCTTAAAATAATTGAATTTTCGGGAGTAATATTCTTATCATTCTTTAATAATTGAATTCTTTCGAGAAATTATTTGTGTAAATAATTGAATTCTCAGAAAATTTTTTATTAAAATTTAAAAAAATAATTGAATTATTTCGAAAAAATTTAATTAAAATTGTATTTAAAACAATTAATTTCTTTCGAATAATTTTATTAAATTTTCGAAAATAATTATTCAATCCTTCCAAAAAATATAAAAAAAAACATTTTCTTACATAATTGATTTTTTCGAGGAATTGAAATTAAGTTTTTAAGAAGTTAACAATTTTTTAAATTTCAGTCTTTTTTTAATTCTTTTTTAATGTCAAACTTTTCAACGGTTAGGTTTATAAAATTTAGGAGCGCATGATTTCACATGATTGTCATATAAATTTCGGAATTTGTCTATAATTTAATGTTCACATTATTATAATATTGAGAATAAATATTTGTTATAAATTATTTTTAATCCAATTTTTTTATACATTTTCTAAGTATTATAAATATAAATTACAATAATTTACACACTATTTAAATTCTATGTATAATAAATTTTTTAAGTATAATAATTATTTTTCATAATTTCTATGGAATTTAATTATAAAGGAGCATAATTTTTAACTTGTGAAATGGAAAGTAATATTGTTAAAAATATAATATGTATTTCTATTATTTTTTATGAAATCTAATTATTATTTGAAATAATTCATGTTTTGAAGAATTTCTTTCAATTTAAAAAAAAATGGTATTTCTTTAATAATTTTAATTAAAAAATATTGAAAATAATTGAATTTTATAAAAAAATTTCTTTCAAGTTTTCAAAAAAATCGTGTTTGTTAATAATTGAAATTAAACATTTAATTACATAACAAATTTTATTAAAATTTTAGATAATAATTGAATTCTGTTAAATTGTTTTATAACCAGTTAAGAAAAAATTGAATTCTTTCGTACAATTATTTTAAAAATAATTGAATTTTTTGAAAGGAATTTATTATTTATTAATACAATTGAATTGATCATAATTGAATTTTAGACAATAATTGAATTTTCTCGAAAAATATTATTAAAATTCAAAAGGAAATTGAATTTTTAGAAAATAATTGAATTCTATTGAAATTTTTTTCAAAGTAATTGAATTTTTGTAACGAATTTTAAAAAATTGAATTCTTTCATGAAATTTTTTTGATAATAATTGAATTTTCACGAAGAATTTTATTATTTATAAATATAATTAAATTATTTTAAAGGATTTATTGAAATCTTAAAAAATAATTGAATTTTTGTAACGAATTTAAAAAAAATTGAAGTCTTTCATGAAATTTTTTTGAAATTCTTTTGAAGTAATTTAATTTTTGTAACGAGTTTTAAAAAATTGAATTCTTTCATGACATTTGTTTGATAATAATTGAATTTTCAAGAAGAATTTTATTATTTATAATATAATTGAATTATTTCCAAGGATTTATTAAAATTTTGGAAAATAATTGAATTTTTGTAATGAATTTAAAAAAAATTGAATTCTTTCACGAATTTTTTTTTATAATAATTGGATTTTCACGAAGAATTTTATTATTTATAAGTATAATTGAATTGTTTGTCCGAATATTCTTATTGATCTAATAAACTTTTATCCGAAATGCCATTTGACATAACTTTCAAACCTTTGAAATATTGCAAACCATAAATTTCATTTTTCTAAATTTTATTTTTCACAATTTTTATTTATGCGAATATTCTCGCATGACCTATAATTTGACATTTGACTAAATTTCAAAACATTTGAAATATTGTTTTTCATCAATTTCTTTTTTATAAATTTTATTTATCATTATTCTCATTTGTCTGTATGCTTACATAACCCAAAGTTTCTTTTTACTGAAATTGACATTTTTGATAAATTCTAATTTTTCAAAATCTTGTATTTTATTTCCCTTTTCTGAATTTCATTTGTATTAAATTGTATCATGGCACTATTGATGATCGACTGTTTCATCGTTTAAAAAAAAGTTCAAATTATTAATAAATTAATAATGCAACTAATTAATTATTAATTATTTTTACTAAATTAAAGTGTCGATAAAGTATTAGTTAATAAATTAAATACACTCATTGTGAACTAAATTTAAAAATTAATTTAATTTAATGAAAAATAAAAAAATCAGTATTTCTAAATACACAGTATTTTGTTATAATTTAATTCTCTTTTTGTAGTTATTTTAGTTCATGTAATAAATTTTTATTGGGAAATAATTTAATTTGATTGTAAAGAAAATAAACTCCGTTGACAAATTACTTTTTAATGAATTACGAAACTAAAAGATTGAATAGAACTTGGGTATAAATAAGAAGGACAAATATTTCCTCAATCTACACGACTGTCTGACCACACGTCAATTTTACTACTTAAAACTTTTATTAAACGCTGATGACCTGATTTTTGCAGTATTTCCCAAACTTATTTTTATTTCCCTTCCAAACAAATTCAACTTTTTTCGAAAATTCAAAATATTTTATTATAATAGAATATTTTAAGTTTAATAATATATTTAAACAGAAATAAAAAAAGGTAATGAAATTAATAATATTGAGTGGAAAAAATATAAAAGACAAAAAAGTTTTCATTACAAAAAATCATTATAGAAAATCTTAAAAACATCACATTAAAAAAATATTAACTAACAAACTATTTGTTTAGATAATTTTGATTGTTTAAATTTGAATTTAAATTTTTTAGAAACTTTTGTTCAAAAAAAGTTTATAAAGTTCAAAACGTTTAGAATGAACGATTTAATAGAAAAAATATTTTTCCTTTCAAAGTTTTGATTGAAAACTTTTCAGTAACAATATTTCTTCATCAACAATTAAAAAAATTAAAAATTTGTAAACAAAAACTATTGATTTCGGCGTAAAAAAAATATTTCTTTATTACAATCCTCGTGTCATAAACATTTTAAACTTGACCCACATTCTGTTTTTTTTTAATCTTTTGATTGACCAAATTTTTTATAAGACAAGAAAAAAGTTAAAAAGAAGAAAATTCAGTCTATTAAAGGGGAGCCTTAATATTTCATAAAGCAATTTTTTGAAAAAAAAAATTGTATACACAATTTTTGAAAGACAGAATTTTATATGTCAGAAGTTTTCTTTATAAACAAAATTTTTTTCTGAGAATTTTCATTTACTATAATTTTTATTTAAACGAATTTCCATAGTGTAACATTTTTTCATAATCAAACTTATATTTTTATTTTATTCGTCTAAATGACATTTTGCATAAAAATTCTAGCAAGTGAAAATTTCGATAAATTAAAATTTGACATTTTGTAAATTCTGTCAAATAAAAGTTTGATTATGAAGAAATGTTGTACAATGGAAATTCGTTCAAATGAAAATTATATATCTAGTGAATGAAAATTTGTATAAAAAAATTTCGAGTAAAGAAAAATTCTGACATATATAAAATTGTGTCTTTCAAAAATTGTAAATAAAAATTGCTTTCATGGAATAATAAGGCTTCAGAGAAATAATAAGAATAATTAAACTTATTTTTTCAAATAAATACAAACGTTTAATTTGAGATTTTATTAAAAAATTATAATAAAAAATATAAATTATGCAGATTTTGTAACAAAATTTTAATATAACCTAGTTAAAAATCATAACAAATAGAAATTATAGGGTTTTTTTTCCTGAAGATATTTAAAATTTTCTAAAAAAATATTTTATAAATATATTAATTTGGGAAATTTGTGTATAAAAATATTGTTATAAAACATGAAAATATCGATCACTCCGAGTCTTCGACTCGGAGCAATCGTTATCTTCATGTTTTATAATAATTAAAAATGTTGGACTGATAAAATCATCATTTTATACCTATTATAAGAATATTGTTACTGTAACTTATTCAAAATTACTTTCATTATTTTAATTCAATTATTGCTTTCCACAATTTTTAACTAAAATTCTTCTTTATAAAGTGTAAATTAATTATTATTAATAATTTCTGAAAAATTTCTTTCAACATTTTCAAATCCTTTTGTTACAATTCAATTTTACGAAATTTCATCGATTATTCAGGTATTCGGAAATTCTTCAATCAAATATATATTAGAAAATAAAAACTTTAAATAACTTCAAAAAAATTCAATTCAACTTTTACAAAAAAATTAAATCTACACTTCTTTTCAAAACTCAATTATTATCTAAAGTTTTAACTAAAATTCATATTTGAATCAATTATTATTATTAGAAAATTCTATGACAATTCAATTATTTAAATACAAAAAAATAATTTATTGAAGAATTGAATGTTTTTTAAAATTCAACTCTAATTTAAAGAATTTTATCAACAAATTTTTAAATAGGTAATTAAAATTCTTTTGACGAATTTCAATAAAATTTTAAAGAACAATTTCATTTTTCGAGAAATTAGATTAAAAATGTATCAAAAATAATTGAATCACTGTAAAAAAAATTTTATTGAATTCAGAAAAGTCTTTGAAAATAATTGAAATTTTTTTAAGAATTTTATTAAAATTTTTCCAAATAATTGAAATATTGCCAAGAATTTTATTAAAATTTTTGAAAATAATCGAATTTTAGAGAAAAGTTTTAATATTTATAAAAATAATTGAAATTTTGACTATAACTTTTATTAAATTTTTGACTATAATTGAATTTCTGCTAAGAATTTTATTACTTTTGAAAATAATAAATAATTTATTGAATAATTGAATATTTCTCAAAATTGAATTCTCATAATGAATTTTGTTAACAAATTTTTAAATAATTGTATATAATTGTATTACTTATTTATAAAAATAATTGAATCTCTGTAAACATAAGTTAAATATTTTTGAAAATAATAGAATTATTGCGAAGAAATTTATAAAAAAATTTTTAAATAATTAATTTCTTTTGGAAAATTTTGTTAAAATAGTAGATATTGAAAATCATTTACTGGAGGAGAATTTTTTTAAAAAAAAATTGAATTTATTAAAAAGAATTTCATTAAAATTTTTGAAAATAATTGAATTTTGGAGAAAAATTTTAAT
Source organism: Leptopilina heterotoma (assembly GCF_015476425.1). Classification (NCBI taxonomy): domain Eukaryota; kingdom Metazoa; phylum Arthropoda; class Insecta; order Hymenoptera; family Figitidae; genus Leptopilina; species Leptopilina heterotoma. Next base: position 2,901,231 of record NW_025110874.1, on the reverse strand, counting down.
ATATTTATAAAGATAATTGAAATTTTGACGATAAATTTTTTAAACTTTTGACGATAATTGAATTTTTGCGAAGAATTTTATTACTTTTGAAAGTAATTGAATTTCTTTGATGAATTTTAATCAAATTTTGAAGAATAATTATACATTTTTCGAGAAATTCCATTAAAATTGTATTAAAAATAAAATTGAAATTTTGCGATGAGTTTTATTATTTATGAAAATAATTGTAAATCTATAAATTTTTTGATTATTTATGAAAATAATTGAATTATTGCGAAGAAAAATTGTAAAGGAAACTCTTTTAAAATTGAATTAAGAAAATTGAATTGAAGAAAAATTAGATTTCAAGAATAAGCACAATAACTTTAGAGAACAATAATTTTCCAGGATTCCAATCAAAATTCCCTGACTTTTCTAGGTTTTTTCAAGGTTTATAAAAATTCCCTGACATTTCCAGGTTTTCCAGGTTTCCAGGTTGCGTGGCAACCCTGTTAATATTAATTTTTTAACAATTTTCCAACTTTTTTCGAAATTATGTAATTTTACAAATTTTAGGAAAATAAATACATATTAGAAATCATTACTTTTTAGAAAAACTTTTTTTAGAAATAAAAACTTGTTAGAAAAACTTTTTTTAGAAATATCAAAACTTGATAGAAAAAACTTTTTTTAGACAAAAAGGATTAGAAAATATTTTTTAGAAAAAGTGACTTGGAAATCTAGGGTTAAAAAAACATTCTTGTAATCATCAAAATGAAAGATAGTTCAAAAATTTTATTTTCTCTAGCAACGTTTAATAAATTTCCAATATTGTATTGCAACAACTTATTGAAATCACTGGGTATGCTTTCTTCCACCCTATATACGCGTTAAAATAAGGCCTACGATCTACAATTTTTTTTAGCCTTGAATTATATTTCGCGTATATTTTATTAGTTCGTTTTTTACGTTAAAAAATATACCAACAAAATAAAACCCGACACTTATGTCCATATTTTAGTGCATTATTCCCAGTTTCTTGAAAACGAGAATGAGAGTAAAATTTAACACGTAACTGATCAATGATTTGTGGCGAAAACGTTTTTCGCTTCTGCAAAGCTGATATTGAGTGGAGTTTTGTGAAAAAAAAAAAATGTCGGTACTAAAAGGTTATTGATCAACCAGACGGAATTCACGATATTGAACATGCCATAACACTTTACTGGAAAATATGTGTATTGCTAGTTTTACATTTATATACATGAGTTTCATACCCCGCATTTCTACTTTCAAGAAAATTTTATACACCTGAAATGATAGAAATAGCGTCTCAAAAGGAACGGCTCTTTTTTTAATATAATATTATCATTAGCAATGATCAAATAGAACCTTTGGAAATTTTTATCATTTCTCACATTTCTTTTTTTCTCATATCGAATAACTATAAATAACGTTAACAAATTCGATTGATTTTTTTTTATATATCTTTATAGCGGAGAAAATGAAGGCAAAAAATGGTATATGGCACGTGACGGTAAAATGAATTTCCACAACTTTCGGGAGTAACGTGAAATACTCTTTATGCTAAAATATGAAACATTTTAAGCCCTTTGGCGAACAGTTGCGAAAACTTTTTGCATTTAAATAGCTGCATCACGCATAGCAAACACTTGACTTCAAACCGTGTTTCGAAACAAGTTTAAATTAAATATAACTCACAAATTATATCTTAACACATACATATAGCATGGATATTTTCCTACAAAAACTTTCTTCTTATTCAAATCTTTCCAAGAATAAGAAACAAATCACAATGTAATGGAAACAATACAGACGAGATTCAAATTTCATTTCATTTCATTTCACTTTATTCATTTTCATTTTTCAGACTAAATTTTCATTTCTTCGAGTTTTTCTTTCATTTACTTTACTCTGTAAATTTTAATCAGTAAAAATATTTGCTAATCTCTTTCCTTTCCTCTTCTCCCCTTTTTTATTCCCTTAAATTAATAAAATCCCTAAAAAACACCTAAAATCGTAAATTTTTCCCCTTATTTAAAAAAAAAACTTGTAAAAATTGTTATTATTACTTCTCAGTTGTTAAACTTGGAAATTTTTTTCATAAAAGGAAATAAATGTAAAATAATTTTTACTTCTACGAAACATTCTAATTGTTCGGGATTTTTGACAAACTGTATTAATTTCAGAATAAAGTTTACTATATATTCAAAGTACATTTTACTAATTTTCAACAAAATGTGGATATTATAAAATTTACCTACTCTGAACATAACGATTTTTAATAGCAAACTTTATTATTTTCAATGTTAATTTTTTAATAAAAATGATTCAAATTTTCCTTGATCATTACAATATTAGCTATTAAATATTCTTATTTTTAAAGTATAAATTTTACTGTTTTGATAAAAATTTGTTACTTTTTGTAAAAAAAAATTGTCTTTGAAAATACTAAAAGTTATTCTGGACATAACAATTCTTAATATTAAATACTTTATAATTTTAAAGGAAATTTTTTCAAGTCACGAATTAATTTTATTAATTTTTTTCTGAAATTTACTTCGTATATCATAAAATTCATGTAATTTTAAAACTAAAGAAGCGTTGTAAAAAAAATTTTTTTTTATTATAAATTTAAAGAAAGTTACGGATTACGGAAAAAAATATGGCAATAATTAATAGAAAAAGTTTAACAAGAAAAAAATAATAATAATTTGATTTAAAAAAGCTGAAGTTAAAAGAAAAAGGAAAAATATCTTTAAAATAAATTTTAGGCGCTACAATTTAATAATTTTTACTCAATTTAAAAATTTCCCTTTTTTTAAACTTTTTGAAAAATAAAATCCCCTTTTTCACCTAATATTACATGAAAAGTCACTGTGATCCCTGTAATAAATATAGTAATCTCTACTAATTTATTATTAAAATTTTTATTACATAAAAATTCTTTTAATAAAAAATTTGCTCTCTAAATTTGAATTAGTAAAATGTTATTAATAAATTAATAGAAATTTCTATTCAATTAGTAAATCTTACTAATAAATTAGTAGAAATTACTATTTATTAGTAAGATTTACTAATTCAAAAGCAAAAAGTCAGTCACTAATTCAAATTAGTAAACGTTTTTACTATTTCAAATTTAGAGAGAAAATTTTTTATTAGAAGAATTTTAATGCAATCAGTAATTTTTTACCGTTCAAGTGAACAAAATTTTTTGCCTAACTAAACTAAATATTTTCAAAATTTTAATTTTCTTCAAGAAGAAATAAATAATTTCACAATTAAAATTTTGTTTTAAAAATATATTTAAAATTTTTATTTTCAATGTAAAAGAATTCACATTCAACTGAATTTCTATATCTAAGTATACTTGAATTTTTAAATAATGTAAAAATTGCCATGTCATGGAATTTGTCCCAGTGTTTTTTTTACGAATCGCCATGTTGAAAATAATAATTATGAAATGTGCACGGAAATCTTTGGATCATTTACAATTTCAATCAAATGAAAATTCGAGAATTTAAAAATTTAAAAATTCTATCAAATAATGATTACGATTAGTAAAAGTCGAAATTCGGTCAAGTGCGGATTCGATGGAATGAAAATTTTGACATTTAAAAACTCGACTTACTTAAAAAAAAAATATTGAAAAAATGGATTTTTTATTGACTCTAACTGGTCATTTTTATTTTCCATCAAAAAAAAAAAAAATCGAATTTTAAAGAAATTTATCGAAATTAAAATCAGTAGAAATAAACATTCCGAGAAATAAAGATTTAATAAAATGAAAATGATGACATTTTAAAATTCGTCTAAATATAAATTCTATAAAATGAAAATTTTTTCAAATAAGAATTCGTTTAAATAAAAATCCCTGTACATAAAATGTTGCTTAAATAGAAATTATATTAAATAAACATTCTACAGTATTAAAACATTTTTTAAGCAAATATTCGGGTTAATTTAAAGTTCAAAGAAATTTAAAAAAAAATTAAATTAAATTACATTTAAAAATGTTTAAAAGATGAAAAAAATATTTTATCAAATGCAATTTAATCAAATGAATATTCTCATAAAAGAATTTTACACTGGAAATAAAATAATTTATTTGATTCAAGTAATGGTTTTCTGGACAAGTAATCAAATAAATATGTATTTACAACAAATAGTTTTTGTTCAATAAAACAATAAAGGAAACGATCACTTCCAGTAAATTGTAATATTATTAAAAATAATTTTTGCATTAAAATAAAATTACATTTAAATACATAATTTAATTTTAAATTATGAATTACTTTTAATTGTTTTATGTGTTTTTAACCGTTATATCATAATTTAAAATTTAATTATTTTAATTCATTAACACTTGATTAATTAATTAATTAATTACTTTAAAGATATAAATTATTAGATTGAAAATAATCTATTTAATTGAAATAAATTCTCTTTTAGTCTATAGGGCTTATTCGTATACCCCATCAAATGGACAAGTACTCGAAAAACAGTAAATTAAAACAAATTATGCAATTATATGTATCGAAAGAATGTAATAAAAACTTGAAAAAAAACATCTATTTACACTTTCATTTGTGACAACTTTTTAGTTCATTTAAATTCAGAGATTACAAGGTAAAATCTCTAGAACAAAAGATAGTAAAGAATAAAGCTTCGAGTCGTAATCCGATCAAAGCATCAACTTTCAAAGAACTCGGAATAAAACTCTAATTTGAATATATGTGACGAAAAAAAAAATTTTTTTTCCAGCTACGAGAAAAGGATTATTTTCTTAATAAAAATGAAAAATGCGATTCATTTTTTTGTATTAGGAAAAAAAATTTAATATATTTCTTTCACTCCTCGCACAAATAATAATAATCAATTTTTCTCTCACAAGCAGAGGAGAAAAAATTAACTAGCTTTTTTGGAGATTTCACGTTTCCTTTTTTTTGAACCTAGCTCTAAAAATATCCATTAAATTTAAGGTCGTTTGGTTTTGTTGTAATGGAAACTAATTCGAAAAAATTGTCAAAGGAAATTCTTGTACGTGCAGATTGAAAGTAAGGAAAAGTGCAAAAAGGATACCCTTGTGGCTCTTCGGGAGGAGACTGTTCAATATAAATGTAGCAAGTACTTCGGTAATTGGATTCGAGACCCTCTGCGCTGCTCTTCTTCTTGAAAATAAAACGAGTAGAGTGAGAGTGAGAGAGAGAGAGAGAGAGCGTCGTTCAGCATCCCAAGGTAGTTGCTCACAGCAACAGTGCAGAGTCTGCGATAATGAGAGGAACAGTTGAAATTAGCGTAGTTAGTAGTTACGGGGTAACGAAGATTTCGAACTGAATGTGGCGCGTCACGTCGATGGAGCGTCGTTCGCTCGCCATTTAGAGTTACCGCGAGCTGTGCGGACTTCTCTCTCTCTCTCTCGAACCAGAAATTGCTTTCAAGGAGTAAAATATCTCGAGAGAAACTAAACCCTCTTAGACTTACTACTACTACTGTTATCCACTACTACTACTACTACTACTACTACTACTACTACTACTACTACTACTACTACTACTACTACTACTACTATATAATGGACACGATAATAGGTACTCTATTCTAATCTTTTCTTCTGACCCACAGTTGTCAATTCTTTGCACTTTTACAGAGAGAAATTTTCATTGTGTTGGTCCAACTTTATTACAAGGATTGTGTTATCAAAAGATTAAAACTTTACAGCATAGTCTCCGATTTCGAAACACTGTATCTTTTATGTGGCAACTTCATGGTACTTTCTGTATAGCAATTTTAAGATGTTTTCAAACTGCGTTTTACACCATTTTTATTAAAGTTTGTGACAGTTTAAAAATGTCACCAAAATCATCGAAATGATCATTAAAATTAGGTAAGATGTCCCATATACCAGAATGCTTTTTGCTATTAAAGAAAAATACAACAAAAATGTAACAACAAAACTTTTGTAAAAGGATAAAACCTAATTTTAATATTTAAGGGGCGACCCCACCTTAATTTTGACCCCTTTAAAAAAAAATTATTAAAGGAGGTAATATTTTTTTTCTTGCATCATTTTTAACCTAAAAACATATAAGATGGTCAAAAATATTTAATTTTAATTTTTGAAGAGGTTAGAATTTTTTTTCTTCTGACCTATTGCATATTATTGCAAATCCATGCGAGAAGTCGTTTAGAATGGTAAAATATGCATGGAAAAAAAATTTCGTTAAAAAATATTAAAAACTGTAAGAGAAGATCGATTTTTAATATTCAAATCTTTAAATTTTGCCGAAATTTCGAAAGCCGTAAATCTTTAATTTTTTTCCAAATTGTGTATATTTACGCAATTGCTATTATTCAAAAAACATTGTTAAAATTTATATTTAGCTCATTTTCGTGGTAAATTCCATAAAAATCATTGTCCGAAGCTTTTATGGTATACTTTATATATATACCGAAATAAATGCAAAAAGCCATGATTTTTATAGTTTTTACCATGAAAATGAGCTAATCGTCAATTTTAACGATGTTTTTTCGACTCAGAGCATCAAATTGGAAAAAAATAAAGGTTCAGGACTTCCGAAATTTCGGCAAAATTTAAAGATTTGAATATGAAAAATCGATCTTCTCTTACAGTTTTTAATATTTTTTAACGAAATTTTTTTTCCATGCATATTTTACCATTCTAAACGACTTCTCGCATGGATTTGCAATAATATGCAATAGGTCAGAAGAAAAAAATTCTAACCTCTTCAAAAATTAAAATTAAATATTTTTGACCATCTTATATGTTTTTAGGTTAAAAATGATGCAAGAAAAAAAATATTACCTCCTTTAATAATTTTTTTTTAAAGGGGTCAAAATTAAGGTGGGGTCTCCCCTTAAATTTCAATTTAATTATCAAAACAAACTGTTAATTTCAAATTTCCTGACTTTTCCAGGTTAAAAAACGGAATATTACCAGGTTTTTAAAACTACATTTATATTTTACAAAATTTTTAATTCTAACCTTTTTGAAATTAAAAAACTTATTAAAAATTGTTATAAAACATGAAGAAATCGATTACTCCGAGTCTTCGACTCGGAGCAATCGGTATCTTCATGTTTTATAATAATTAAAAATGACCGACTAATAAAATCATTATTTTATACTATAAGAATATTGTTACTATAACTTATTTAAAATTACTCTCATTATTTAAATTCAATTATTGTTTTTCAGAATTTTTAACTAAAATTCTTCTTTATAAAGTGTAAATTAATTATTATTAATAATTTCTGAAAAATTTCTTTCAACATTTTCAAATCCTTTTGTTTACAATTCAATTTTACAAAATTTCATCGATTATTCAGGTATTCGGAAATTCTTCAATCAAATATATATTAGAAAACAAAAACTTGAAATAACTTCAAAAAAATTCAATTCAACTTTTTGAAAAAAATTAAATCTACACAATTTTAAGTTAAAAGTATGAAAAATTCAAACATTCAAAGATTATAATTTGAAATCTTTACAAAACTCAATTATTATCTAAAGTTTTAACTGAAATTCATATTTGAATCAATTATTATTAGAAAATTCTATAACAATTCAATTATTTAAATACAAAAAAAAAATAATTTATTGAAGATTTGAATGTTTTTTAAAATTCAACTCTAATTTAAAGAATTTTATCAACAAATTTTTAAATAGGTAATTAAAATTCTTTTGACGAATTTCAATAAAACTTTTGAGAATAATTTCATTTTTCGAGAAACTAGATTAAAAATGAATTAAAAATAATTGATTCTCTGTAAAAAAATTTCATTGAATAGAGAAAAGTTTTTGAAAATAATTGAAATTTTGTCAAAAATTTTATTAAATTTTTTTTTAAATAATTGAAATATTGCCAAGAATTTTATTAAAATTTTTGAAAATAATCGAATTTTAGAGAAAAATTTTAATATTTATAAAAAATAATTGAAATGTTGACTATAACTTTTTTTAAAACTTTTGACCATAAATGAATTTCTGCTAAGAATTTTATTACTTTTGAAAATAATTCAATTCTTGAGACGAATTTTTTAATATTATTTCTTTTTAAATACCTAATTTTTAAAATAATTCATTTCTTTTGGAAAATTTTATTAAAATAGTAGATATTAAAAATCATTGACTGGAGGAGAATTTTTGAAAAAAAAATTGAATTTGTTAAAAAGAATTTCATTAAAATTTTTGAAAATAATTGAATTTTGGAGAAAAATTTTAATATTTATAAAGATAATTGAAATTTTGACGATAATTGAATTCTTGAGACGAATTTTATTAAAATGTCTTTTTAAATAATTGAATTCTTTTATGAAATTTTATTGAAATAGTAGATATTGAAAATAATTGAATTTTGATAAATTATAGAAATTAATGAAATTTCTACGAAGAATTTTATTAAAATTATTTTGGAAAAAAAGTTGAATTGTTAAAAAGAATTTTATTAAAATTTTTGAAAATAATTTAAATCTTTCAAGAAATTTAATTAAAAATGTATTGACAATAATACTTATATTCTAATAAATAAATTATAGGAAGGATTTTTAAAATAATTGAATTTCTTTGATGAATTTTAATAAAATTTTTAAGGATAATTATACATTTTTCGAGAAATTCCATTAAAATTGTATTAAAAATAATTGAAATTTTGTGATTAGTTTTATTATTTATGAAAATAATTGTAAATCTATAAATTTTATTATTGTAATATATGAAAATAATTGAATCTTTGTAAAAAATTTGATTATTTATGAAAATAATTGAATTATTGCGAAGAAAAATTGTAAAGGCAAGTGTTTTAAAATTGAATTAAGAAATTTGAATTAAGAAAATTTGAATTAAAGAAAAATTAGATTTCAAGAATAAGCACAATAACTTCAGAAAACAATAATTTTCCAGGATTACAATTAAAATTCCCTGACTTTTCCAGGTTTTTTCAAGGTTTATAAAATTCCCTGACATTTCCAGGTTTTCCAGGTTTCCAGGTTGCGTGGCAACGCTGATAAATAAACCTTTTTTGAGTGTAAATAAATATGGTCTATGAGGATTCTAGGATGAATAGAATAAAATTCTTTATAACAGGCAATGCATGAATTGTACTATTTATAATTTAAACTACAGTCGATATTAAACTTCTCCGCTAATTATTTATAGAACATAATCTATGTTGCAGCTGGTATTTAAGTACCATGTAGAATATAAATGGTGAATGGCTGGAGGAGAAAGGTACCAATTTTAGAATGATTTACAGATAATGCTGAACGGATTGATTAGTGTAAAAGCTAATTTTCGTTTTGTACTATGAAAGGACCGATATTTTTAATTGATGTCATAGGAAGTAAATATAACAATAAATTGATTTCATGATTTGAAATTTTAATCGTAAATGACGCAAAAGGGTAATGTTTCTTGGAACCATCTTGAGTTGTATTTATAAATACAAAACGTGGTCTAGAGAAATAATTGTATTGTATTGAATTTATTGCTAAAGGTGTGACATGATGTATAAGAAAAATCGTTACGAAACAAACAACATTATTAAAAATAATCTGTTTTGATAAATGACACTAAACACATTACACTAAACGAATTGTCCAGCACAAAATCCGAAATGTTGATGACATTGAACAGGTGGTACTATACATACATAAACCTAATCTACAATGTAGACTAAATGAATTTCACAATTTACAATCCATTTTGCGCACGGCATTCACATAAATACACCGAAAATACAATTATAACCAAAATAACCATTATAACGACAAGTGCTTCGAGCAAATGTAACCAAAAATAAAATCAATCACATGCTTCAAAGCACTTAGAAATTCAATTTTATGTAAATTAGTATAAATACTATATTCGCAAAGGCAAAGTAAAACTAATTTCTCAATTTGAAATATAAATAGGTTTTTGATGACTAGAATTTCTTGTGTGCATTACTAGCTCTATAGATGCAACGCAATTATCAATAGAGATTAGAGTCGAAACTAGATACATCTTATAGTGATGGGAACGGATGGTTATATGTCTCAACTAACAGTTCCACATTTGCTGTAACTGGTTTGTGGTACTGTAGCTCTGAGCAAACTGTCATGAAGAGAGAGAGAGAGAGAGAGAGAACAAAGTTTTGATATGTCGGCGGTGGAGGAGGACTATTCACTCTCATGGAGTTGTCTTCATGAATGGTGTATAACTCCAAACCAAGTGTACTATGTACAAAGTATTTTAATCAGTACACAGAATTTCTGATAAAGCTTCTAGACATGACTAAGATTACAAAGAAGGACAAGTTGGAAGGATATATACCTACAGTGATGTGTAAATTTGCCCCTGGGAAATAGAAATTTGGATGTGTCCTATAACTAAAAGTGAATGGACTTTTGCCAAAGATAAACTGATTTCAAGTGACACGCTCTCATTGACGATAAATATCATATGCTATATAATGTTGATCAAACATTTTTCAACCCACAATTTTATATTCACGCGACTGATATCAAACCATATTCGAGATGTGACGCTTCCAAAAAAGATTGCGAAAAGTGGGAGCATAGCCAAATAAAGATTTTTATATTTTTCACATGCATTTTCGAGCAGAAGTCAGAAAAAATGAAACTAGAGAAAACAGGGTTGTGACAGGTCAGGGAATTCGGGAAACAGTCAGGGAAAGTAGAATTGGTCAGAGAATTCAGGGAAATGTCAAGGATTTTTATTAAAAGCAGGGGGAAAAATTAAATTTAAAAAATTAAATTTTTAAAATTCATAAGAAAATTCGAAATTTTTGCGACTTTTTTGTTTGCCTCATAAACTATTAAATTACCACTATTTTTACCGCTAATTCTAGTACAAAACCTTAAATTTGTTCTACTTTCTTAAAAACATTTCTTTTTCAATAACTTCATTCTTGAACAACTATTATCATAAAATTATTACTTATAAAATATTTAATGAATAATTTTACTTAAATATCTCACAATTAATTCAATTTTAAAAGAGTTACGTTTACAATTTTCATAAATAAAATGAACTTCAAACGGTTTCAATTTAAAATTTTATAAAATTTCACTATATTGAATGAATTTAATTAGAAATTTTAATAAACTTAGATTTTTGAAAAATTTTAATAATTCACATTCTTCTAAAATTAGCTAAATTTTTTTTTAAATATTTAATTAATTATTAAAAACAATGGATTTATAGAAGAATTTTATAGTTAAAAAACATAAAAAATTGAATTTTGGAAAAATTACAAATATTTTAAGAAATTCAATTATTTTTAAAAGTAATAGAATTCTGCGCAAGAATTCAATTATGATGTTCAAAAATTTCTTAAAAATTCTTGTCAAAATTTCAATTATCTTTATAAATAATAAAAATATTCTCTGACATTCAATTATTTTTAAAAAATTTAGTACAATAATTCTTGGCAAAATTTCAATTATTGCCAAATGAAAAATTTTCCTCAATTCAATGATTTTCAATATTTACAATTTTAATAACATTTTCTGAAAAATTAAAAAAAAATTTTTAATAAAAAGTCACCCAAACATTTCATTATTTTCATTAATAATAACAATTTTACAGATATTCAATTATTTACAAATTTTCAATAAATTTCTTTGCAATAATTTAATTATTCTCATAAACAATAATTTTTTTTTGTTAATTCAATTATTTTCATAAATAATACTTTTTACAGGAATTTTTTTACTTTTATAAATACTAGAGAACAAAGTGCAGAATTTCAATTATTTTTAATTCAATTTTAATTGAATTTCTCGAAAAATGTAATTCCCTATACTTAAAAATTTTATTAAAATTCGTCAAAAAAATTCAGTTTTTCAAAAATTTGTTGCTAAATTCTTCATTACAATTTTGAGAAACATTCAATCATTCAATTAATTATTAATTTTTGAATTTAAATAATTGAATTCTCTTAGAGTTTTCAAAGAAAAATTCTTTTAAAAATGAATTTTAGTTAAAATTTTAGATAATAATTGAATATTAAAAGCATTAGAACTTGAATTTTGAAAAGGTTTCAAATTAGAATTTTCAAAAATCTTAATTTTTCATACTTTTAACTAAAAGTTCTGTATAATTAATTTTTTCGAAAAAGTTTAATTGAATTTTTTAATGTTTTCATTTTGTAATATATATATTTAATTGAAAAACTTCTGAACAATCGAAATTTCGTAAAATTGAATTGTAAACAAATTGATTTAAAAATTCTCACAGAAGATTTTCAAACATTATTTAAAATAATTAACTTAATAAAGAATTTTAGTTAAAAACACAAAAAGAAATTTAATTTTGGAGAAATTACAAATGATTGCAGAAATTCAATTATTTTCAAAACTAATAAAATTCTTCACAGAAATTCAATTACGTTAACAAAATTTTTTAAAAATTCTCGTCAAAATAAAATTCTTCTTCGAAATTCAATTATTTTTCAAAATTTTAATACAATTTTTGGCATAATTTCAATTATTTTTAAAAATTTCCCTCAATTGAATAATTTTCAATATTTATTATATTTTAAACAAATTTTTCAAAAGAATTCAATTATTTAAAAAACAATTTTATAAAATTCTACGCAAACATTTAATTATTCTCATAAAATAATTGAAATTTCACAGGAATTCAATTATTTACAATTTTTTTTATAAATTTCTTCGCAATAATTCAATTATTTTCATAAATAATTGAATTATTGCGATGAAATTTTTATCTATCTTAATAGAAATATTAAAATTCTTTTTCGAAATTTAATTAAATTTCAAAAATTTTAATACAATTCTTGGCATAATTTCAATTATTTTCAAAAATTTACCTCAAGTTAATGATTTTCAATATCTATTATTTTAATACAATTTTCTAAAAGAATTCAATTATTTAAACAAAATTTTAATAAAATTCAACGCAAAAATTTAATTATTTTCATAAAAATTTAACAGGAATTCAATTATTTACAAATTTTTTTTATAAATATCTTCAAATAATTCAATTTTTTTCATAAATAATAAAACTCATCGCAGAATTTCACTTATTTTTAATACCTTAAAATTTTAATCAAATTTCTCGAAAAATGTAATTATTCTTAAAAATTTTATTAAAATTGCTCAAAAGTATTTAACTTTTTAAAAATTTGTTGATAGTATTTTATGAGATTTTAGTTATAATTTTAGATAATTATTGAATATTAAAAGCATTACAGTATGAATTTTTAGAAACAATTAAATTTTGGAAAGGTTTTAAATTAAAATTTTTGAAATTTTGAATTTTTCATACTTTTAACTAACAATTCTGTAGAATTAATGTTTTTGAAAACGTTTAATTCGATCTTTTTTGAAATTATTTGAAGTTTTTACTTTTTATTTTCTATATTATATATTTAATTGTAGAATTTTCGAGTAATCGAAATTTGTTAAAATTGGATTCTAAAAAAATGGGCTTGAAAATTCTCAAAGTACTTTTAAAAAAATTTTTTAATAAAATAATAAAAAAATAATTATGAAATAATTTTAATCAAATAATCGGTTTAATGAAGACTTTTTGTTAAAAATTGTAGAAAAGAATAATTGAAATGAAATGCTGAAAATAATTTTGGAAAAATAATAATGATTGAATATATTTGGGTGATTCTTCAATCAGTGGTCACTTTTGCTTCCCCACTGTTCCCTATTTTATATCTTGAAAAATTGTTATCAAATCTACTTCAACCTTTTGCATAATTAATCTTCAATATGTTTTTTAGTAATATCATAATCGAAAAAAAATTTTATTTTAAAACAAAAGTTGTAATTCAATTGCAAATGTTTAAAAAACGCACATTTGTCGTTTCTCCACACATGAATCATGAAGTTTAATATGTTTTATTTTGCACAAACTTTATTTTAAACGTTTTTTTATTTATTCTATTCGAAAGTTCATCTCAAAAACTAAGTTTTTGTGTGTCGTTTTCTAATTTCCATTAACAAATCTGTGTAAAAATAATTTTTTAATATTTTCTCCACTTTTTTTTATTTGGAACTGGAGTTTACAATTTCATTGATTTTCATTAATTTTATTCCCTTTTTTAGTGCGATTTTATTTGCCATTAATATTATTAAGTTAATAAGTTGTATTTATGTTAAATTTGCAAAAAGAAATATAATTTTTAGATTTAAAACTACAAAAGTTACTATTATTTTATAGCGTATTTTAATGGTATGTAAACTCCAGTTCCGCCAAAATTACCGAATTCTAAATGTATAAAAAAAATAAAAATAATAGTGATTTAGAGTAAGCAAATCTCTTTAATAATCTGCAAAAATTGTTTATTTTTATGAATTTTTACGGTTTTAATGAATTTTTTTCTTTGATTTGTAAACTCCAGTTCCTGTAAACTCCAGTTCCTAATTTCGTTTCGCGTAATGTAAGTGTTTTGTTTTTTTGAATGAATACAATTAACCTCGATTAACCTGTATCAAAACATGTAATTTCAATAACAGGTATGAGTAAAAATATTATTTATTGATTAATTAAAGCAGTTTAAAGTAATTATTTGCTTATTTACACTATTTATAATTATTAACAGTCGAAAATTAACTTTTTCAAATAAATTATTTAACCTTTAAATTACAAATTTTTAAATTGTTTGTATATAAAACTAAAGAAAGAATTAAGCTCAAATATCTATAAAATAATCATTCTCAAGCTTTATTAAAAAGATCTAAATAAAAAATTTCCAAAAAATTTAATTAAAAAAAAAAATTTTAACATATTCAAAAGTTACCACTTTGTGGAGAATCACCCATTTATATAAGATGTTTTTGTCTTTTGGATTAAATATTTAAATATTTATTTAAAAAAAAAGTTATTGATGTTTTCGAATAATTTTACAATTAAAGAAATTCGTAAATAAGAAAAATAGAACATTTTTTTTGAGTATCTAATAATTTTTAGAGTGAATTAGAATATTTTTTGAGTATCTAATAGTTTTTAGAGTGAATCAGAATATTTTTTAAGGTCAGGGAAGAAGTCAAAATTTTGTCAGTGAAAATGAGGGGAAAAAAATTAAATTTTTGTGGCAAACCTTTGGAGAAGAAAGAGCGAATCTGAATAAGTAAAATCTATCCAATTAAAAGTAAATAATTTTTTCGTGGGTTCGTGTAAAATTAGTCAAACGAAATTTTTTCGGAACGACCTATTCAAAAAAAACGCCTGTTAACTACCCGTTATAATTTTCTGCTTGGAAAAATTTATACCTGAAGAGCACTTCATTTAATAATTAAAGAACATTTTTTTTTGAATACTTATGATAAAAAGAAATTTTTGCATATCTTGTAAAATTTAATGACTAGGTTTCTAATCTAGATATACAAAACAATCAATTACATACATTGTACCATGGAAATTATATTTAAACTATAAAAGGAAAATATTTGCGAAAAAAGCAAGTAAGCAGGTGGAAATGCAAATAGCAGATAGAGCAGAGTAATCAATAAATCCTAAAGTAACCATAGTATTTAAGGGCACTAAATAATATAATCAATATTCTCTTCTTAGCTACTTGAATAAGCCAACCTGATTATAGCATCCTAATTGGGTAGTGGCCTTGACTACAGCCAATTCTAAAGGTGTGAGAATCTCCAATTAAATTTCGCCAATTAATTTACTCAAGGGTTTCGATCGTTTAAGCAAATCGTGATAAGGATTATTTTCCAATATCCTTATTCAAATATAGCAAGCAATGTTATTACCAGCAAAAAAGGAAAAAAAAGCATAAAACACTGAATGAATGAGTAAAATGTACTTTTAAGAGTGTGCAGTTACGTGACATTCATTTACATTTTATCGACACACAGCCGCCAGGTGCTTTTGGATGAAAAAAAAAAAGAAGTCACAGTCTCTGGTCTACCTTGACTCTCTCCATGTATTTTAATTTATAATAAACATTCGAAACGAGAGATATAAATCATTGAAGTCCCATTGCAAAATCGTTTATTCTTTTAATTGATGATAAATTGACGAGTTTCTCAGAAATATAAATTGACATTTTTTTTTATGGAGTAAGAGAATTCTTTTAAAGTAGTTGTAGCAAAAGCGTAATTATTAATTAGTTTTCCACAAGGGAAAAAAAAAGAAAAGAAAATCAATGAATCGCGAGTCCATTCCAGTAATAAGAATTGACCTAAATGTGGAAATCTTTATATTATACAAATATAGCCTTCAGTATTAGTAGCACGGATTCAATAACAAAATTGAAATTCTGCCAACTCTGGAATCTCCGATGCAAACAGTAAGAGTTGCGTTCGAGACCCAAATATCTGCCATCTGGCACTCAGTATATCAACCCTAAAATATCTTTAAACAACGTACCATAAATCGTTTCTTTCTTTCTCTCCCGGAAAAAGAATCGAATTTTATTAAGAGAATTTATCTTTACTGTTTAGATATAATTTATTTTAATCTTGGTTCACAAATATCCATAAACTTCTCGAAACTTAACCGCAGAATACCAATAATGAGGGCATATAAAAAACCAACGAAACGAAAAAAGAAATAATTTTCAAGAAGGGTTCCTAAAATGGAATTTAAAATTCCAGCATTGTTAACATAAAAGTATCAATTTGATCCAATCTGGTATCAAATAAAATACCTTCAAGAAAATTGTGAGGCATTTTTACAGATTCTCCAGGTGCAATGTTCAAAATCATAAATCATCTATAGCTAGTAAATTTCAACCGAATTTTATTTTTATTTTATGGAAAATGCTAGGCTAAAAATTCGTAAAATTATTGTGAATTTTTAGAATTTTAAGTATTAAGTAATTAACACCTAATAAAAAAATGCCTTTCTCAAGTGAACCTAAAATTAGCAAAGGTTAAAAATTAAAATTTATCAATGTAAATGTGCGCAAAAAAATAGTTCACCTCTAGTTACAAAAAATCTGTAAATTTCATTGAAAAATAATCAATTGTTTTATAAACAATTGATAAATGTTTACAAACAATTAAAATTTTATAGATAACATTTTTCAAAATTGCATAACTTCGATAATAATTTGATGAAACAAGATAATTTTTTTTCTCTGCCAATATAAATTCAAACTATCTATTGAATTTTAAGCATTAATTAAAATTCATGTGCCTTGAAAAATGGTATTTTTATTTGGAGCTTTTAGAAAACAAACAATTGAATTTAAAACAAATGATATAAAAAAACTTTTAAACTGATAAGAAGTTTGCACAATTAGTCAAAACAAAAATATATAAAAAAAATTTGTTGCTACCATAGTTAAACCAATTAGGAAAATTGAAAGTGCAATTAGATGGATTTTACCGATTACGTTCTTTTCCCGCACTAACTTGGGTTATTTTTTCGGCACAAAACAAATCCCTTGATGAAGATTAAATTTTTTTTTTTTTTTGCTTTTTCTATATAAACATCAATAGATGTTACTGTCAATTATCTGTTACATTTAGAAAATCAATTTATTAAAGCAAATGAATTTTTCTATATAAATTATAATAAATTTAAAATTTTCCAAACAATTAAATTTTGGTAAAATCGTTTAAAAATAATTGAAATTTGATAAAATCTTTTTAAAACAATTGAATTTTGGTAAAATCATTTAAAAACAATTGAAATTTGACAAAATCTTTTAAAAATAATTGAATTTTTGAAAAATATAAAACGAATAATCAAATTTTTGAAGAATTTTAATTATAAAATATAAATATATAAACATGATTTTTCTGAAATTTTAATAAGAATCTAAAGCAGTAACGCTAGAATTAAGGCAAAAGACGAGTGTATAAATAAATAAAAATAAAAAAATAAATTAGTTTTTTGAAAATATTCTAATGTAATTTTTCGAAAATAATTAAATTTCTTAAAAGAATTTTTATAGGGTAAGTGTACTAATTCCTGCGGTATTTTGGTCAAGACGTCTTTTAACTATAAAATATAATTTTTATATTGATCAAATTGAACTTATGTCTTATTAAATTTGTAGTTTGTGTTATTAAGATATGTTTACAATAAATAACATCTCTAAAATATAATTTATTTTAATAAATTTAATGAATTAAAAATAATATTCAATGCGTTTAATTCTGCGCGTTTGAGTCAGTTGCTGCGCATCAGTTGCTGCGCGAATTCAATTCCTGTGGGTCAGTTTCTGCGCATAATTTCGTGTTTATGTGTATAATACCGCAAACTACTATGAAATCAAAATGGGACAATGATTTTAATCAATGTTTAATTGAATAGAATATAAATTTATTAAAAATAAATATATATCATATATTAACAAAAGTAACAAATAATTTCTGAATTATCACATTTTTGAAACATTTAGTTAAAACCTAATAACAGAATTCTTCCTTAATTAATTTATGTATTTATTAAATTTTCTTTAGTTTTTCCTCCATAATCTTCATTTTTTCTTTCATTTTCATAATTTTTTCTTGCTTTTTTCAAAATAGATAGTCTATTGTAACCAGTCTTAGTTGATTTTCTGAGGGCGCAGAAATTAAATCAAGCCCAAATTCTGTGTTAATTACTACTCTTAAAAATAAAATATAATAACAGACAAAAATAAAGTAAAGTTTAATTTTTCTTTTAAAAAAAGGTTTTCTTTATCTAAAATCATCATAATAATAACCACTTTAAGTCTAAAAACAATAATAAAGCCTTTTTTATGTAGGTATTTTTGCACCGCCAGCAAAGTTAGCAATGAAAATAAATAAAACCTTGAACACGTCAACTTTTAATTAAAATAAAATACATAAATATTAAGTTTTGGTATATACTTCCTATATCTATTTTAAAACTTACATCGTTAAGTAATTTTAAAAAAAAATTTCAAAATTATTTGTGCCCTGAACAAATGTATTCACTTAAATTACACAGAAAAAAGTGAGTGTCATTTTAACACTGAATTCGGTGTTAAAAGTGTCTGCATCAAACTTTAGCTCGGAAGTGTTATTTTAACACCGAAAATAAGGTAAATTTTCTATTATAGAAAATTTATCCTCACTAAAATTACCCTACCAAAATTTACCCGCATCAAAAACAACACTCGCTTTTCTCTGTGTATTAAAATGCCGCAGAAACTGAAGCACCCGCAGCAATTGACGCACTTACCCTATATAATTTAAAAAAACTGAGTAATTTTTTGAAGAAAAAAAATTAAAATTGTTTTCTCCAAAATGTTAAAAATAAGTCTGAAAAATTTTAATGTTTGTATTATTTTTTGTACCTGTATTTGAATTTTCGGAATTATATTTTTGAAAATATTGAAAATAATTGAATTTTAAAAATTTATAATGAGAAATATTTTAAGAATTATTTTTTAAAAAAAAATTTTAATATTATTTTTTAGAAGCTAGTTTTTATTAATTTTTTATTTTTATAAATTTACACTTGAAGACATTTCATTAAATTTTTTTAAGAATTTCATTATTTTCACAAGATTAGGAATTAAATTTCTTCAAAAGTTGATTTTCCAAAATTGTAATAATAATTATTTGAAAAAAATCAATTATTCCAAATCGTTATAATTGTATTCTTCGAAAATTTAATTAGAAAAATTATTCAAAAATAATTTTTGAATGATTTATTAGATATAGTTATTTTTCAAACTAGAAAATTTGAATTATTATTTTTATTTCTTAATCACAATTGTTTTAATACAATTCAAAGTTTTTTAAAAATAAAAGCAAAAAATGTTTATAAATTCTATTTGTCAATTATAAATTTTCATTGAAAAAGAAATTAAAAATTTATGTATTTTTAGAAAATGAAGGAAAAAATTTTACTCAAAAGAAAGTTCTGTTACATTTATTTATAATTTCTTTCATTGTAAATTTATTCGAAAACATCAAAAATTTCTTTTTTTTTAAATAAATATTTAATTATTAGTATTTTTCTGCAGGAATTAAAATATTCAAAAATTTCAAATTAAAACCTTTTTTAAATAAAACAACTTATAATATATAATAATAAAATTGAAGATGATCGAGTGATAAAATCATTATTTTATATTATAAGAATTTGTTGACTGTAATTTCTTCAA
The DNA here is from genome assembly GCF_015476425.1 of Leptopilina heterotoma. Classification (NCBI taxonomy): domain Eukaryota; kingdom Metazoa; phylum Arthropoda; class Insecta; order Hymenoptera; family Figitidae; genus Leptopilina; species Leptopilina heterotoma. The sequence continues at coordinate 2,881,144 of NW_025110874.1, read as the reverse complement.
AATTATTTTCATCACTTCAATTCAATTCTTATTTTTTATGAAAATAATTGAATTTTTTTAAAAGAAAATATTATTTATGAAAATAATTGAATTATTGCAAAGAAATTTATAAAAAAATTGTAAATAATTGAATTCCTGAGAAATTTTTATTATTTATGAAAATAATTAAATGTTTTCATAGAATTTTATCAAATTTTTTTTAAAATAATTGAATTCTTTTGAAAAATTTTATTAAAATAATAAATATTGAAAATCATTTAATTGAGGGAAATTTTTTAAAATAATTGAAATTATGCCAAGAATTGTATTAAAAATTTTTGAAAATAATTGAATTTCGAAGAAGAATTTTATTTTGACGAGAATTTTTAAAAAATTTTTTAACGTAATTGAATTTCTGCGAAGAATTTTATTAGTTTTGAAAATAATTGAATTTCTGCAATCATTTGTAACTTTTCTAAAATTAAATTTCTTTTAGTGTTTTTAACTAAAATTCTTTATTAAGTTAATTATTTTAAATAATTTTTGAAAAAGTTCTGTGAGAATCTTTAAATCAATTTGTTTACAATTCAATTTTACGAAATTTCGATTGTTCAGAAGTTTTTCAATTAAATACCTATATATATTACAAAATGAAAACATTAAAAAATTCAATTAAACTTTTTCGAAAAAATTAATTATACAGAACTTTTAGTTAAAAGTATGAAAAATTAAAATTTTAAAAAATTCTAATTTGAAAACTTTTCAAAATTCAAGTTCTAATGCTTTTAATATTCAATTATTATCTAAAATTGACATTTTTGAAAATAATGGAATTTTATGAAAGAATTTTGTTATTTATAAAGATATTTAGGATTTTGACAAGAAATTTTTAAAAATTTTGAACACAATTGAATTTTATTACTTTTGAAAATAATTAAATTTCTGCAATTATTTATATTTTCTGCAAAATTCAATTTTTTTAGTGTTTTTAACAAAAATTTGAATTAAAATTCTTTAAATTCTATTATTTTTAAAGTTGCTAATTTTATTTTAAAAAAGTAAGTAAGAAGTTAGTTATTGTTGATAGTTATATAAATAATTTAAGAGATATTTGTTTAAAACATTTTTAATGTTTATAGTATCGATTTTGGAATTACTCGCCACTTTTGGAAATGGCAATCTCAATTTGATGAAAAATGAATGCAAATGTGGTTACTTGAATGTTTAAAAGGTACATTAAAAAGCGGAGGAAAATGGTGAACTATTTTTATATTTACCTACATACAGAAAAAGACGTTGGTCTCACTATGAGAAAACAATGGTACACTGAGAATGTTAGAGGAAACGTCTAGTGTATAAGTCAATTCAGAATTTTCATTCACGCGATATATGCGAGCAGACAACGCCTACCCGTTTTATGCAGCGCAGTCACACATCAGTTATAATGTCTTGGCGTCACTTTAATCCAAGACTAACAACAGTAACGTCAATTACGACAGTAACTGTTTTCAAACTCGTATTTCTAAATTTAACAAAAATTTATTTTTGACTCGTTTCACAGCTTTAATTTTTTTAAATTGAAACTTAGTAATTATTTATGCAATTACAACAGAAGAAGAATTAACGTATGTCACTTTTGTATGTTTATTTATAGAAACTTCGATCTAAGCTACAATATGTGATTTACGTTTCTTCTTCTATTCTGTTGTAGAACAGAATTAAAAAAAAAAAAAAAAAAAAATTAAAAATTTTGAAGAGAATAAATTAATATTAATAAATAAAATATTTTAAACAAACAACTTTTTCTCCAATTAATAAATTTTCATTTTTAATTCCTTTATAATATTTATTTTTAAACCGAATGTACTGTAATTAAACATCTCTATTTCACCAAACTCAAATATTCGTCTGACCGAGAAAGAAAATAAGTTATTAAAATCTACTTTTATATGCACGTGGAAAAAAAAGTAAATACATTTATTAAAAATTTAACTCTTTCCCGATTATTTTCTATATATACAAAAGTAGGTAATTTTATGTAGGTACACGTTTACACTAATTCGATAAGCGCATAAAATAAAATACGACAAAAGGTCAAGTCAGGACCCCACTCGTAACTCTCATTCCAACATGACCTAAATTTTCTTGTCACGTATTATAAAAATGTAATATGCAAACACGTTTATTCTACACTCTGTTCATAATAATTATGACAGTTTTCCTTTTTTTACCCCCAAAGTTTACTCTACATGAAAAAAATAAAAATTAAACAAAATATTAATTTACTCGTTTGAAAATCTACTCGTTAAAATTTTAAGTTTCACATTGTGCCATTTTTTTATTTCCTAAATTTGCAGGTTCCTGATAATGTGCACCTATACGTTAAATTTACATATATAAATTTACATAATTGTAAATCACTTTCTTTTTAACAAAATTACTGGTGTAAAATTAAAACATTAAATATTAATAAATTAAATTAAGGGTTAATTTTTATACGAAAAATTAAATGACAAATAAGTAAATAAATATAAATTAATAACAAAATTATTCATTTTTCCTGATATTAATTTTAACGAATAATAAATAAAATGTTTAATACGATTCCGAATTAATTAACAAATTGCAATTTAGAAACATTTCGAAATAGTAACTGAATTTGCAGGAAGCTTACGGCAAGCTTACCGTGCAATATTTTAAAACTTACAACGCAAAATTGCCCCAAGCTGGAATTAGTAAATTTTACTAATAAATAGTAATTTTTACTAATTTTTTTTAATTTTTATTAAGCGCACAAAAATATCTCAGACTTCGCACTCGATAATAAATTTTAAAAAAGTAGATAAAGTAACTTACAAACATAAAAAAAATTGTAAAAATGTTGCTATCGAAAAATTGAACTTGACCAAAGAAATTCGTTTTAGACACTTCATACAAATCTAACAAAAATTCCATTCTATATTTTATTTTCCTGACTTTTTCCTAATTTTCATAAAAAATATTTACTTCTTTTTTATCCTGGTAATAAATTGAATTCCTGCAACGAATTTTATTATTCATCAAAGAATTTAATTATTTATAAACAGAATTTAATTCTTGCGAAGAATTTTATGAAACTTTATAAACAATTGATTTTTTTCGACTAATTTTATGCAAATTTTAATTTAAATAATTGAATTACTCAGAAATTTTTATTATTCATGAAAAAAATTGAATTCTCATCAAAATTTTTAAAAAGATTTTTTTAAATAATTGAATTTTCTTTGGAAATTTTATGAAAATAGTTGATATTGAAAATCATTGAATTGCGAAAAGTTTTTAAAAAATAATTAAATTTTACAAAGAATTCAAGTAAAATTTTTGACAATAATTGAATGTCTGTGTGGCATTTTATTAAATTTTTTTGAAAATAATTGAATTCCTAAAAAGTATTTTATCATTTATGAAAATAATAGAATTTTTGCGAACGATTCAATTACAATTTTTTTAAATAATTGAATTTCAAAGAAAAAATGTATTACTTTTAAAAATAATTGAATTCTTGTGATGCATATTGTTATTTAGGAAAATAATTGAATTTTGCAAGAATTTTATTAAAATGCCTCAAAATAATTGAATTTCCGGGAAAAATTTTGTTATTCAGCGACATAATTGAATTCTTTCGAAGAATTATTTATGTAACTAATTGAATTATTGGGAAGAATTTTATTAAAATCTAAAAAAATAATAAAATTATTTAAAAAAAAAAAATAATTAAAATTGTATTTAAAATAATAGATTTTTTTCGAACTATTTTATTAAAATAGTTGAAAATAATTGAATTCCTGTGAAAAATTCTAATATCTTTGGTATTAATTGAATTCTTCCAAAGAATTTTAAAAAAACATTTTTTTAAATAATTGATTTTTTCAAAGAATTGAATTTTTGAGCAATTCCTGTAAAATTGTGTTTAAAATAATTGAATTCTTGCGATGAATTTTATTATTTATGAAAATAATTGAATAGTTGATAAGAATTTCATTAAAATTCTCAAAAATAATTTAATTACTGAGAAGAGAATTTTATTATTTATGAAAATAATTGAATTATTGCGAAAAATTTTATTAAAATATTCGCTAATAATTGAATTTTTGTCAAAAATCTAAATATTTTTGTAAATAATTGAATTCTTCCAAAAAATTTCAATAAAACATTTTTTTTAAACAATTGATTTTTTCGAGAAATTGAAATTCAATTTTTAAGAATAATTACAATTTTTTAAGCAATTTCTGTAAAATTATATTTAAAATAATTGAAATCCTGCGATAAATTTTATTATTTATGAAAATAATTGAATAGTTGCAAAGAATTTTATTAAAATTTTCAAAAATAATTGAATTCCTGAGAAGAATTTTATTATTTATGAAAATAATTGAATTGTTGGGAACAATTTTATTATTTATGAAAATAATTGAATTGTTGGGAACAAATTTAATTAAATTTTTTAAAAAGAATTGAATTTCTGTGAAAATTTTTGTTATTTTTGAAGATAATTGAATTCTTTATAAGAATTTTATAAACATTGTCTTAAATAATTAATTTTTTTTTAAATATAATAAATACTTCCTCTATGAGGAAGTAATATTATAAAAATTTGATTTTAAATAATTGAATTCTTGTGGAAAACTTTATTTGTGAAAATAATTGAATTTTTCGATAAATTAATTTAAAAATTAAAAATAATTGAAATTCTTTGGTGAGTTTTATTATTCATGAAAATAATTGAAATTTGGATGAATTTTATCAAATTTTTTTTAATAAAAAAATTGTTTTGCGACATTTGATAAAAATAGTAGGTATTGAAAATAAATGAATTACGAATATTTTTTGAAAATAATTGAATCGTTTTAAAGAATTTAATTATATTTTTTGAGAATGGTTTTTTGATTTTTAATATTAGTGAATTTAAAGTAGTGAAAATTCTCAAAAAAAAAAAAAAAACAGAAATAGTAGCTTTTAGTAGATGAGTGCGAAGCCTGATACCTGTACTTGATTGACAAAAAGCATTTTTTATTATTAAAATCATATCAGAATTTTCTATCTTCACTAAAAATATAATATTAGGTACATACAGTCACAAATTCAAATTCGTAAACTTTTTTTTGAATTCAAATTTAAAGAGTGTAATTGGGTATAATTAAAATAAAAAATAAGTGTAATAATTAATACGTGATCCAGTAAAAATTAATACTATATTTTTAGTAAAGATAAAAAATTTTTTATGTTTTTAATAGTAAAAAATTTTTTTCCATCAAGTATACGAATTTTTTGTAATGAATGAAGAAGATAATTAATGAAATTCCTTTAAAAAGCTTTTCCTTAAGAAAATTATGATATGTTTATATAATGTATGATAATATATTGCTGAAGTTGTCACAATATTATTCAACTATTAGTATTCTGGGGTGTTGAATTTTCATCTATAATATCCCAATTGCGGTAACTATTGTAGTGTGAAACACCAATGCATGTTGAAAACTGATATGCCAGTAGTAACAGTCAGTTATGGGTTAGACGCCCAACTCAAACATCGAGAATTGAGTCTTCTCTATAATGCACCACAAAACTTTCTACCTATATATTCAAGTATAATTTATTCATACTAAACCTTAATGAGAAAATGACGTTAATTTTATCTCCGTACTGGTACAAAATAATTCTAATAGTTCTCCTTTAGAAGCTATAAAGTTAGCCCTCTACTTATTTTCCAAAATTTGTTTAGTAATTAAATTATTAAAAAAAAAAAATCCAAGTTCTCCAATGGCTAACGACCGTATAAAATTTTACCAGAGTTCTTTTTTATAGAAAAATGTAAAAATTGTTTTTTAAACATATTAAACGATATTTTATTAGTCATCAATACGATTATAAGATTAATTTTACAATCTTCTGAATATGTTTGGAAAAATATTATAAAATCGAATGTATTTTCTTTCGCTTCTCAGTATAAGCCCCATTATAAGCTTTAACTGCAAATGAGTAAAATTCGCCCTTCAAGTTGCATAAAAAGGAAATTCGAAAATTATTGCAGAAGCCATTTTTTCCCACTATATATTTGTCTGCTGGCAAAAAAAGGCAATAAGCATTTTACGAAGAGATCGCAAATTGCCTTGAAGGGTAATTTTTTACAGCCCTGGAACTTCAATAACTGCGTGAACTCCCGCGGGGAAATGGAAGTATGGCAAACTATGGGAAACTATGGGGTGAAGGATGTCAAAATTTTTGTCAAATCAAATCAAATGAAATAAACACAAAACACAGTAAATCGTGAGGTATTAAAAAGTGTTGCAAATTAAATTAACATCAAACAAGATTAAAATAATCGGATTACTTACTAACTTAGGTAGTTAGTTAATCCCGTGTAGAAAAATTTCTTGGCGCTAGCTAGCAGTGCTAGATACATGGTAAATTTACATGCAGTCTAACGCTGCTAGCTAGCGCCAAGAAATTTTTCTACACGGGATTAGTTAGTAAATATGTTACTAAGTTAGTTAGAAAGTTAGTAACTAAGTTAGTTAGTTAGTAAGTTAATTAGTAACTAAGTTAAGTATAGTAACTAAGTTAGTTAATTAGTAACAGGACTTGAACCAGTGAAAATATTTAAAAATCATTTTTTACGGAATTTACGGACGAATTACTGACAAAAATATAACCAGTCAGAGTCAAATAAAAGAATATTTTACTTAAAACTAGAAATTAAATTTTTCCACAACTATACACTCGGAGTGATCAATTTCTTCTTTTTCAAAAAAATTAATTTCAAAATTCAATTATTTCTAAAAATTCACGCCATATTGCTTTTAATATTCAATTATAATATCTAAAATTTTAACTGAAATACATTTTTAAATCAATTTTTATTAGAAAATTCTACGAAAATTCAATTATTTAAATGCAAAAGTAAATAATTTATTGAATAATTAAATGTTTCTCAAAATTCAATTCTCATAAAGAATTTTATCAACAACTTTTAAATAATTAAACTTTTTTGTCGAATTTTATTAAAACTTGCATGAAAATAATTACTTTTTTCAAGGAATTCAATTAAAATTGTATGAAAAATAATTGAATTTCTGCAATAATTTCTAACTTCTTTAAAATTAAATTTTTTTTCTAGTGTTTTTAACTAAAATTCTTCAATGAAACCATTATTTTTAATAATTTTTAAAAAAGTTCTTTGAGAATTTTCAAATTCATTCGTTTACAATTCAATTTTACAAAATTTCAATTATTCGGAAATTCTTCAATTAAATATATTATATTGAAAAATAAAAATTTGAGATAATTTCAATAAAAATCCTGTTAAACTTTGATAAAAGAATTAATTCTACAGAATTGATTATGAAAAATTAAGAATTTCAATGATTTTAATTTGAAACTTTTTCAAAACTTAATTATTTCTAAAAATCCACGTTATAATCAAATTCTTTAAAAGGCTTCAATTATTTTCAAAAAATATTCAAAATTCAATTATTTTTTGAAAAATTGATAAAATTCATAAAAAATTCAATTATTTTCATAAATAATAAAATTTCCACAGGAATTAAATTAATATAGAATAACATTATCAAAAAAATTTCGAAAAAATCAATTATTCAATTAATAATTCAATTATAATCTAAAATTTTAACTGAAATTCATTTTTAAAACCATTTTTATTAGTAAATTCTACGAGAATTCAATTATTTAAATACAAAAATAAATAATTTATTAATTTCATGTTTCTTAAAATTAAATTCTCATAAAAAATGTTATCAACAAATTTTTTAAATCATTAAATTCTTTGGACAAATTTTAATAAAATTAAAACTGCATTAAAAATAGTTGAAATTCTGCGATTAGTTTTAGTATTTATGAAAAAAATAATTTAATTGTTGCCAAGAATTTTATAAAAAAAGTTTCACATCATTGATTTTTTTCGAAAAAATTTATGCATATTCTATTTTTAATAATTGAATTCCTGTGGGATTTTCATTAAATTTATAAAATAATTGAATTTTCATGTAGAACTTTGTCAAAGTTGTTTTTAAATAATTTAATTCTTTTGGGAAATTTGATTAAAATAACAGAATACACAATTTATTAAATTAAAAAATTTTTTTGAAAATAATTGAAATTTTTCAATAAATTTTACTAAAATTATGGAAAATAATTGAATCCCTGTAAAAAAAGTTATTATTTACGAAAATAATTGAATTATTGCGAAGAAATTTAGACAAAAATTTGTAACTAATTGAATTCCAGTAAAAATTTTTATTATTTATAAAAATAATTGAATGTTTGCGTAGAATTTGATGTAAATTCTTTTTAATAATGGAATTCTTTTGGAAAACTTTATTGAAATAGCAGTATATTGAAAAGCATTAAATTTTTAAAATCTTTTGAAACACGGAGAGAGAATATATATTAAATTTTGTAAAAGTATTTTACAAATTGGGGAAAAAGTGCAACAAAGCGAAATTTTGATATAGAAAATACTAAACTTTAAAAAAAGTTTTGTGAAATTTCTTAAAGTTATATTAGAATTTAATTAATATTCTTGATATTTGATATAATTATACTAAATTTTATATAAGTTTTTTTTAAGTTTAGTATTTTTTATATCAAAATTTCGCTTTGTCGCACTTTTTTCCCAATTTGAAAATATTTTTACAAAATTTAATATATATTCTCTCTCCGCGAAATAATTGAAAAATTGACAAGAATTTACTTAAAATTTTGTAAAATAATTGAATATCAGAGAAGAATTTTATAATTTATAAAGAGAATTGAAATTTTGACGAGGATTTTTTTTTAAATTTTTGAACATAATTGAATTTAGTAACTACGTTACTAAGTTAGTTAGTAAGTTAGTAACTAAGTTAGTTACTTAGTAAGTTAAATAGTAACTAAGTTAGTTACTTAGTAAGTTAAATAGTAACTAAGTTAGTTAATTAGTAACTATTTTACTAAGTTAGTTAGTAAGTTAGTAACTTGCCCATAGTTTGAAAACATGAAAATATTTTTTTTTTTTGATTTAATGAAAAATTAATTTTTGTTGTCGCAATTCATTTAACCTGGGATTATTGAGAACTTTTCTCACAGATCAAAATTTCTCCAAATAAATATAATGAAAACGTTTATTTAATCGCTTGACAAAGCAAATAAAAATATATTCCTGCTTTAAAGAAATACTTTTTGAATTAAAAAAATTTTTCTTTTCCAAAATGTCCTAAAGCACGCTATATGTAGGTTGAAATTTATAAGGGGGGAAAAGAAGGAAATGAATCCAATGACGTCGAGTGTTGTACTTGAAATTGCAATAGAGTAGGTATCGGATAATCTCATTACTATTATAAAAAAAAGATAAGTGGATATAAAGCAATCACGATAGCAACAGGAGCAGCAAGCAGAGGAAATGAACAACATGATCAAGTAAACCACTTTACCTACATAATCCAATCGCATTTCGTAAGCTCGTAATAACCATTTCGTTACGGCAGGTGTATATTCCCGTTTCGATACTATGCGAATACGTCATAATCCCTGCCCTGAATTATGTAAAATTCAAGATAAGAATAAAAATAAATTTCTAGCCATGTAGGTGGGTCAAATTTCATAAAGCTCCTACATGATAATCTAACTTCAAAATTTATACTTCATTTATTTTAAATGTAATGTTATATTGTAAATTTTGTTTTCCTTATTTACAGTAAGAACTGTTTGGTATCTGCAGCAAAAATTTGCTTTTCCTGATTCTCACACAGCACCGCAAATTTTCTGAAAGTTGAAATTAACTTGAGTGCAAACTTCTGAATCTTTAGCCCCGAAGCTCATGAAAATTGAAATATATCTTTAAATGTCCGCATTTTTTAAAATTGGGCGCAAAAGTTGACTGAACATTACATGAAAGTTAAAAAAGTTTTTTAAAACTTTTTTTACTGTTCTTTAAACTTACATTTTTGATTAAAAATTCATTTAAATTTAAAAAACATTTTTAACTTTCATGTAATGTTCAGTCAACTTTTGCGCCCAATTTTAAAAAAAGCGGACATTTAAAGATTTATTTCAAGTTTCATTAGTTATGAAATTACTTATGCTACTATTACGGTACTTTTTTTAGATTTCAAACACTATAAAAGCTACCTACTATTTCTGTCTGTTTTTGAAAATTTTCACTATTTTAAATTCGCTAATACTCGAAATCAAAAACTATTCTCAAAAATTATAATCAAATTCTTTAAAAGGCTTCAATTATATTCAAAAAATATTCAAAATTCAATTATTTTTTGAAAAATTGATAAAATTCATAAAAAATTCAATTATTTTTATAAATAATAAAATTTCCACAGGAATTCAATTAATATAGAATAACATTATCAAAAAAATTTCGAAAAAATAAATTATTTTACAAAATTTTTATAACAATTCTTCACAATAATTCAATTACTTTCACTAATAATAACATTTTTTATGTAAATTCAATTTTAAAAAAAAAATTATAATAAAAATCTTTGCAACTATTCCATTATTTTCATAAATAATAAAATTTATCGATGAATTTCAATTATTTTTAATTAATTTTAATCGAAAAATTCAATTATTTTCAGAAATAAAATTTTCATAATATTTATTATATTTCGAAAAAATTCATTATTTAAAATAATGTTTATAAAATTCTTATGAAGAATTCAATTATTTTCAAAAATAACAGAATTTTTTAACAGAAATTCAATTTTTTAAAACATTTTAATAAAATTTTTCGCAATAATAAATATTAAAATTCTTCTCAGAAATTCAATTATTTTTGAAAATTTTAATAAATTTTTTTGGAACTTTTCAATTATTTACATAAATAATAAAATTCATAGCAGGATTTCAATTATTTTTTAATACAATTTTACAGGAATTGCTAAAAATATGTACCTAATTATTCTTAAAAATTTAATTTCGATTCCTCGAAAAAATCATCTATTTAAAAAAATTTTTTTTTTAAATTCTTTGGAAGAATTCAATTATTTACAAAAATAATAAAATTTCTCACGGGAATTCAATTATTTGCAAATATTTCAATAAAATTGTTCGAAAGAAATCAATTATTTAAAACACAATTCTAATTAAATTGTTTAGAAAAAATTCAATTATTATTCTTTTAAGTTTTAATATAATTCTTTCCAAGAATTCAATTATTTTTTTAAATAATTCTTCAAAAAAATTCAATTATGTCGACAAAGAACAAAATTATTCCCGAAAATTCAATTATTTTGAGGCATTTTAATAAAATTCTTTGCAAAATTCAGTGGTTTTCTTAAATTACAATATATACATCAAAAGAATTCAATTATTTTTGAAAGTAGATAATGAATTTTTGCTTTGAAATTCAAGTATTTAAAAAAATTCTTTATAGCATTTAATTATTTTTAAAAACTTTTTGCAATTCAATTATTTTTAATATCTACTATTTTCATAAAAGTTCCAAACAGAATTCAATTATTTAAATTAGAATTTGCATAAAAATAAGTTCAATTATTCTTGAATTATAATAAATTTCTTCCCAAGAATTCAATTATTTACATGATTCCCATAAATAATTCTTCGAAAGAATTCAATTATGTCGATAAATAACAAAATTATTTCCGAAAATTCAATTATTTTGAGGCATTTTAATAAAATTCTTTGCAAAATTTAAATATTTTCATAAACGACAATATTCTTCTTTGAAATTCAATTATTTTTAAAAGTAATAAATTTCTTCTTGGAAATTCAATTATTTTAAAAAATTCTAATAAAATCGTTTGCAAGAATTCAATTATTTTTAAAAATAATTTAATAAAATTATGTTTCTATGTTATGTTTCTAAAATAAATAAATAAAAAAAAAAAATTCCACACAGACATTCAAATTATTGTCAAAAATTTTAATTGATTTCTTTGTAAAATTTAATTATTTTTAAAAACTTTTCGCAATTCAATGATTTTCAATATTTACTATTTTCATAAAATTTCTAAACACAATTCAATTATTTAAAAAAATTTTTGTAAAAATCTTCATATGAATTTGATGCTTTTCATGAATAATAAAAATTTCTGAGTATATCAATTATTTAAATTAGAATTTCCATAAAATTGTTCGAAAAAAATAAATTGTGTATAAATTTTTATAAAACTCTTCAAAAGAATTAAATTATTTTTATAAATATATTTAAATTCTTTAATGAATAATAGAATTAGTTGTAGGAATTCAATTTATCAGCAGGATAAGAAAGAAGTAAATATTTTTTATGAAAATTAGGAAAAAGTCAGGAAAATAAAAAATGTGGAATAGAATTTTTATCAATTTTGTGAAGTGTATAAAACGAGTTTTTTTGGTCGTCAAGTTTAATTTTTTGATAGCTACTTTTTTACTACTTTTTTTAGTTTGAAAACTACTTTTTCATACTTTTTTAAAATTTATTATCGAGTGCAAAGTCTGCTACATTGTTTTTTTTCAACAGAAAATTGTAGTTTTAGCCAATCTATAAACAAATTAGCAAAAAGTTGCATAAAAGGAAGAAGATAAAGAGATAATATCTAAAGTCGCAACTCGCAACAATATGTTCATTGACAGGAAGCTTTTACGAAATGCATGAAATATTTAATCAAAAACAGAATACACTATTGCTTAAATGTCAAAAGTTTTCGAAAATATACAAGTAACTTATGGATTAATGTTTATTAATATTCATTATAAATTACAAACTCATATTAAATATTCAATAGTGAATTTTCATTCCACTAAATGTACAATGAGGATATTTATTAATTACCTATCTATAGGTATGAATGTATACCTAATAGTAATTTTTCTCCTTTAATAAATTTAATGAATTTTTCTTTTCTAGGTAATAATATTTTAAAGTGATTTTATAATGAAATTTTGTGGCTTTATAAAATATATGCGAATAGTGTTGAAATAGTAATCAGCTGTAATTTTGAATACTATTGGTGCACTAAACCCTCACGTTATAAACTCTCGCGTTGATTTACGGCTGGCTACATATTCATGTGTGTAGCGACCAACAATGCACCGAAAACACTTCACTGTCCATATAAATAGAAGGCAATAGTGCGTATAAATGGAAATCTTTCAATAAGATTGAGCCAGTCAATCCCCGTCAATTTATAAAATGGAAAAATAAAAAAAAAATTGTTTATTTAAATAAAGGAATTGCATTATTTTTCGAAAATTATTGAATTTTTAAAGTGCAAATTAAAATTTAGATAAATTCAAATATTCCAAGACAAAATTTTTATCAAACGTTGATAACAACAAGCATAGTATTGCATAGTATTTACTTTTGGTGTTAAAATAAACACTTTCTTCTTTCTGTGTAATATATAATATTAGAAATCGTTTTTCGATCATGTGCAAATAAATTATCATTCACAAAATAATTCCACAAAATACAATAATGGCAAAAGTAAAATACAATTTATTTGCATCGAAAGAGCTTGATTTACTGTCACATTTCTTTAAATTATGAATAATGATCAATAATTTATTCATGAACACGTTCGTTTCATAGCTGATACGAGAATATACGGATAGTTTTGTTTAAGCACTCAACCATTACCATAATAATAAGTATATTATGTTTGTAGTAAAGAAAAGCGTACACAAGTCAAAAAAGTATGCAAATTATAGATTTTGTATAATTTTACGAAAAATTCAAAATCTCTTACTCGAAAAATGCGCGTAAAAATATTGCAAACAATATGTACTTACATGCGCATGTTTGCAGTTCTTTTGCCTTGTTATTTATAATTATACTCGTATATTGCTCAAGACTCACCTGTAACATAAAAAAAGAAAGTTTTATTAGTCTCCCCAATATGTACCTGTAAATCTTAATTAGTGAACAATCATCAAATAATTCAAACATTTCAAACTATAGAGAAAAGTTCTTTTAAACTAAAAAAAAATAAAGATAGAAAAAAAACAAATTCAAATCTTTTTTCGAGAGAAAACTAAAATATTTACAGGTCTTTGATTGAACTGTAACACATACAATAAGAAAGAGAGGAGAGAGAACAAGGATTATCACACACGCCATCAAATAAACGTTATGTAACTATATCAAAATGCAACTATGTTATACCCATCGACGGCAAGTTTGGCAAATTTCGAGGAATCATTTGAAATGTAAATACAATCGTGCGTTTGAGTAAATTTCAATTTTCACAAATTCTCTTAAATTCATCATTTGAATTTAGAAAACAATGGTATTGAATTTCATTTATTGTTATGAATGAAATTCAATTTTTGAAAATAAATACAATTAAATATTATATTACAATATATTTAATTGTTTTTATTTTCAAAAATTGTATTCTCTAAATTTGAATTGATAAGAGTTTTAACTGATTTGAATAATTAATATTCCATATAATTAATTTTAATTTAGATAAATTTTATCATAGTACAAAAGAATTTTATTTATTAGCAACATTTAAAATAAATCGAAAGTAAAAAGTCAATCACTGGTCCAAATATAGTAATATTTCCAGTAATCATTTAATAAACAATACAAAATGACGGATAATATTTCAAAATTAAACGGATTCGCATGAAAAAGGTTTTCGAAGTCGCTGATTATAAATTTGACATTAGTACTTTAAAGTTTTAAATGGCGGATGCAATATAAAAAGCATATTCTGGTGTAGAAAATTAAAAAAATTTTAATAAACAATAAAATGTAAATTCACCAACTAATGTCAAGGAATTTAAATAAATTTGATTTTATAAAAAGCATTAAATCAGCTATTTTGGATTTTTAAAAACTGATGTCAGATTCGTCATCAGGGAATTCGAAAACCTCCGGGTGACAAGTTTCTAGCCAATCCGGTTAATTTTAATTTCGTAGTCCGCCATATTGGATCTGCCATTTTGAATTTTGAAAAGCTGATGTCAAATTCGTAATCAGCGATCCCGAAAACCCCCAAGTATGCAATTTTCTCAGTAAACATTTTATCTCAAAGAATTTTTACTAACCCAAGCGAATTAATTCTTCCTCAATTTTTTTAAAATTCTTATTTTATAAAAAGATATTGAAATAATCTCTCTTAATTTGAATCAGTTAAACTTAAAAATCATGGTTCTAACTGACAATCATTGACTGACTTTTTGCTTTTGAATCAGTTGAAAATAACTTATTTTAAGTGAGAAAAATAACTGATTTTTAGTCAAAAATAACTGAAAAATTAGATAAACTTGACAAATTGATTCAGTCAAAAAAAAAATTTACTAAAACATCAGTTATTTTTAACTAATTGTCAGTAGAAATATTAACTATTAAAAATTAATCACTGACTTTTTGCTTCTAAATCAGTTATTTTTAACTGATTTATATTTAGAGAGACAGTTTTTAAAAAGTTTATTTGTCTTCAGTCCGGAGAATTATGTTTGAATCTGAATTTAATTAATTTAATTTTCTCCCTGTGAATTAACAGTTTTTAGAATAGCTAATAACTTTAAAAGCGTGAAAATTACTTTATACATTAGGGGTATATTAAAAGCAATTTTCATTCACATGCTGTAAGAATTATATGAATGGAAAGAATATTATTGTTTGAGTTTAAAGGGACATTGTCTCCAAATTTAACGATTATCATACAATGGAGCACGTGCCAAACTATATCAACAGACAAGATTGTGTTTTCAAAATATTGCGTTAAATTCTTATTAATGAAAGTACTTGAATGAATAACCTAAAGAATTAAATTTTTTTCTTTATTACTTTCATTTTCATTTTTAAATATTAACCCCCTCGTAATCCAGCAAACATAAATTTTTTGTCACAAATGTTGAAAACAACTTTTTTTTATCTACAACGAAACCAAGTTTCATTAAAAATCTATCAGTTCACAGTAAATTGCGAGGTAATAAAAAGCATTGCAGATTAAATTAACACCAAAAAGGTTTAAAATAATCAATCCGTTTTGGTGTTATTTTTTATTATGACTGAAATTTTACTTCAAATCAAAACCAAGTCAACGATTACTAACTAACTAATTAACTTAGTTAAAAACTAACTAACTAACTAGCTAACTACCATACAAACTTAATTACTAATTAATTTACTAACTAACTTACTTAAGTTAGTTACTAAATAACTTACGGTTTTATTAACTAACTTTCTAACTAACTTACAAACTTAATTACTAATTAGCTAACTTACTTACTTAACTTAGTGACTAACTGACTTACTAACTAACTAACTTAGTTATTAACTAATTAACTTACTTATCTTAGTTATTAACTGACTTACTAACTAAATTAGTTACTTACTATCTTACTAAGTTAGTAATTTGATAAACTAGTTAGTAAGTTAGTAAGTTAATTAAGGTAATATTAATTAAGTTTGTAAGTTAATAAGTTAATAAGTTAATAAGTTAATAAGTTAATAAGTTAATAAGTTAATAAGTTAGTAAGTTAATTAAGGTATTAGTAATTAAGTTTGTAAGTTAGTTAGAATGTTATATAGTAAGTTAGTTAGTAACTAAGTTGAGTAAGTAAGTTAATTAGTAATTAATTTTGTAAGTTAGTTAGAAAGTTAGTGAGCTACTTAGTTAGTAAGTTTGTTAGTAAGTTTGTTACTATTGTCTCTGGTGAAGCTAAAGTCGTCGAATTTTTACAAATCGTTCACATGGTGTTTGATTTAAAGTAAAATTTCATTTAAAGTAAAAATATGTAATACCAAAATGGATTATTTTAATTCTTTCTAGTGTTAATTTAATTCTAGAGGGATTAAACTTACAGGTTATATTAATCCATTCTAGTGTTATTTTAACACCTCACGATTTACTGTCCCGTGTAGAAATCACCATGCTATGCCTAAAATGATTATTGGCCCTAGCTTGGACCTAACTTGGCAACCCCTTTTTATATATCCTGGGCTGGTCCTAACTTGGTACTAGCTAGGAGATCCAGTTATGACTTAGAAAAATTTTTAGGAAAATAAAGTGTCAAAATTGATACATGAAAAACATGTAAAAATTGATAAATATTTTCAATTAATATATTTATAAAATTAATTGATAATCATATTTGTTTAAACAATTTATTGTTTGACATAAATCAGAAAATTAGACAAATACTATAAAATAAAGTTAATTTATTAATTTATTAATTCAGCAATTGTTTAAGCAAATAATTGTTATTTACTAACTTTTTACACAATCAACCTAGAAACTAGCAGTTTTTTCTAATTTTGCAATAAGTAAATACTCAGATTAGTTAATTGCAAAATTTTAAAAGACTACAAGTGTCTAGACGCTTTATTGTCTTAAGAATTAATAAATAACAACAATTTTTTGTTTAAACAAATGCTGAATTGTTAAAATTATAAATTATCTTCATATTTCACTACTCAAGTGTAATAATCGCGAAGTTAGATAAAAACTGCAAATTTTTAAGTAATTTGTTACAAAAGTTAATATAACAGCAAAATTTATTTATTTATTTAAACAGATACAGACTGCAATATAATTATCATTAGTAAAATATATTTCTAATTTCGTTCGCTGATTTTCAGTTTCGTTTAAGTTGGTGCTAAACACTAAGAGATATTGCAATTCGAATGTGGGCTGACCCACCCAGGTCCAACCCAGGATCTACCTGGGCTTCCTAGTTTCATTAGCAAAAAATTCTAAGTCCAAGTCTAAAAAATTTTTTGCAACAAAAAATAAATGCTTAAAATGATTTAGAACAATGAAAAACGTGTTTTTAACATAAATTTTTTTGACATTTTTTTAAAAAGTGGATCACCCGCTTAATTAATTAGAAAAAATTTCCAAGTCCAAAAGACGAATATTTTTTTTAGACCAAGAAATTAATGTTAAAAATGATTGAGAACAATGAAAAACCTGTTTTTAACGAAAATGTATAGATATTTTTTTTCTTGATATAATATAAAAATATTAATTTTTGAATTTTTATATTTGGATATTATTTTATTATTATTGTTGTTGTTGAACTATTTTTTTATTTATTATCGTGTATTAGTGTCAATAATTACTATATTGAATCATCAAAAGCAAGTCCACAAGTCACTGACAATAAAAATTTTGATCTCAACTAGTTTAGCATAGTGGTTAGGGCGTTAGTCTCGTAGTCCGTAGGTCGTAGGTTCGATTCCCGCGTGCGTTAGATTTTATTTACTTCTTAGGTTTGCGTTTATTCCGATTTTTCTGCATTGTATTCGTATTAGTATGCAATTTAATGATTATATATACTGTAAAATAATTTAATTAACAAATTTCTAATTTTTTTATAATTTTTAATGTATATATTAGAGGAATATATATTAATCTCTACATATACTAACATTATTTATGAATTCGCTTTTGGTCATCATTTAATTGAAAAAAATAATAATTAATTAAAACTAATACTTATTATTAATAATTTAGGTTATTTCTTTAGCAAATATTATAAACTAATCAAAATCATAATAAAGTATATAAATAAACTGGTCATAACTAGGCTCCCAAGTTAGGACCAGGCTAGAATCGCATCACCAGCCATTGTTGGTCCAATCTACACTGCCAACCTAGGACCAAGCTATTAACAGGGCAAAATAGGTAGGACCTGGCTAGGACCAATTTTCATTTTCCACACGGGGTGTTAAAAAGTATATGTATATGTCTGCCATCTTAATTCCGACATTTTGAATTTTAAAAATCTGCCTTGAGATTTGCAATTGGATATTAATTATATTATTTAATATATTATATTTATTTAATTGGATATTATTATATTATTATTTATATTATATTGCTTATATTTATTATAAAAATCCAAAACCCCCTATGTACCAGGCTAAAAAAAATCTTAGCGTTATGGAGCAAACCGGACTTTAGATTTGTATTTAGGGCAACCAAATTACATGGGGGGTAGGATATTCCGATCTAAGGTACAAGACCCTCTTTTTGTGGGGCTTTATTAATATTTTCACGACTGATTTAATATAGGTATTTACCATTTATTTATTCTATCGATGTCGCAGTTTGTTTGCCAGGTATTTATATTCTTTATTTAAATTCCATCTGAATTGCATTATTTGTTGTACTTGTAATATAAAATAGCTTATAAAATAAAATATTTACTCTACATTGAATATTTTAATTTTCCACAACTTTCTTTAGTTATCTCTAAAATTTAATTAATTCACTCTTTTAATAATAAATTAATGCAAGTATTATGGTTATTGTGTTTTTTAGCAGAATACAATAAATTAAACAACTTTTATCCATTTCCTCCGTTACAATTTATGCATAACTGTTTTCTCCATTTCCTTCGTATATTACATTTACGTATTTATTGGAAATTATATTTAAACTCCAATAAATGCATTAAATAATATATGATGATGTAAGAAAAAACAATAATTGTTATTTAATGAATACCATGTAATTCATAGTATTAAGTATATAATTAAGTATTTATTCATTTTTATAATTTCTACCTTGTTCGACGTAATTTGATTTTATTAAAATTAATGTTTTATTTATTTATTCAGTTGCTTCCATACATATAGAGATGATGAAATTTGCAATTAATAATGCAAACCTCATAATAATTGTAATAAAAGATGTGTTTTTAACTTTTTACACATGTAAAAAGCTCACTAAATGTCGCTAATGATTAAACAAGTTGAGTCACGTAAAATCGGATTCAGGTGTGGCTCTCTCCCCTCATGACAAACAATCAGGCTTGAAAGGAGTAAAGGGTATACAGAGTCATAATAGGGGTGTGTCATGTTGTCTCACCCCAATGTAACCTTTCTGACTCATCGTTTTTATGTCACTTTGTTAATAAATGGCCGTATGAAAGCGAGATAAGGTCAGACATAAAAGACAAATTTAATTTTCATTTAGATAAACACAAATGTTAGGTACCTCTCCCTTTATACTAATGTATTAATTGGTTTATCGCAGAGAGTGTTGAACAAATAATTACGCTTTTGTGGAAAAATAATAAAATATACTAGAATTTAGTTGATAATGATTTTCTTCTTTTTTTACATCCCTAAGCACTGCATAAAATATAACTATTAAAATTAAAGCATATTTTTCAATTTAAGAATACTGAGTGTTAAAAATTAAAATATCAATAAAATTAGTAATTGCAACTTTTAAAAGAACTTCTATATGGAATTTAGTGAAGTTTTATTAAAGTTTAACAAAGTATTTAAAATTAATTATTAAATTAACACCAGAAAGGATTAAAATAATCCATTTTGTTGTTATTTTTGACTATAAATGAAATTTTACTTTAAAAATCAAAAACCAATTCAACAATTTGTCAAAAATCGACGATTTTAGCTTCACCAGGGACAATAGTTAGTTATAGCAATTAACTTACTAGCTAATTTACTAACTAACTTACTAACTTAATAACTTTGTAACTAACTTATTAACTTACTAACTGACTAACTTATTAAATTACTAACTTAGTCAGTTAGTTCGTAACTAAGTTAACTAGTTAGTTATTTAGTTAGTAACTAAGTTAAGTAAGTTAGTTAGTTAGTATCTAAGATAAATAAATAAGTTAGCTAATTTCTAAGTTAATTAGTAAGTTAATTAGTAATCAAGTTTGTAAGTTAGGGGAGTGTTCACAAATCTCACGGTTTTCGGGGTCGCTGATTACGAATCTGATGTCAGATTTTCAAAATGTCGAATCCAATATGGGGACCAAATTTTTAAAAAGTTGACGGATTTGTCAAGAAGGAGTTTTGAAAATTATGAAATTCGAATTTTGATGTGAAATAGTAAATTTGTTTTTTCTATTTTTCCAATTACTGAACCGTACGCTACACTTCTATAATTAATTATATATTTCACAAATCATTTTGCATTTTTGAAGCCTGACATCATGTTTTAATTCATTTTAAAAATTTTTTTTTGTCATATTGACATCAATTTTGAATTTTGACATCAAATTTGGATTTAGTGACTCCACAAACCCCCGAGTAAACATTTTAGACAAATCAGGTAACATTAAAAAAATTTGGTCGCCATATTGGATCCGCCATTTTGGATTTTGAAAATCTGACATCATATTCGTAATCAACAACCCTGAAACCCCCCGAGTAACGAGTTACAAGCAAATCTGGTAATTTAAAAAAATTTTGTAGTCGCCATTTTAAATTTATTAAATCTGACTTCAAATTCGGATTCAGCTATAAACTGTCAAGGGGTTAAATAAAAAATTCTGTAAATATTCTAAGTATAATTCAATATTTAATTATAAATGAAAAGTGAGAACATTTGTCATTGTAGTTAACGTTTGTTGCAATTAAATATTTATTCTACTTAATTTATTCATCTTAAAAGTGGATATTGTATTAACGTTTACAAGCATGGTATAAAATTAAAAAAAATTTTAAATATTAAATTTATATTTATAGAAAATTCGTTTATTTGAATGTTTAGAGTTTATGGATTATTTGTTTGTAATATAGTATAAAACCTTACATTTAAGAAATATTCAGGAATCACAGTTGAACCCTTTTTCTTCCTGATCCTGTTTTTCCCCATTTTCCGTTTCTTCTCCCCTAAGTTCTGAAAATCATTGATTTTCTCTTTTCTCTTTTTTTTTTAAATTCACTAAACATTTTTCAAAAAATATTCAGTTACGTAAAAATTTTAAAGAAATAAGAAATTAAAAAAATTTAATAAAAATTTTTAAAAATAATTGAAAACTTTTTCAAGAATTTTAATAAAAATTTTTTAAAATAATTAAATTCCTGAGAAGAATTTAAATAATAATTTATGAAAATAATTTAATTCATGCGAAGAATAAAATTTTATTAAATTTTCACAAGAATTTTATATTATAATTTTTGACAAGAATTTAATTTATGAGAAGAATTTGACTATCTATTTATAAAGATAATTTAATTATTCCTTAGAATTGAAACAAAATTTTGAAAATAATTTAATTTCTGCAAAATATTTTATTACTTTCTAAAGAATTGAATTCTTCTGATGAATTTTGATAATTATAAAAATAATTAAATTTTGGAAAAAGAATTTTTTTGAAATTTCTTAAAATAATTGATTTTATGGCAGAATTTTGTTGTTTATCAAGATAATTGAATTCTTTTGCAGAATAACTAAAAATTTATGGAAAATAATTGATTCTATGCGACGACTTAATAGTTACTTATTAATTATTAATAGTTTCTTAAAATTGAATTCTCTCGACGAATATTAATAAAAATTTTTAAGAATAATTGCATTTTTCGAGGAATTTATTTGAAATTGTATTAAAAATATTTGAAATTCTGCGATGAAAATAATTAAATAGCTATATAAAAGTTTATTATTTATGAAAATAATGGAATGTTTTCGTAGAATTGAATCAACAACTTTTTTCAATAACTAAATTTTATGATAAATTTTATGAAAATAGTAAATATTGAAAATCATTGAATTGCGAAAAACTCTTTTGAAAATAATTGAAATTTTGCGAAGAATTTTATTTAAAATTTTGAAAATAATTGAATTTCTTCGAAGAATTTTATTACTTTCGCAAATAATTGAATTCTTGGGATGAATATTGTAACTTATGAAAATAATTGAATTTTGCAATAAATTTTATTAAAATCCCTAAAAATAATTGAATTTCTGTGAAGAATTTTTGTAATTTATCAAGATAATTGCGTTAAAACTTTTTAAATAATTAATATAATATTAAAAAATTCATTCTAGTCAGAAAAAGAAAAAAATTTTGAAGGCTTTGTATTAAAATTCATAAGTAGTTTCATAGTTTATGAGGCAAACAAAAAAACACCGAAAATTCAGAATTTTCTAATGAATTCTAAAAATTTAATTTTTTCCATTACTTTTAATAAAAATCTCTTATTTTTCCCTGACCTGTGGTAATCCTAAATTAGTTAGTGTTTTTTTCAGAAGAATAAATGGATTTCTCAAAAGGAATTAAGTAGAAAGAGCATAATTTTTGAAGTTACGAAATTTATAATCTCCAAAGTATATAAAAATCCTAGAAATTCTAAATTGGAAGAAAAGCCTATTTAGCTTATTTACTACGAGAAACACAATTTGTAGGGTTAACTAAGTTCAATTTAATTTTATTATTAAAGAAAGAGTTACGACTTTTAGTATATGGGTCCCTCAAGGCTTTGATAATTTTTCCAATGTCTGATAAAAGATGTATTTTCTTAAAAGAATAGAGTCAAGTTACACAAGTAACAAATAAAAAAATAATTGTTTTTCATAAAAATAAAATTGTATGTCAAGAAATTAGAGACGTACGCAAGCAACTTCTGTAAATTTTTACTATATTCAAGAGAAAACAAGGTGCTTGAAAGAAAATTCACTTGTTGAAAAAGTTTTTTAGATAAAAATGTTGTTTTGTTCGAATATATATATATACATATATAGCGAACTTACCGCTAAAGCTGGAAAAGTTACGTCCACGGACAAAGTTTTACGATATTATGGTGTCTGGCTGAAAAGTACTTCTATGCTGAAAATTTTATACTTTTTAAAAACGAGAACTTGGATCGCGCACATCAAGATATTGGGACGTCATAAAAAAAGAACCAAATAGAACGTTGAGTATTAAACTTTTTCCCACAAATGTTTGTTACTTTTAAATTTACCAAAAAAAAAAAAAGAAACTTATTAACAATTTAATTTAAAAACTTTTATCAACAAATTTGAAATTATTCATCGCGATGATGAGTTTTTGAAATTTATTATTATGGAAAAGTTTGAGAATTTTAAATGTGTAAAAGTTTCTAATTTTATTAGGTAAATTTTATTAGGTAGTGTTTTTAGTTTAGAAATTTTTTTTTCAGCCAAATATAGAGTACTAATGAACTCAATTTTTTTTTTTTTGAACGAAAATAAATCTGATTGTGTAAGGGAAAATCGTTAAATGATCTATGTTTGGGAATTTGTGTCAATATCCATAAATGTAAAAATTTAGAAAGTTCGGTGCGTGTATAAAAAAAAGTGTGCAATTTCGTACGTGTGGTTTTAAAATTATTTCATGATAAGTAATATATAAAATAAAAATGATTGACTTTCGCTTCAATAAGCAACAGTTTGAGAGTGAAATTATGATCATTAAAGTCAGATTTACTCTGTACTAGTATCTTGTTCGTGATTATTATTAGCCATTAAATTGTGCATTAGTTGTTTTCATAAAGTCTTAAATGAGTCGATAAAATTTTTAAGAGAGGCTTTCCCTCTGGAAAATCATTTTATTGAAGAATATTAAAATCGTTAATTATTTCTAAAGTTATTAGGTTTATAATTTTATTATAGATTCTTAAAATCAGTTTTATCACTTCGTGGAAATTAATATATTATTTAATGCAATATGAGTCCACTTATTATTCATTGATATAATGTGTATTTTTGACAAATTGAGATTTTAAGTGTAATTTGTTTTGGTACAACTGGTTAAAAATGTATTTTTAAAAGAAGCTGTCTCATTGTCAGCCGATAAATTTTGTACGCAAATTTTCCGATTGCATGACAGAAGAACATTTATAATAAAAAATGTAAAATATGACAAAATAGCATAAATTGTATAAGGAGATAGGTCACGGATTCCATTGTGAGTCAAAATAAACTTCCTTTTTGCATGTTCTTTCAAAATATTAAATTTCAAACCGTGAAATGAGTACCTAATTGCAATTATAGAATTAAATTTATATGATCAATTTTATAATTTAAAAATTTTTTTTCCTGTTTTAATAGAAATTAAATTGTTGTTTATCAAATAGGGAAGAATTTTCTTTGATAAAAATTCAGGGTTGTCACAAATATTTTATTTTGTTTCTCTCTGACTTTTCCTTGATTTCCAGAGAAAATTTTGAGTTTTTCCTCAAACCTTAAAGAAAATTCTGATTCACTAAATAAAATAAATATAAATAAATATTTAATCATTATTATTTTTCCATGGAAACTAAGATTTTTCAAATTTGTAATTCAAACTTTTCAATTTCAATAACTTGTAAGAATATTATTTTCTAGAATTTTTAACTAAAATTCTTCTTTAAATCAATTACTTTTAATAATTTTAGAATTTTTTTTTTTTTTTTTTTTAGTCTTCGACTCGGAGTAATCGCTTTCTTCATGTTTTATAATAATATTCAATTATTATTTTCTAGAATTTATAACTAAAATTCTTCTTTAAATCAATTATTTTTAATAATTTTTGAAAAAGTTCTTCTTGGAGAATTTTTAAATCCATTTGTTTACAATTCGATTTTAAGTAAAATTTCAATTATACGAAAATTCTTCAATTAAATATATATTAGAAAATAAAAACTTGCAATAATTTAAAAAAATTTTGATTAACATTTTTGAAAAAAAATAGTTCCATGGAATTTTTGATTAAAAGTATGAAAACTTCAAATTTTGAAAGATTTTAATTTGAAACCTTTACAAAATTCAATTATATCTAAAAATTGGAATTATTAGTAACTTCTCAAAAATTCAATTATTATCTAAAAACTTTAACTATGAAATTAATTTTTAAATCAATTTTTATTAGAAAATTCTACGAAAATTCAATTATTCATAATTTTATCAACAAATTTTTAAATAATTAAATTTTTTCGACGAATATTAATAAAATTTTTAAGAATAATTACATTTTTCTGAGGAATTCGATAAAAATTGTATTCAAAATAATTGAAATTCTCCAAAAAGTTTTATTATTTATAAAAACAATTAAATTATTGCGAAGAATTTTATAAAAAAGTTTCTAACAACTGATTTTTTTCGAAAAAATTTATGCAAATTTTATTTTTACTAATAATTGAATTCCTGTAAAATTTTTATTAAATTTAGAAAATAATTGAATATTCATGTAGAACTTTGTCAAAGTTGTTTTTACATAATTGAATTGTTTTGGAAAATTTTATTAAAATAATATACATAGATATACAAATTATTATTGAATTAAACAAATTTTTTTAAAATAATTTAAATTTTTCAATAAATCTTACTAAAATTTTTAAAAATATAATTGAATTTTATTACTTTTGAAAATAATTGAATTCCTGCGAAGAATTTAATAAAAAATTTTAAATCATTTGCCTTTTTTGAAAAAATTTATGAAAATTCTATTTCAAATAATTGAATTCCTGTAAAATTTGTTATTATTTGATAAAAATAATTGAATGTTTGCGTAGAATTTTATTCAATTTTTTTAAATATTATTGTAATTCTTTTGGGAAATTTTATTAAAATAGTGTAATATTGAAAATCATTGAATTAAGAAAGAATTTTTGAAAATAATTTATTTATTTGAAATTACAAAGCCCAACAGTATAAACCAATTATAGGGCTACAAAAATGATACATAAAAATTACTGTAGATTGTAGGCAACTAATCTTACAAACTATTTTGACTAACATAACTCCGAACTGCTTTTATAAATTCATTAAGTGACATAAAAAATAGATCAACATTATCATCTTCCATTTGGAAGTAGAGATTATTTACAAGAGAACACATTCTGTATATTGGTGACTGTTTATTGAGAACTGATGGTAGATAAAAAGGAGCATAATTTCTTATAGTATATTGCGGAACATTAAATGGAAGTAATTGTAATATAAACGGGCAGTCAATCATACCTTTTAGAAGCTTAAAAATAAAAATAATATTTGAAAATTTTTGTCTGTCTTCCACTGACCAAACTCCGAACCTATTCTGCAAAATTTTAAAATCAATTCCTCTAGGAGGGTTAACTTTATCTTCTCTCCAAGCTAAGAATTTTATAAACTGCTTGTGGCATTGATTAATTGCATCAATATATTTTTGAAAACTAGAGAACCATATAATATTAGAATAATTAAATTTTGTTAGAACCAATGTTTAAAAGAGTACAATTAAGGTCGATTTATTCTTAAATTGTCTACATGATCTAATTAGGAATCCTAAAGTCTTATCAATTTCACTAATATGGTCCTTAAAAGACAAATTAGGTAAGAAAGTGACTCCAAGATCCTTAATTCTATAAACCCTCTCAAGCACAGTATCATTAATTTTATACTGGTATTCCAAAATTGACAAACTTCTAGTAAAAGATAAAATCTTGCATTTAGTAGCATTTAGATTAAATTTATTGTCACAACACCAATTATTAAAAATGTTTAGGTTATCTTGAAGAGATAAGCAAGAGTTTAAATTAGAAATAGGTGTATATAATTTAACATCATCTGCATAAAGAAGATGAGGGCAGCCTAAATGCATTGATACATCATTCATATAAATTGAGAACAAAAGTGGTCCCAAATTGGATCCTTGAGGAACACCAGATGACGGGAAAAATGGTTTTGAAATATGTCCATTATACTGTACTTGATTAGGTCTATTTACTAAATATGATTTTATTAGTTTTAATAGTTTATCAGAAATATCAAAAGTAAGAAGTTTATCAAGCAACAAAGTATGATTAACTTTATCAAAAGCTTTTGATAGATCTGTATAGATTACATCAACTTGTTGGTAATCATTCAATAAATTAAATAAATCTTGCGTGAACACCAACAAATTTGTAGAGGTTGATCTTTTTGAAATAAAGCCATGTTGATATATTGATAAATTAGCAGATACTTTATCAAGCACAAAGTCATAAATGCACTTTTCAAATATTTTGGAAAAATTGTTTATAATAGAAATTGGACGGTAATTTGTTATCTCTGATTTATTGCCACTCTTATAAATAGGACAAACCTTTGTACCCTTCCAAACAAAAGGAAAAATGCCATTATTAAGAGATTTATTAAAAATTATCAATAATGGTTCAATTAGCGCTTGAGAAAGTTTCCGTATAGCAAAGGCAGGAATTAGGTCAAGTCCAGATGTAGTTTTGAGAGAAATTTTAGTCATTGCCTTTTTAATCATACTCTCATCAATTCTCAAGAAGTCACCTAAAAGCTGTAAATTATCTGTATTAGGAGATACTGTAGATGCACATGAGACTTTATCATACACACTATCAAAATATTTCGCAAAAATATTAACTATAGTAATTGGTTTATTATAAGTTATTTCCTCAAATTTCATTACACCTGGAATTCTTGATTCACGTTTTAATCTGTGTATATAATTCCAAAATGTTGATGGCATTTTAATTAAATTATCTTCAATAGACCTATTATATTTTTTGAACGCTACATCAATACTTGTCTTAATGTTTGATCGAAAATTCTTATACATTTCATTAAAATAACCATTACCAGATTCAATATATTTTTTTCTATATTTATCTTTTAATCCAATGTTCTTAATAATATCAGAAGTATACCATATTGGATAATTAACAGTATTCCGATTATGATATTTTGGAGTATTTTCAGAGATCAAAGAAAAAAGAATATCATAAAAAATATCACAAGCATTATTAACATCAGTACATTCATTTAAAACAGACCAATCCATATCATACAATTGTACGAAAAGAGCATTCCAGTTACAAAGTTTCCAATTAAATCGTTCAAATTTTAAATTACTAGTAATGAAACTTTGCCACGAATTTTATTAAAATTTTTGAAAATAATTGAATTTTTGTGATAAGTTCATTTTTAATAATGAAAATAATTGAATTTCGTCGAAGAATTTTGCTATTCATTTCTAAAAATAATTTAAATGTTAACCATTTTTTTCAGATTTTTTTGAAAATAATTGAATTTGTTTGAAGAATTTTTTAGTTTTGAAAATAATTGAATTTGTTTGAAGAGTTTTTTAGTTTTGAAAATAATTGAATTTGTTTGAAGAGTTTTTTAGTTTTGAAAATAATTGAAATCTTGTGATGAATTATTTATGAAAATAATTGAATTTTGTCGAAGAATTTTGCTATTCATTTCTAAAAATAATTGAAATGTTAACAATTTTTTTTAGATTTTTTGAAAATAATTGAATTTGTTTGAAGAGTTTTTTAGTTTTGAAAATAATTGAAATCTTGTGATGAATATTGTCATTTATGAAAATATTTGAATTTTACAATGAATTTTATAAAAATTCCTGAATAATAATTGAATTTCGACGAAGAATTTTGCTAGAATTCTTAAAAAATAATTGACATGTTAACGATAATTTTTTTCAAATTTTTAAAAATAATTGAATTTTTGGATAGAATTTTAATATTTATTAAGATAGTTGAATTCATTCAAAGAATTGTGTTACAATTTTTAAAATTGATATTAATTTCAACTGAATTGAAATGAAAATTTTTCAAAAAAAATAACTTTATGGCAGTTCTTCAATGGAATTAAGTTATTCAAAATAAATTATTATTGTCAGAAATAGAAAAAATTACAGTATTTTTTTAGAATTCCTGGTAATTTCATAGTTTATGAAGCAGACAAAAAAGACACAAAAATTCAGAATTTTTTGATAAATTCTAAACATTAAAATTTTTCAGTACTTTTAATAAAAATCCCTGACTTTTCCCTGATTTCCCTGATCAATTCTAATTTCCCTGAC
Source organism: Leptopilina heterotoma (assembly GCF_015476425.1). Taxonomy (NCBI): domain Eukaryota; kingdom Metazoa; phylum Arthropoda; class Insecta; order Hymenoptera; family Figitidae; genus Leptopilina; species Leptopilina heterotoma. The sequence goes on along the minus strand of NW_025110874.1, from coordinate 2,851,627 downwards.
CTGTGGCAACCATAAAATTTGAATAATTTGATTAAAACTTGATCAATGAAAGTTTGGAAGAAACATATGTTTTTTATACAAACATTTTCATAAGTATAAACGCTTGCATCATGTATGTACTTACAAACCATTTGGCACAAGTTCACCACCTCGCATTCATCTTTCGTAATCGAATTAAATCACCACTGGCCAAAGCGTTCAATTCATAGACTCTTACCCTTCAACCAAGCTATTTGTTTGGCAATTAATACATGCCATCTTGTTGTCTTACATCTGGACACAATGCTAAATATGCGACATTAAAATTACACTCGCTATATATTTATTTCACATTGTCTATTTCATTTTTAATTTAAATAAATAATATCTAAAAAAAACTTGATATACAGTAATAGGTTCAAATTATTCTGAAAATTACAAAAAAATTGTTGCCAGTACTTTCACACTTTATTCTCTCAACTGGAAATTTATTATCAACCAGACTTTCTTTTGAAATTTCTGGCACCTTTACTTTCAATTTTCATTGTCTAACATATTTAAGATTTTACTTTTGAAAAATTAAAAAATATAAAGTTTAACTTATTTTCTCTCAACCGAATTTAAAATCAATCAAATTTAAATTTTGTGGTAAAAACCATAAAAACACTATAAAATTTTGGTCTTTTTAATTTTTTTATAGTAAAGTTTAAAATGATTTTTTTTTAATTTTTTAAAAAAAATTTCATCAAAAGTAGAATGAAAGATATTTTTAATTTTTTTTTCATAGTAAAGTTTAAAATGTTTTTTTTAATTTCCTAAAAAAAATTTAATCAAAAGTAGAATGAAATATATTTTTAATGTTTTTATAGTAAAGTTTAAAATGTTTTGTTTTTAAATTTAAAAAAAAAATTATATCAAAAGTAGAATGAAAGATATTTTTAATTTTTTTATAGTAAAGTTTAAAATGTTTTTTTTTTTTTTTTTGAAAAAAAATTATGGTCAATTCGAAAAATAAAAAATTTGATATCAAGATCATTCAGTTTTTTTTTCTGTTAACTTTTCTTAGAATTTCTTTTCATGATTATAAAATAAATTATGTATATGAATGAAATAATTACGTTTGTGAGCATAATGTATAATTATTTTTTAAATTGAATATAGTAACTGGGCATTTATTTCTATATTTAAAAATAGAACATTGTTCGCAGTTAATTATTTTCCCATTGTCTCGCAGTCCAAGAGTACTTAAAATTATTAAAAGACATTTACCAAGAGCTCAAAGTTACTTCTGGGTTTAAAAAGTGTTGAGCTGTTATGCCAATTGTCTCTCTTCGCGATAGTGTTAGTAATGTTGAATACAATTTGAAACAGCTCCAAAATTGTTTGATTTTAACTGCTACAATTTACTGCTTGAAAGGTTTATTGCTGTCACTTCTGCGGGCGAAAGGGAATGTGACACTTATTATTTTATGATATATTTGGTGTCAACAATGCACATCTATAAATACATTCTTTTTAGAGCGAAAAATTCGTTTTGTTATTTGAAACCTACCATAGAGTGTCCGCCGCTTCTCAAATTTAAATTGTCGTTTATGGCTTTTTCAAGTTATTATTAACAATTAAAAATACAATTTGAATAATTCTTTGGAAAATTGAAGATTATTTCAATTTTAGAAGTAATGTGCAACTTGTTTTCGAATAAACCGAGTTCGTACGAAATAAATAAAATAAAAAGTCGCGAACGTGCAAGTATTATTAGGTCCAATTTCGCCAACGTTGATTAAAAGTTAATCAATGATTAAATCCTGAACTGACCAATATAGTTAGCTTTTAAATTGACATTAATCAATGATTAACTCTTAATCACGGTTCGTGAAATTGGCTCTTAATTTTTAGTATATCAAAGGTTATAGTATTCAATTTCTATTCTGACAAATTTAGTCACAGACGTTATACATTTTTCATTGAAACGATTTTTTATAAATTTTTGAACATTTTAGGGTTGGCACAAAAATTTAATTTTGTTTTTCCACGAGTTTTCTCTGATTTCCAGAAAAAATTTTGACCTTTTCCTGACCCTAAAGAATATTTTGATACATTTTAAAAATGATTAGATATTTATTAAAAAAAAAATGTTCGATTACATTTATTTACTAATTTCTTTAATTGTAAAATTATTCGAAAACATCATCAATAACTTCATTTTCAAATCAATATTAAATATCATAATTATTTTTCCATAGGAATAAGATTTCAAAAAATTTCAAATTCAAACCTTATTGAAATTAAACAACTCATAAAAAATTTTTCAGACGACTGACGTCAAAATATAATAATAATATAGTAATAAAATCATTAGTTTATATTATAAGAATATTGTTACTGTAACTTCTTCAAAATTATTTTCATCATTTCAATTATTATTCAATTATTATTTTCTAGAAATTTTATCTAAAATTCTTCTTTAAATCAATTATTTTTTTAATAATTTTTGAAAAAATTTTTTGAGAATTTTCAAATTCAATTATTTACAATTCAATTTTACGTGAAATTTTGATTATTTGGAAATTCTTCAATTAAATATACACTAGAAAATAAAAGCTTGCAATAATTTTAAAAAATTTCGATTAAACTTTTCGAAAAAAATAGTTCCATAACCTTTTTAATAAAAAGTATGAAAAATTCAAATTTTCAAAGATTTTAATTTGAAACCATTTACAAAATTCAATTATTTCTAAAAATTTGCAATTATTAGTAACTTCTAAATAATTGCAATTATTATCTAAAACTTTAACTATGAAATTAGTTTTTAAATCAATTTTTATTAAAAAATTCTACGACAATTCAATTATACATAATTTTATCAACAAATTTTTAAATAATTGAATTTTTTGACGAATATTAATTAAAATTTTTAAGAATTTAATTACACTTTACTGAGGAATTTGATTAAAATTGTATTAAAATAAAAATAATTAAAATTCTGCAATGAGTTTTATTATTTATGAAAATAATTCAATTATTGCGAAGAATTTTATAAAAAAAAATTCAAACAATTGATTTTTTTCGAAAAAATTTATGCAAATTCTATTTTTAATAATTGAATTCCTGTGAAATTTTCAAAAAATGTAGAACATAATTGAATATTCGTGAAGAACTTTGTCAAAGTTGTTTTTAAATAATTGAATTATTTTGGGAAATTTTATTAAAATCAAAGAATACACAAATTATTGAATTAAAAATTTTTTTTTTTAAATATTTGAAATTTTGCAATAATAAAAAATTTCAATTTAAAAATCTTTTGAAATTTAATTATTTCTAAAAATTCACACTAGATAACAATTCTAATATTCAATTATTATCTGAAGTATAAACTAAAATTAATATTTAAATCGATTTTTATTAGAAAATTCTACAAAAATTCAATTATTTAAATACAAAAATAAATAATCTATTGAATAATTGAATGTTTCTTAAAATTGAATTCTCATAAAGAACTAAATCAACAACTTTTAAAAAATTAAATTTTTTCGACAAATTTTAATAAAATTTTTAAGAAATAGAGAAATTTGATTCAAATTGTATTTAAAAATAATTTAAGTTCTGCGATGAGTTTTATTATTTATGAAAATAATTGAATCCCTAAAAAAATAATTTAGTTTTTATGGAAATAATTGAAAAGCTTTATTAAAATATAGTAGACATTGAAAATCATTGAATTGAGAAAAATTTTTGAAAATAATATTGAATTTCAGAGAAGAATTTTATTATTTTTAAAGATAATTGAAATTTTGACGAGAAGTTTAAAAAAATTTTGAAGTTTGAACATAATTCAATTTCTGCGAAGAATGTTATTACTTTTAAAAGTAATTGAATTTCTGCAATTATTTGCAACTTTATAAAAATTTAATTTTTTTGTGTTTTTAACTTTAAATTTCTTATTTTGAATAAATAATCAAATAAATATATTAAAAAATTTAACTAATTTTAGAAAAATTTAAATTATTAAAATATGTAGATTGAATTGATCACTCGGCAGTATTTAATAATTAGGAATCAGAATTTATCGATCCTGTTGTTCAGAACGTTTGAAAATTTACAAAAATTCTCAGAATGTTATACTTTTAATATTTGAATAATTTTTTTGTTTTAATTTTCTTTTTTTGTTATAATTTTTGGAAATTTTTTTTTTTTTTTTTTACTGGTAATTATTTTTATTTTACAATTTTTAATTTTGTAAAACGTCATAATTTTATGTATATATTTGTATGCAAATTGTTTATATTTTTTTTCAAAATTTGTTAAATAAATTTCTAGTTTCTGAAGAGGAACTCTTTTAAAATTGAATTCATTTAAAAATATTTCAGTAAAATTATTTATTAAATATAATTATTATTATATGTGGTAATTTTATGATAGGTCTTCAAGAATTAAGTTATTTGAAAAGAAATTATTGTCAGAAATAGATGAAATTGAAGATTTTCTATTAGAATTCATGATAATTTTATAGTTTATGAAACAAAACAAAAGAAACCATAATTCAGAATTTTCTTATTAAAAATTTGATTTTTTTCAGTACGTTTAATAAAATTCCTGACTTTTCCCTGATTTCCTCACTTTTCCCTGAATTCCCTGACCTCTTGCAACCCTGTATTTATCAAGATTTATTATTGCACTGAATTTTTATATCGCTGAAATTTTACTACACCGACTTTTTGTTTAGCATTATTTACAAGCAATCAACATGTTTTATTTAAAAGGTTAGAGGCAGCCACAATTTTCAAAAATTCGATTTTTTTTAATCATTTCCTGAAAGTCGTTCATCTAGAAAATATGTCTTGAAAATTTCAAGTAAATGTTGATTCAGTAAATAAAAGATGATTCAATAAAAACTTGTGATGGTCATTTCAAAGCAGTACACGTTCAATAGGGTCACACAAATGTGCATAATATAATTTATTTAAAAATAAATATTTTTGTCTCCACGTGCCCCATATACTTTACTATGGAAAAATGTCACCTTACATATTAAAAATATTATTTAATTCATTTTATGAAAAAACTCACCTAATATCAACAAATAATAATGGAAAAAATTATTAAAATTGTTTATTTTTCATTTTCTAACCCTTTAACAAACAATTTTCATTTAGTTAAAATTTTTGCCTAATTGAAATTGAAGTCCGTAAGAGTCCGTTTTTTTAAAGGTCCGCAAAGTTCGTAATTTGATTCAAAAAGGATGAAAAGTACGTAAATTGTACGACATAATTTGAATAATTTTAAAGAAATTACAAATAATTGCAGAAATTCAATTATTTTCAAAAATTAATAGAATTCTTCGCAGAAATTCAATTCTGTTCAAAATTTTTTTTAAATTCTCATCAAAATTTCAATTATCTTTAGAAATAATAAAATTCTTCTCCGAAATTAAATAATTTTCCAAAATTTTATTAAAATTTTTGGAAAAATTTCAATTATTCTCAAAAATTTTCCTCAATTCAATAAATTCTCAATATCTACTATTTTCATAAAATTTTTCAAAAGAATTCAATTATTTAAAAAAAAATTAATAAAATTCTCCACAAACTTTTAATTATCTCCACAAAATAATAAAACTTTCACAGAGAAATTTCATTATTTACAAATTTTTTTTATAAATTTCTTCGCAATCATTCAATTATTTTTATGAATAATAATAAAATTTTTACGGGCTCAATTACTTTTCGTAAATACCCAATGGGAAATTTACAACTGGCGTAGTACTGCGCCAGCACTGGCAGCACTGGCGGCAAGGCTGAGAGCCAGCACTGGCATGGCACTGGGATGATAACGCCGTCTGGCGCTGCCGAAGTACTGTCTGTCAGTGCTGCCAGACAGCGCTGGCGCAGCACTGGACCAGTGCTGGCTGAGAATATTGCTGCAATAAATGCCGTATTGTTATTAATTAGTCGTAAATTCATAATTATAAATAATTTAACAACAAAATGGTAAATAATATTAATAAATAGTTATTATTCATCAAATATTTCTCTTCTTAAAGAAATTTTATTAAAGATGGAGACTAACAATGGATATAGTAAATGAAGTAGAAAAAAATTGTTTATAACATTTAAAAATTAAATAATAAACAATTACAGTAAGTGTGCATTAGATTTTCATATTTTAGTACCTAACGATTGGAATCTAGAAATATCGCAAACCTATGAAAATAAACAAAATTGCTGACTAGGGGAATCGAACCTACGACCTACGGACTAACAGACTAACGCTCTAACCACTATGCTAACGACACACGTGTACAGTAAAGTATTAATATCCCAGTATCATTCAGACATACAATTATTGAGTCAAAGATGAGAAAAAAATAGGGATACGTTAAAAATAATAAATTGAAATAAAATAAATTAAACTAAATTTTTAATAATTAAATTAAATTACTTTACTTATTGCATTTAACATTTTACGTAATTCTTAAATTACGTGGTAATTTTTTAATAATTTTTTATTCATAGTAAGAAGTATAATAGTATTTTAATAGGAACCAAATTATTATTGAGATTAAAGTTAAAATTTTGTTTATAATTTTAGTTTGTTTAAATAATTTATTATTTACAAAATTAGACAATTGTGTTAAATTGTTATTATTAAATTTAATAAGAATAAAAAATGAACAACTGAAAAGTAAAATATTAATTTGTTCAATAAATTTATATTTATAAACATTTATAAACTTTTTTTATAATTTTTTTCAAGTTTATGTCAAAAAAGCAATGTTGGCAAAGAGCGTTGTGAACAATTTTTCTATACTCAGCCAGCACTTGCCGCCGTGGCTTGTCCAAGCTTTGGCGAAACAAAAATTCTGTACTGCGCCAGCACTAATTGTCGAGGCTCGGCTAGACTACGCCGAACAATCGTCTGAGTACTAAGCCAGTGGTGAACATCGGCACTACACTGGCATTTCCCATTGGGTAATGAAATTCTTTTTAGGAATTCAATTATTTTCATTAATAATAAAACTCATTGCAGAATTTCAATTATTTTAACAGAATTCAATTTTAATCGAATTTCTTGAAAAAATTCTTAAAAATTTTATTAAAATTCTTTAAAAGAATTCAGTTATTTGAAAATTTGTTGATAACGATTTTTTATGTACGGAAATTGAATTTTCAGAAACATTCAATTATTCAATAAATTGTTTATTTTTGTATTTAAATAATTGAATTCTGATAGAATTTTCTCATAAACATTGATTTAAAAATGGATTTCAGTTAAAATTTTAGATTATAATTTAATATTAAAAAGCATTAGAGCGTAAATTTTTAGAAGTAATTGAACTTTGAAAAGGTTTCAGATTAAAATCTTTGCAAATCTGAATTTTTCATATTTTTAACTATAACAATTCTGTGGAATTAATTATCAATTAGTTTTTTGAGAAACTTTAATTGCGTTTTTTCTTTAAATCATTTAAAGTTTTTACTTTCTAATTTTTTTTTTTTTTTTTTTTTTTTTTATTCTTAAAAATTTGATTAAAATTCGTTGATAGAATTTAATTATTTGAAAATTTGTTGATAGTGATTCTTTACGGGAATTTAATTTTAAGAAACATTATGCAATTATTCAATAAATTATTATTTATTTTATCTAAATTTTTTCATATTTTTAACTAACAATTCTGTGGAATGAATGTTTTTGAGAAAGTTTAATTGCGAATTTTTTTTTGAAATTATTTGAAGTTTTTATTTTCTAATATGTAATATTTAATTGAAGAATTTACGAATAATTGAATTTTTGTGAAATTGATTTGTAAAAAAATGAATTTGAAAATTCTCAAAAAACTTTTTCAAAAATTATTAAAAATAATGCATTATTACATTTATAGAAGAATTTTAGTTAAAAACACGAAAAAAAATTTAATTTCGGAAATTTTACAAATTATTACAGAAATTCAATTATTTTTAAGAGTAATAATATTCTTCGCAAAAATTAAATATTGTTCAAAAGTAATAAAATTCTTCTATTAGGGATTCAATTATTTTCACAAATAATAAAACTCATCGCAGAATTTCAATTATTTTAAATACAATTTTAATCGAATTTCTCGAAAAATGTAGTTATTCTTAAAAATTTTATTGAAATTCGTCATAAAGATTCAATTGTTTAAAAAAATTTTCATAACATTCTTTATAAGAATTCAATTTTAAGAAACATTATATCATTCAATAAATTATTTATTTTTGTATTTAAATAATTGAATTCTAGTAGAATTTTCTCATATAAATTGATTTAAAAATCAGTTTCAGTTAAACTTTTAGATAATAATTGAATATTAAAAGCAATATAGCGTCAATTTTTACAAATAATTGAATTTTTAAATTATTTTTGTTGAAAAAGTTTAATTGTAGGTATATTTTTTTATTATTTTAAGTTTTTATTTTGTAATATATATTTAATTTAAGAATTTACAAATAATTGAAATTTCGTAAAATTGAATATTGTAATCAAATGGATTTGAAAATTGTCGAAGAAATTTTTCGAAAATTATTAAAAATAATCGATTTTGAGAAGAATTTTAGTTAAAAATTTTTTAAAATAATAATTGAATTGATAATGATTTTATTACCCGGTCATCTTTAATTATTATAAAACATGAAGAAATCGATATCTTCATGTTTTATAGTTATGAAAAATTTAATTTATATTTTTAAGTAAAATGTTCTCTTACTTGACTCATATTACAGGAGAATTAGAAATTGGATTTGCAAACTTAAAAATACGTCTTGAAGCGAATCTGATAAACTTTTATAATTTTAATCCTCACATTAGATCCGATATTTTCAATATGAATTTCTGTAAATGAAATTTCGCTACGTAGAACTTTGGATAATGAGCAACTTTATTACTTCTAAATGTGGGTGAACAATAATAATTTATCACGTCGAATATATTTAGCTAATTGAAAATTCCACTGTAAATTCCACCATATACCCTAGTAGAAATTTGTCATAGTATCTTTAAGGGCACTGGACAGTTCCACTGGAAAATTTCGAGGCACTTTACAGTTAAACTGGCTAAAAACTATAAAGTGATGTCACGCTAATTTCTTCAAGTTATTGTCCAGTCAAATTTTACAGTTTCTGATCATCAGTCCTGTAGAAAAACTATACAAAATAATTCACTTGGAAATGTCAAAACTTTCTTTATATTGACGTTACGTATTAAACACGTACAAATTTGAAAATATAACGTTAAATTTTTTTGTCAACAAATTAAATAAATTAAAATTTTACGAAACTATATTTTTACTGTTGGTGTATCTATTGTTCCGTATAATAAATGATTTATAATAAATTATCTGTAAAATTATTTTTAAATAACTACATAATTAAAAAAAAATATAAAAATTACTGATTCTTGAACACATGTCATTTTTTTACATTAAACAACATTCACTTTTTCCTTTAATTAAGCACAACACTGAAATAAATATTATTATTTTATCACACTACAAACTTATAAGTAAACCCTAATATGAAGAATTAATTCAGTTCAAACGAAAAATATCTAGCGGTTTCGGGGAGCGAACTCGGGTCACACTGGGACGAAATACCTAAACGCACGCTTTACGCATCACGGCCGTTCTAGTCGATGGACGATTCCGGAAAAATAAGAACCATACTCTACCGGCAGGTAAAGCAGTTCCCTTTTTCATCTTTTCTAGCTCAACTGGCGAATTACTGGACAGCTACTGCATAACACTCTAAAGTTGAACTTATTGATTATTACTGTATAGAAGTTCTGTCTGTCCAGTTATTCTCATGGTACTGTCTAGGCGTTCCGTGAAATTATGTTTCAAAGTTTGTCGTGGCGTTAGCGCTACCGTCAGTCCAGCAACTGAACAGTGTTGTGTAGACATTTTCCATAAATACATCAGAGTATACACTGAAAGAAATAATTCGCGGGTGTAACTAGAATTATGTCTATTTTTTCCGTAAGGAATTAGTAATAAATTGTTACTGTCTACTGTCATTAATTATAGACAGTTCTGTTATTCAGATCGGAGAGCTATACATATGTCAACGTCAATTCATCAATGTAAAACATAACCTCACTTTATTGGACCAATTCTAACTTTTTGTATGTAACAGGTTTGTTAAATTAATATTTATACATATAATAAGAGTATATAATCTTGAAAAGAAATTGTCTTCTGAATTTAAAAAATTAGTTATTTTAATTAACTCAATTAATTGAAGCGAATTTTAAAAAAATTTTTTTTTTCTAAAGGAATTGTCATTAAAAATAAATTTTGATTGAAAAGAAATTTTTATTATTAAATCAAAATTTTAATATTAAATAATTTAAAAAATTTGTTATTTAGTTGTCAACAGTAAAATAAAAGAACAAAATTAAAATTATAAAAACTATAAACTGTAAAACCAAAAGATTTATTTTATAGAAAATATTTCGAAAATGTCAATACACAACTGTTTAGTTACTGAAACTGGCGGTAGCGCTAACGCCACGACAAACTTTGGAACATCATTTCTCGGAACGCCTCGACAGTGCCATGAAAATAACTGTACAGGACTTCTATGCAGTAATAATCAAGTTCAACTTTATATTTTCTTTAACAGTGTTATGCAGTAGCTGTCTAGTAATTCGCCAGTTAAGCTAGATTAAACTTCCATGACTAAAACTGTACAGTAACTTGAATAAATCTAGTCATGCCACGACAAATTTCTACTAGGGTAGAGGAAATTTCGGCACTAAATGGAAGTTTGGCAAGATAAATAAATCTCCCATATGTTGGTATTTAATATTAATATTCTATTAAATAAATATTTAGTAAATTCTTCCACAGTTATTTAATAAATTAATTTTTTCGATTTTTTGAAAACGTATATAAAAGGTAAAAGAAAAACACTCTTTTATATACGTTTTCCAAAAATCGAAAAAATTAATTTATTAATATTCTATGTCTATGCACTCGAAATAACGTACGATACATTGTTTAGAAAATTAGCGAAGTTACAAAATGTATAGAACTGAAAAAAAGAGCGCAGAGGAAAAAGAAAATTAAAATAACTGAAAATTTTGCAAAACTACTTTTTGAATCTTGAGAGATAATCAGGAGTTAACATCTTCATTACCGCAGAAGTTTCGGCGAAAAATACTCATCTTGGATTTTCAGCATCGTCAAGTCGGTTCATACTTAGGATTTAACAAATCCCACCCAACCATCAGTGTCGAAATTCTAGACTCAGCGCGCGTTTAGCAAGCTGGCTAGATTCGTATATGTATGTGTATAGCGTGTATAGTAAAACTTGTGGCCCTTATGCTATCGTAACCTCTAAAGTTTTGACTTTCACTATATAGATGATATGGCGCGATGGGAGGAATCTCGGGCTTTGACTCGAGTTTTCGCATTTAGTGGTCGTCAGAGGTAGGTGGAAGGCATGGAAGGTTTCGTATAACAGTTCGCGACTATGACAGCGTAGAGGTTTCCCGTCGAATCGTATTATCCCTACGTGGCTGTGTAAAAGAACTTTTTTGGCCATGTGACTCGTTAAACTCGAAGAAATCACCCCGTTATTGGATCAACTCGATATTGCTGGAGGCAAGAGATATAGGGATGATTATGGTGCCTACTTTTTTTCCACGCCCTCTTATTCTCTCCGAGAAACCTACTTTTCTCCCCCGTTTTCTTCTTCTTCTTCTTCTTTATCACGTTCGCACGAAAAGCCTTTAGACATGTACGTAAAGGGAGTTCTAATTTGCCATACTACGCACAAGTATTCATTTCGATAGAAAAAATAAAATAAAGTCGATATACAGGGTTGCCACAAAATTTTAATTTTGTTTTTCCCTGACTTTTCCCTGATTTCCAGAAAAAATTTTCACTTTTTCCCTGACCCTGAAGAACATCAATAACTTCTTTTTTAAATAAATATTTCATCATTATTATTTTTCTATATAGAAATTAAGATTCTCAAATTCAATAACTTATAATAAATTTAAGATGGCAGAGTGATAAAATCATTATTTCTTATCATAAGAATATTCTAACTACAAATTCAAATTTTCAAAGATTTTAATTTTAACCCTTTTCAAAATTCAATTATTTCTAAAAATTCACGCTATAATGTTTCTAATATTCAATTCATATCTAAAACCTTAACTGAAATACATTTTTATATCAATTTTTATTGGAGAATACCCCAAGGATTCAATTATTTAAATACAAAAATAAATATTTTATTCAATAATTCCATACTTCGTAAAATTAAATTTTTATGAAGAATTTTATCAAAATTTTTAATAACAATTGAATTCTTTCGACAAATTTAAGAAAATATTGTAAAAATAAATGCAATTTTTTATCATTTTATTTAAAATTATATAAAAAATAATTGAAATTCTGCGATAAGTTTTGTTATTTATGAAAATAATTGAATTCTTGCAAAACGAATTTTATTAAAAAATTTTTTGAAGAATTGAATTCCTCTGAAGAATTTTATTTGTGAAAATAATTGAATTTCGGAGAAAAATATTATTATTCATGAAAATAATTCATCTTTTGTGAAGAATTTTATTCAAATAATTTTAACAGCATGTGACTGTTACAGAAATCAATGTTAATTTTTTCGACCATTTTTCTCTTAAAATATTAAATAAATTAAGCTAGTTTTTTGTGAATAACTCTAAAATATAATAAAGAAGAGCAGTGATGTGCAAAAGTTTTAATAATTCTAAAATAAATTATAAAAAAATACTTTGAAATCGGAAAAGACGAGAAATTGATTAAAAGTGATTTTGAGAACTGATAATTTTAAAGTTATTTTTTAATAAATAATTTTAAAAATATTAAAACTTTTTCACATCACTGCCCTTCTTTATGATATTTTAGAGTTATTCACAAAAAACTAGCTTAATTTATTTAATATTTTAAGAGAAAAGTGGTCGAAAAAATTAACATTGAATTCTGTAACAATCACATGCTGTTAAATAGTTGAATTTTTCAGAATTTTTTAAAACTTTTTAAAAATAATTTAAATTAAATTTCATGAAAATAATTAAAATCTGACAAAGAATTAAAAAAAACATTTTTTTAAAATAATTGAATTCCTGTGAAAATGTTTATTTTTGAAAAGAATTTTATTAAAATTTCTTAAATAATTGAATTGTTTTAAAGAATTTTTATTTTTTACGAAAATAATTATTTAATTGTTTCGAAAATTTTTACAAAGATTTTTGCCAATAAATTGTATTCCTAGGAAAAATGTTGTATTTTACGAAAATAATAATAATAATAATAATAATAATAATTGTATTCTATGACCAATTTTATTATAATTTTTTAAATTTATAAAGTATTTTATCAAAATTTTTTTAAATAATTGAATTCTCAAGAAAAATTTTATTATTTATGAAAATAATTGATTTCTAGCGAAGAATTCTATTCAAATTTTTTTAAATAATTGAATTCCCATAAAAAAATGAATTATCTGTGCAAATAATTGAATTCTTAAGAAGAATTGTATTGAAAATAATTGAATTGTATAGGAAAATTTTATTAAAATTACAATTTTATTAACTAAATTTTGTAAAGAATTTTGTCAAAATTTTTTAAAATAATAGTACTTTTAAAATAATTTTATTTAAATTTTTTTAAATAATTGAATTTCTTGGAACTATTTTTGTCAATTCTCTGAATTGAAAAATTAAAAATAATTGAATTAGTGCGAAGAAATTTATAAAAAATTGGTAAGTAATTGAATACCTGTTAAATTTTTATTAAAATTTTGTTTTTTAAATAATAGAATTCTTTTGGAAAATTTTATAAAATTAGTAGATATTAAAAATAATTGAAATTTTGCCAAGAATTTTATTAAAATTTTTCAAAATAATTGAATTTATGCGAAGAAGTTCATCAATTTTGAAAATAATTGGATTTCTGTAATCAGTTCTTCTTCAAATTTCTATATTTAAATTCAAACAAAAAAGACTCAAAAATTCAGAATTTTCTTATAAATTCTAAAAATTAAATTTTTTCCAGTACTTTTAATAAAAATCCCTGACTTCCCTGACTTGTGGCAAACATGTACTCTTTTCAATGAAGTAAAAAATTCGAGAAGGTAGAAATTTACAAGAATTTCAGGCTTCGTACTCAATACTTAATTTTAAAAAAAGTATCAAAAAGTAGCTTTAACAGCATCTTTCTGTTAGACCTAATTTTTCGACTATTTTTCTCTTAATATATTTAGAGCCAGATTTACCAACTCCAATTAAAAGTTGATCAATGATTAAAGTCATTTTAACCGCCCATGATTGGTCGGTTAAGGATTTAATCGTTGATTAACTTTTAATCGGAGTTGGTGAAACTGGTCCTTAATAAATTGATCTGAAATTTTGTAAGATTGTCTAAATTATAATAAAGAAGGGTATAGATATTCCAAAGTTAAAAAATTTTTTTAATTAATTATTATAAAATACTTTAAAATTTGTTGAAAAAAGAGAGACTTGAAGTAACCGCCTCAACTGGTAACTTTAAAGTATTTTATATTAATTAATCTTAAAAATATTAAAATCTTTGCACTTCACTGATCTTCCACATAACATATTTTAGAGTTATTCACATAAATGAATTTTATCAACAAATTTTGTTTAACTTCTTTAAAATAATTAAATTTCATCAAGAAATTTAGTTAAAAATGTATTGAAAATAATTGTTAAATTCTATAATAAACAAATTATATCAAATTTTTTTTTTAAATAATTGATTTCTTTAGAAGAGTTTTTATAAAAATTTTAAGAATCATTACAATTTTCGAGGAATTGATTTAAAATTATATTAAAAATAGTTGAAATAAAACAATTTTTAAATAATGAAATTCTTTAAAGAAATTTAATTAAAAACTAAAATTTCAATAAAAATCAAAAACATTTTAATTATTCCGAAGAATTTTATTACTTATGAATAAAAATTTCAACTATTTCTAATATAATTTTAAATTCCTCGAAAACTTAAATTGTAATGATTCTTAAAATTTTTATAAAAACTCTTGTAAAGAAATCAATTATTTAAAAAAATGTTGATATAATATGTTTATTATAGAATTTAACAATTATTTTCAATACATTTTAAACTAAATTTCTTGAAAGAATTTCATTATTAAAATTTTTTTTTTTAAATTTCGTCGAAAGAATTCAATTATTGTCATAAGTAATAAAATTCTTCGGAATAATTCAAATGTTTTTAATAGAATTTGAATAAAATTTCTTGATGAAATTTAATTATTTTAAAGAAGTTTAACAAAATTTGTTGATAAAATTCACTTATTTTCAAAAATTGCGATAAACTCTTTAGAAGAATTCAATATTATTGTTAGTGCAATTTCAATTAAAATCCTCTCGTAAGAACTTACATTTTCTTCAAAACAATTGAATTTCTATTTTTATAAAAGTTATTTTGTTTTATTAGTTATGAAAATAGTTGAATTTTTGCAACGAATTTTATAAATTTTTTTTTAAATATTTGAATTCTTTTGGACAATTATATTAAAGTAGTTAATAGATAATGGAAAATAATTGAATTTCGAAAAATTTTTGAAAATAATTGAATCATATTTGAAAGAATTATATTAAAATTTTTAAAATTTTTTCGAAGAATTTTATTTAAATTTCTGAGGTTTTTGCCTTTTTGAAGTCGCTAAAAATAAGTCTGGTATCAAATTCTTAAAATTCAAAATGGAGGATCTAAGATGGTGGACAAAAAAATGTAAGTTTTAAATAGATTCACTTGAATCATTTTGTAAGTTCATCAAATTTGTTTGGTGCTCGTTTCTCAGGAGTTTTTGGGATCGATGATCATGAATCCTAATTTTTAATTTGGATTTTAATTTGATTTATCAAATCTGATAAATTATTTAATTTTATCCACCAGTTTGAATTTTAAAAATCTTATACCAGATTCGTAATCAACGATCAAAAAAAAATCCGAGTAACAAGTTTCAAGCAAATCTAATCATTTTTAAAAAACCCCTCCGCCATATTAGATCCGCCATTTTGAATTTTAAACATCTGATACCAAATAAAAAATTATCAAATCGAAGAACCCCCAAATAACGAATTTCATGCTATTTCCACAAAATTATCCAATTCTTTTCGTCATGATATTTAAAGAGTTGTTTTTATAAAATTTTGCAATATTTCTAGAACATTATTTTTATCGTCGGTAAAAAACCCATTCTTTTAACAATAGCTTTTGAAATGTTTAAAAATAAATATACAATATTGCTAAAAATTTAGATAAAAGTAATCAACCTGTTTTATAAAAAAGTGGAACGAAAAAATTCGTGAATCGGTAGTTAAAGATATAAAAGCAACTGAGTGATTAGTTGAATAGTTAACAACCGTGCTGGCAAAATAATGGTTCTTGCACGTTTCCATTTTCTAAGTTGATTACAAGGCAAGCTATATTGAAAACGGTTAGTCTACAATTTTAAATTGCGTACTTTCATCGTCATTGACCACCGCGCGAGTTTCAAATGCAAATTATCCGTCAGCTACTTAAACTATTATTTTAATTTTCTTTTTTCATTGAAATATATATATTGATAAAATGATGATGAATAATCATTAATTTTCTCCTTCTGAGATGTAGTTATTTAATAGAGAGAATTAAATAATTCTCTCTCGTGAATAAATATTAAAATATTCTTCACGCCGAGAAAACATTTATTCGAGAAATTATTCTTTTCGTCGACAAAACGCTTCTTATAATATAGTAATTAGCTTTTAATTAAATTGAAAAATTACCTGATGTTTTTTTTTTATTATGAACTATGATATACGGTGTCAGGTTTTAATATCTATGTCCAACTCAATGAGAATTGATGACCCGTTGCTGTGATGTGGCAACAGTTTTTTTCAGGATTAAGGAAGCATTTTATCATGATTTTTAATTTACATTCAATTGCGATGAATGAAATTTTCGTTTGATTCGAAACATAAATATTTTTGATGTACGACCAAAGACATGTTATTGGTGCATTTAAATTACAAAAAGTATGGAAAATAAATCTTTTCATTTTTATATAGTAGAACAACTTTTCTAAACAAAATGTATCGTACAGGCATTGACAGAAATAAAAACAGCATCACTAGAATAATAGATTTTTTTAATTTTCCCACAATTTTTCAATGAAACAATTGTCAATATTGGGTTATTTTGGTAGAGTTATTTTTTTACAGTTTTAAATTTATCTTTCAATAACAAATTTTATTTTTAAAACGCATTTACATGTATTTTTAAATGCATGCTTAAATATACATATGGCTAAATCTAACTTCATCACCAGTTGAGAAAAAAAAATTTTTTATAAACTTGAAGCGATACTCTCTCGTGAGAGAATGTCATTAGGCTTCTTGATAATATGACCAGTTCGTAGAACATTGGCGTGTTCAATCATCGAGTCGATAAAATCAATGCGAATGATCAATTATTTGAATTTCACAATGTATATATTTTTTTATGATTATGACTGATTTTTTTCTGACACTAATAATCATTTTTGAAATGTAAAAATAAATAGTAAATAATATAATAAAATAAATAAATAGTAAACCATATTCCATACATAGTTCACAACAGAAACAGATATGAAACATTATATCGCACTTCTGTTTATTTGCTTGAAAAATAACTTTTAGTTATGATTAATAAACCCATTAATAATATAAATAGGAAATAATTCCATTCATACTGAGTAACATAATGATTGTAACAAAAACCATCTTTACAGACACATATACGCTCAGCAATCAATATTGTAATGGTTATTATCAAATAATTGTAAAAAATTCGATTCTACAGGTGGTCTTGGATGTAAAAGTTTATTTGCGAATTCGCTGACGTTATTTATAATTTTCATTGTACCGGACTCCAATCATTAGCTAACATATTTTTGTGGCCTTTGGTAACTTGTATTGGATAGTAAAATATTGATAGATTATAATCAGTTGCATAATGATGGTACCCTATGGGATATTTCTTTTCACTTTCCATTTCTCTCAGTGTTGCAATCTGCGAAAAAGCCTTGGCAACATGACCTTGACTACGATCGATGGTATTACAACTTTAGGAAAAATACATTTTATATTCTAGAATTTTAACAGTCAAAGATATTACCATCGTTCTAAAATTTGAATCTCAACTAGGAAACAGTTGTAAACAGTCAGTAAGAAATTTTGACAATTAACTAACACTTCGACTGAATAATAGTTATATAGATGAAACAACAGTTCTGCTAAATGGCACTTTAAATATAAATAGTAATTCGGTTTACGAACAATTTGGTTAAATATGCTATTTATATTATAAAGTTACTGATAATATTGTTAAGTACTACTGTTAGTGTCGTTAGTCAGAATTTATACATTATTTCGAGTGTAGACATGAACAGGTACTTTATTCGATAAGTAGCCTATTACCCAAAGTTATATAGTTGACATCGTTACTTGAATGATTGACTAAACAGTAACTAATCCTTTGACTTCTAGAAACTTATTTTTATCAATAATTAGTCAAAATTCAAAGCATTTCTAGATTCAGGGTTGCCACGCTTTTACTCATTTCAAATTCCCTGACTTTTCCATGTTTTCCAGGTTAAAAAACGGAATTTTTCCAGGTTTTTAAAACTATATACATTTATATTTTACAAAATTTTTAATTCAAACCTTTTTGAAATTAAACATCTTATAAAACATGAAAATATCGATCACTCCGAGTTTTCGACTCGGAGCAATCGATATCTTCATGTTTTATAATAATTAAAAATGTTGGACTGATAAAATCATCATTTTATACCTATTATAAGAATATTGTTACTGTAACTTATTCAAAATTACTTTCATTATTTTAATTCAATTATTGTTTTCCACAATTTACAACTAAAATTCTTCTTTATAAAGTGTAAATTAATTATTATTAATAATTTCTGAAAAATTCGGAAATTCTTCAATCAAATATATATTAGAAAATAAAAACTTTAAATAACTTCAAAAAAATTCAATTCAACTTTTACAAAAAAATTAAATCTACACAATTTTAAGTTAAAAGTATGAAAAATTCAAACATTCAAAGATTATAATTTGAAATCTTTACAAAACTCAATTATTATCTAAAGTTTTAACTGAAATTCATATTTGAATCAATTATTATTAGAAAATTCTACGACAATTCAATTATTTAAATACAAAAAAAATAATTTATTGAAGAATTGAATGTTTTTTAAAATTCAACTCTCATTTAAAGAATTTTATCAACAAATTTTTAAATAGGTAATTAAAATTCTTTTGACGAATTTCGATAAAATTTTTAAGAATAATTTCATTTTTCGAGAAATTAGATTAAAAATGTATTAAAAATAATTGAATCTCTGTAAAAAAATTTCATTGAATTGAGAAAAGTTTTTGAAAATAATTGAAATTTTGTCAAGAGTTTTATTAAAATTTTTTTAAATAATTCAAATATTGCCAAGAATTTTATTAAAGTTTTTAAAAATAATTGAATTTTAGAGAAAAATTTTAATATTTATAAAAATAATTGAAATTTTGACTATAACTTTTATGAAACTTTTGACTATAATTGAATTTCTGCTAAGAATTTTATTACTTTTGAAAATAATTGAATTCTTGAGAAGAATTTTTTAATAATATTTCTTTTTGAATACCTAATTATTTTTAATACAAAAATAAATAATTTATTGAATAATTGAATGTTTCTCAAAATTGAATTCTCATAAAGAATTTTATTAACAAATTTTTAAATAATTGCATTATTTTGACGAATTTTAATAAAATTTTAAGAATAATTACATTTTTCGAGAAATTCGATTAAAATTGTATAAAAAATAATTGAAATTCTGCAATGAGTTTTATTATTTATGAAAATAATAATTGAATCCCTGTAAAAAATTGTATTACATATTAAAAATAATTGAATCTCTGTAAAAATAAATTGAATATTTTTGAAAATAATAGAATTATTGCGAAGAAATTTATAAAAAAAATTTTTAAATAATTCATTTCTTTTGGAAAATTTAATTAAAATAGTAGATATTTAAAATTATTGACTGGAGGAGAATTTTTGAAAAAAAAATTGAATTTGTTAAAACGAATTTCATTAAAATTTTTGAAAATAATTGAATTTTGGAGAAAAATTTTAATATAGGGTAAGTGTACCAATTGCCGAGGGTGTTCCATTTGTCGATGTTACCATGGTAATAACCAAAAAATATTATCTAAAATGTCTCATTTGTTTGTTTATATAATATTAATATATGTTTTTCACATTTATAACGCATAAAAAAATTAATATTTATTACTTTTTTTCATTTACAATGTGCTACACTGTTTAAATAAAATTCAAAGTTTGTTTACTCGACAACAGGAACCATCCTCGACAATTATTGGTACGTTTACCCTATTTGACGGGTTCCACGTCAAGTGACCCAGGTCCAAATTTTAAATATTTGGGATCGGGTTAAAAGTTTGCACAAACAGTAGTCCTATTCGATACAATTAAAAATACCAAATATTATTAATTTATTTAAACAAATATAAAAACTGGAGGGGGTCAAAGTTTAAATTTTTGGTCTAACATGGAATATTTGAAAAATTTGTAGTTTCTTTAAAACAAAACGAAAATACATTTTCTATTTTGGGTTTTTCTGCTGTTTTTCAACACTTTCTAATGGTGTAAACAAATGTAGAAAAAAAAAAATTTTGACCTTGAAAAATTAAATTAAAAAATAAAATTTCATTTTTTCATCAAATGGACAGTTTTTATTTTTTTAAAAAAAATTTTATCATAAAGGTGAGGTTTTTTCCTAAAAAAAAGGATAGGTCAAAACGTGGGACAAGAACTTTTAACTGGTCAAAATAAACATTTACTTCTGCAATCCACCGCCCCTGCGCGTTGTTGGGCTGTATATTGTTTATAACAATTAAAATAAATTATTTTATGCTTTATTAATTATCTGGTGGTCATATTGGATGAATTTAAATTGATTTAGATCATGTGCATTAACGGAATAAGAAAATAAACGTCCTTTTTTAAAAAAGTGTATTAATTTGTTAACTTTGATTTAAAAAAAATTATAAATAATTAAAATCCCCAAAATCGGCCTCAAAGGATGTCTTAAGAATTTATTCCCCTTTAATTTAAGACAAAGAACACTTAAATCGGTTAAAAATTGTAAGCTATAGACATTTTTTAATAGGAAATTGTAAAAAAAATTCCACTGTGGGCCGGTGCAGTGCAGATGTAAATGCTTAATTTGACCAGTTAAAAGTTCTTGTCCCACGTTTTGACCTATACATTTTTTTTAGGAAAAAACCTCACCTTTATGATAAAATTTAAAAAAAAAAAAATAAAAACTGCCCATTTGATAAAAAAATGAAATTTTATTTTTTAATTTAATTTTTCAAGGTCAAACAATTTTTTTTCTCTACATTTGTTCACACTATTAGAAAGTGTTGAAAAACAGCAGCAAAACCCAAAATAGAAAACGTATTTTCGTTTTGTTTTAAAGAAACTACAAATTTTTCAAATATTCCATGTAAATTTTTGACCTTGGTCACTTGACGTGGAACCCGTCATTTATAAAGATAATTAAAATTTTGACGATAAATTTTTTAAACTTTTGATCATAATTGAATTTCTGCGAAGAATTTTATTACTTTTGAAAATAATTGATTTTCTTTGATGAATTTGAATAAAATTTTTAAGAATAATTTTACATTTTTCGAGAAATTCTATTAAAGTTGTATTAAAAATAAAATTGAAATTTTGCGATGAGTTTTATTATTTATGAAAATAATTGTAAATCTATAAATTTTTTGATTATTTATGAAAATAATTGAATTATTGCGAAGAAAAATTGTAGAGGAAACTTATTTTAAAATTGAATTAAGAAAATTGAATTAAAGAAAAATTAGATTTCAAGAATAAGCACAATAACTTTAGAAAACAATAGTTTTCCAGGATTCCAATCAAAATTCCCTGACTTTTCCAGATTTTTTCAAGGTTTATAAAAATTCCCTGACATTTCCAGGTTTTCCAGGTTGCGTGGCAACCCTGCAGATTTCATCAACACACTACATAATTGTAATCACTCATATCCAACGCGTATGGATAAAAAGTAATCGCAACCACTTTACTTATCAACAACAGAGGGACGATACTTCGATAAATTTTCGATGAAAAAAAGTTATAAAATAAATTATTGGCGTATGAATTCATTAAGAAGAAAATAAATTATGTACATTAGAATTGGATTCAACAAGTTCCAAAAGAGTTGTAAAAAGCTTCCCTATGACAACAACGTAAAAACTTGATGAATTTAAATCGTCTTTGCAATACATAAACAGAAAAACTTTTTTCATAGTTCTTAGTAGTTCACGTCCACAAAAAGTAGCCGGTAGTGCGAAGGTTAAAAGAGCAGAATTGGTTTGATAAATTTTGGATAAAGAACTGTTGTTAATAAGGAAATCATACCAAATAAGGAAAGATACCTCACAAGGTACATTTACTGACGTGGATTTTACGATTCATATATTGACTAATTGTAAAAGTTTCACTTTGAAAAAAGTAATAAGCTACTTTTCTGAATTGCAATTTTATATGTAAAATTATTTTATTAGTATGACTTTATTTTATTATTACTCGAACTTGTTTCTGTACATACACATACAAATACACATTAATATCAAATATCAACATTGGATTAATTTCAAATAACATAACTAAAGCTGATTGATTTCATCATATAAATTAAAGTCCGTAATGTCATAAAAAGGGATTTTATTACATCTCTCTCTCTCTCTCTACTTATTAGGAACAGTTAATTTCATTATGTTAAATAACTATTGTATTTTCATACATTATAAAATCAAGTCATTATAAATATTTAATTATATCAATCTTATATGTTCTAGTTTCTTGGGGAAATTACAAGTTTAATAAACTGGAATTCAAGCGTACTCTTATTTTAACAGCACTTTATTACATTATCTGTCACACAACTGTTTAAGCTTCTTCGTTCATTTTAAATAGAAGTACCGCTTACTCGAAATTATTCAACTGTTAATATCTGAAGAAAAGATCCATTACCTATTAAATAAATTTTTATTGACAAGCGAAAAATCGGGTTTACTAAGGGTTAATTACTTTTAAAATTTTTTAAATAAATTCCATGTTTAATACTTAAACTGAAGAGGAAATCTGTGGATTTCGAAACGTTGGAGTAACATTAAAAGAATCTTTGTCTGAATGTCTTCGTTTTTCTGTCTTATTATTAAAACCACTCGGACGTTAAAGAATTTACTATATAAGAAAATTAAATTATAAGTCTAAGATCACGTTGTGGGTCAACGAAGTAAAAGCATGACATCTCTGAGGTAAAAAGATTACAAAAAGGTTCGTGCTGGTGGTGAATGTTTCGTTCAAAAAAGAAAAAACTAGACATGGGTTTTAGAACCTAAAATTTAAAACAAATTTAAAAGTAGAGCATGTGATTTTGAATGTAAAAAATAGAAAAAATTTCTTGTTTTACAGTGAAATACTAAAATGCTTAGCAAAATGTTCGTTCTCGAAGCCTATTTGAAGGTATATTAGAAATAAAATATTTAAAATTTATTTGCACATTTTTGTACGAAAAATTCTAATATAGAAATACATGCGTCACGTGAATAAATAAGTAATAACGAACCTACGTTGTTATAGTATAGAAGTACATAGAATTTCTTGGTTTCCCTTGCACATGTAAATATGTATATACACATATAATAGTATTCATTCAAAGACCTGAGTACAAACAGAAACCTTTAAAATCGTTGTCACCGGACGTCTTACAAATACTTAAACCTCCTTCAATACCTGAGCATGAAAATATTATCACATCGGATTTGTAATCAGTGACCCGAAAACCCCCAAGCGACGAGTTTTAAGATGGGGAGAGGGTAAGATATTTAAACATTTTTGCATTTCTTAAAACTTTTTTAAATGAATGCATAATATCTCCAGAATATTGTGTTAAAATTTCAAGTAAATCGGAACAAAATTGACGGAGTTATGAGTAATAATTGACCAATCGTTTTGCGAAAAGTGACAATATTCGTAAAAATGACGATTCGCAAAAGTGACATTTCGTTAAAATAACAGTTCGGATAAATGCAATTCGGTAAAATGACAGTTCGGTCAAATGACATTTGGGGAATAATCATGCGCCTCTTACCTTGTCTAAAATCATTAGCAATAGTCTGCTAGAATTTTACATTTTTCTATTTTCACCCGGGGGTGACATCAGCTTCGTAATCGGCGACTACTAAAACTCCCGAATAAAGAGGTTCCAGACGATTACTTTATGTCCTTTTTTCGATTTGGTCCCACTGTGCTCCGCCTACTCAAGTGACAGTTACCGCCAAAAAACGACAATTCGGTCGTCCGGTGGGGTCTATGGGAATTACATTTAAAAGCGCTAGACTGGGGTAGACAGAGGGTTAAGATATTTAAAACACAATATCCTTAAAATTGGTACTCAACGTTTATTATTAATTGTTTAGTATGATTAGATTACGATTTTATCATACAGTATGTGTGAAAGATATTGAGGAATTAATAAGCAATGTTCGCCAAGGTCCCTGGGAACAAAAGTATTAAACCGTATTTGTATTAATCTGTATAGATTAAAGCGAAATTAATTAGGAAATATGTTACCTTCGTTGACAAGAGAGATCTAAAATGACGATCATAATTTCCTAGGGCGCACATCTCTCTCGCATCTATCTCCCGTGGGTAAACCGATAGCATAACCAGAGAGGCGTCCTGCCAGCCGCAAGGTTGGGTTATAGACAGTGTCGACGTGTTATGGCGACGAGATGTTGTACATTCTACACTGTCCCACACACGCTATACACGTTCGGCCTGTCTAGGCAATGTAAGATTTCCTCGGGGGCTACTAGCAGAACTTAGAGAAGGAAATGGAAGTTGAAAGGCCCAGAATCGTATCAAAGGGATCAGTACCACGAAAGTCTATCCTCCTCAGCTTCACATACAATCAACAACTCCAAAATTCCCACCAATTTTTGTTTTTCAATTCAATGTCAGTTTAAATTTCCATTCTGCATGACATGTAAGAAAAATTGATCTAATACCGTCAACTTGTGCCTGGCGTAAATATTTAATTTATGATTATAGCTTTGGAACCTTAGGGGTTAGGGGCACTAAGACATATAGAAGCGGGAGACAAAATTTCCTTTGGGAGATACACAGATTATGTGATGAGGAGCCTGGAATGATAAGGAGAATAAGATGTGTCAGAATCTATCAGATTCGAGAATAAGGATCCTTTAGAATCCATTTATCATATTCAAATACGCGAGGGACATGAATAACATTTCTTTCTAATGTAAGTTCAAATTCATTCATATATTGAGATATGTCTCTGAAATGCTACATCATTATGCTAAAGTATCATCTTTGGATACTTTACTGAATTCAGGAATAAATGCTGGAAATGCGACAAAATATAGTTTATATTTCCTGAACTAATTTTTAATTTCCCTCGAATATTTTTACTTTCTTTTTTTTATTTATTGTTTGAATAAAGTTTCGTCTCTAATCGAATAAGGGACGATCCGTTAAAAGGCAAGGGACTCGTTTATCGATTAAAGTTTAAACCGTCAACGGTGCTTACAAGTCACGCCCTTCGGTTTGAAAGTACACCTTAACTGACCCGGAATCGATTTCATTGAAAGAGAAGGAGAGAAAGAGAGAGAGAGAGAAGTAAAATAAGAGAAAAAAAAACGTTTAAGGGATGAGAAACCGCTCTTGAACAAGTCGTGAATCCGATTGCAGCCTTTCTCGACCGACACAGAAAATTTCTCTAGAAGAACAGTTTACTGTTAAAGCTTGTAAGCTACTTCTCTTACAACTTCTCGTCAGGTCTGAATGAGATCTCATATCCAAGAGGACGCATTGTGATTTTTTTTTTAACAAGTCGCCAAGTTGGACAAATTTTCAATTTTTACAGCAATTTTTTTTTTTTAAATTCGAACCATTCTGTTTGTGTCTATTTTAATCAAAAATATTCGCTTGTGGTCGGAGCATCATTTAACTAAATTGACATTTTTCCAAATTGTCATTTAATCAAATTTTCATTCAAACAAATTGTCGTTCTATCGAATTTTGGTTTTTTTCAGAATTTTTATCTCGTGGACGGACAATAATAAATTTTTAACTAAATAATTGTTTCATTTATTTTCTGTTACATTTTATTAATGTGATTTTTAGAAATATTTAATTAGAACATAAATTCTTTCATTGAACGTTCAAAACTTGAAGTAAAATTGTCAAATGACGATTCGTACAAACATGGCTCGAAGCAGTGAAAGTATTTAAAAATAAATATAATACGGACTTTACGAACCAAAAATTAAAAATTACGGACCATTTTCTTAACAACTCAACGGCCAATCAATTCTATATTTTAGTAAATGCTGTATTATCCTATCGTTTAAAATATATTAATTTTTTGCAAAGATCTGTAAAGCCGTTTTCTTTTAATCAATAGAAACATAGTCATTTTGCATGTTTTTTCACTGTCCCCATTGAAAACTTCAAACTTTATAAATTTATATCTTGAAAACGGTACGGTTAAATTCAATAAAATTTTAACCACACATGTAAAATAAAGCTATGAATATGTCTTTAAAATTTTATAAGAATCTGTAGAAAATCGATTTTGGGATAAACCTCCTTAAGCTAAATGATGGATTTTTCTACTTGCCTACATGGAAATTGAATTTACTGCCGACGCAGAATCAAATGATTCAAAAGGAACAAGAGTGAGGCATCAGAGAGTATAGCAATAGCACAGAATGTAAACTTAAATGAATTTCATAAAACGCAGAGGAGTTTAAAATGTACTGATACATCAAAGTGGATAAATGGTCGACAGATTTTACATATAAAAGTAAAGGGTACAGTGAATCCATGGGGAAGCTCAGAAAGGATATTATGAACACCTCCTTTGGGAAATACCGGATACGTCTGTGTTCCGGTGGCAAACAAACTCGGTTGTAATATTTACAACGCAATTAATCTTAATAGCAATACTTTATAGTTCCAGCACTCCTGGGTGGTTTAACTTATGGCGATACTTTTATATTATTTGCTAAAAATCTTTTCATTTCTTTTTTAATATGGTATGTGAATGCGTTAATGCAACTCTTGTGATTTAACTCGCTGGAAATTGGATTCAAAAATAAATTTCAAGAACTTTAACTGAATTCCCACAGAAATATGTATATTAAAAGTTTAAAAATTTGTTCTTTTGTAGGTCGAATTTCAGAATAATGCAGTGAAACTTAAAATATAATTTAGGCTTTATCTTACATTCGTACTTTAGTGATTAAAATTTTAAAAAAATTTTTTAAGGATTAAATTTTTATTTAAAATTTTGGCCAACTGTCATTTTTTTTTGTAAATTAAGGGAGCTTTTATAAATGATGTATCACGCACTTTCTCATATTTTCAAACCCCTACCCCCTTGTCACACATATTTGCTGACTTTCGCATGAGGAAAATTCCTTGTGTCACGTTTGGTGGAGACCCCCGTCCTACCCCAAAAACGTGACATCATTTATAAACGTTCCCCGAGGCAACAGAATTATTTATATATTGATTCAACTTTTTTGTATTGAAGTCAAACTTCTTATTAGAACTCTCGTAAAACTTTAATACTTTAAACTCATAAAACTTAAAATTTTCAAAATTTCAAACTGCTGTAATAATTATAATATCATAGTTTGAAGAAGGCTGCTTATAAAATGAAGAAGAAATAAAGTCGACTATTATTTAGGTACCTAAGCAAGACGTAATAACGATGGCTTCCGTTCATAAAGTGCGCTAACTTAAACAAAACAATTCTATTTGGAAAATAAGTGCAATATCAAGATATCTAAACGAGTTGTGCAAGAAAATTCTATTTCAGTATATTCACACGGAAAAAAATTTAGCGATGCGAACGAGCGATTTTGGAAATAAAGCTAAAATGAAAATACATATAACTCATTTTTGAAATCAATTCAGCTATTGTCAATAAATTTTTTATAAAGAATTGGCATTCTTGATGTTATTGCTGAAACGAAAAATTTCATATATTAAGAAATTACGCATTATTTTTAAATAGTAGAAATAAACAAGACTTTCGAATAAAGCAGCTAAATATACCTCTAGAAGCGCCATACGTATAATCGCTTTGATTTTGTGAACATCAGTGATTTGGCGATATTCAAAATCCCTGATATATATAGTGCATTGATATACAGCATAAGTTAAAATGGCCGTCATCAGTCGTTAGTGGTCGTTAATGTGACACTAATAGCTTGTTTTTTTCGAGATGTGATTGTGGATTAATTTTTGTGATTTTAAAGAACAAGTAAGTGTTGTGTTTTGTAATGCAATAAGAATACTATTTTTCTCATAATAATCAGTGCATTCACAAATATTGACGGAAAATAGTGTAATTATTTCTTATGTTCAGCACGTGATTTCCATGCTTTTAACCTTTTGAATAATGCAATATTTTGTTCTAATTATTTGAATGTAAAAAATGTTTACAGAATTAAAAATTAAGATGGATTCTTTCGTCAAAAATATTCTAATTGCCTGGAAATTGGAAAAGTATATACCGGCTTTTGAAGGTTAGGTTAATATATGTCATGCACTTTATTATATATTGTGTATATATATACTTGTGTGTATATGTATAATTAAAATATCCTAAAATATTAAATTTTAGAAAAAAGAAAATTAGTTTAGATAAAATTTTACAGAAGAGGAAATAGACGAAGAATCATTTCGAGTCATAAGTCCGGAAACAGTCGAAAAAATTTTTCCTAAGCATGGCCCACGTGATAAATTTTTTGCTAATTGGAAAAGAGAATTTGCAGTTGTAAATGTCATTATATCGGGTGATCATCAATTTGTAAGTAAAATTTTATATTATGAACTCATTAAAAGTATTTATATATTTATAGGTTATGTAATATGTTGCGAAACCAAAACATTTTGTTTATTGTTATTATAAGATAAGCTATAACTGTCAAAACTTTTTTTTAGTCTTTCGAAAACGAAGAAATAAATGAAGATAATAATTTAAGAGCATCGAGTGACGCGAGAAATCAAGCAAATTCGAATGAGGCTGAAAAATCCAATGATAATTTAAGTAATCCTCTATCAGGTATAAAATTTTTACTCTTATTAAAAATAGAAACAGTTATATCAATTATAATAAGGCAGAGTTATTTTTATACAGCTAAATATATATTTAGAATAGAATAATACTTTTGCACCTAATTTTTACTAAGTTAAATTTTTTTAAAGTGAAATTTCATTTTCATTTATTTAATCAAGTGTTTTTAACAAAAAAATTTACCTATAATAAAATTCTCATTACATAAATTTTTATTGCATTCAATTCTTTTAATAGTTTCTGCTTAGTAAAATTATTAAATTAAAAAATTTCTAATTCACCAAATCACTTGTGATGCAGTCTCTTATTATTGTCATACATTGTTATTTTTTTGGAACTTTTTAATTTAAATTTTCATATGCTAAATCTTTTAACTGTCAAAATAAATTGACAGGAATAATATTTAAGTACAAATCATATTATTAGACCATTAGAAATGCAATAAATAATACATACAATTTAATATTTAAACGTAATTGGTTTAGATACTAACATCGAAAACATCTTAAAAAATTCTTTGGAGGGGATTGCTGCATTAAAGTATTACAAGGAAAACAACATTTTGACAAATGAACAACGTCTCGACATTGCAGACATTTTAATTCGCAATGAGTTAAATGCTCAAAATGATTATACGTAATTATTTTTTATTAAAATGGTTTTAAGGTTTAATGGCGAAACAAAAAAGCATACAACAGAATTTTCAAGTTAATCTTTGCCTAATTCCATTTTAAACTCTTAAATTTTTTTTAATATATATTAATTATTTTTTTAGCATTCATTCGAAAAGATTAATTGAACTTGCTGATTGTATTGTCAGCACGTTTCCTACTGAAAACGCTTCGACCTTTTACATACCATTTAAAATTAATTCCGTCACAAGACAACCATCCTTAGCAAAAGGAAAGCTTCAAAGTAAATATTATTCGTTGAGAACTAAATTAAAAAGGTCTGGAATTACAATCGGTAACATTAAAAGTATTAAGCCGCCAGGAGTAGAAAATTTGTTAACGAGATCACGTAATGCTATATTAGCAAACCCTGATGAACTTCAATTGCAAGGTATATTGATTAATTAGAAAATACTTTTTGATATAATTGAAATTAAATTGCACTAGGCCTACACGAAAAGAAAAAAACAATTATTATTTAGGTTATCTCTATAATTATTCTTAAATGTATATTTTATTTTATAGAAACAGAGGAATTAAGCGCATCAGTGCAATGGTTGAAAAATCACATAGGCCCTTGGGAACAAGTAATTGAACAATGGATTTTAACCTCAAAATTAAGAATCAAAAATCTAATTGAAAGTGACCTAACGAATGTAATGTACATGTCTGTGTACAAAGTACTACAACAGCCTTTAGGATTTCAATTAGTGCGTAACGTATTCTTATTAAATTTTTTAATTTGCAATTATTTATTTTATAAAGTTAATTATTTTTTGTTTATGATTTTTAGATCGATGAGGATTTTAAACAAATGCATCAAAATAAAAGTGATGCCTTGAACAACGAGTGGGACTCTTTTGAAAAAGAAATAATAGGTTGCGCGAAAACTAGAAAAAGTTCTGAAATATCTGCTTTGCTTGCCGTGTACAATTTGATCAACGATGATACTGATGGTTAAATTTTATTTTTATCAAAATTTGTTTTATAAAACTTCCTAATATGTTACATTTTTAACTACTCTTGTTTGTGTGTTAAAGATTATTTATTCTATTTATTTCTCAGCTTCAGTGGCTGTCATCTTTAGACTAATCCCTTTACTTCTACCTACTTTAAACGTAAGAGGATCGTCTAAAAAACGGGTGTGGAAATTAAGTAAACCAGAAGTTCAAGACGCTTTTGTAATGCACATTACTGTAATAATATTTTTAATAATATTAATATATTTTTTTTCATATGTATTTAAAATTTATAAAATGTTTAAGTTTTCATTTAATAAATTTCATTTACTTTTTACAGAATATAACTCAATTACAAGGCAGATTGGAAAATCGTCGTAAGAAACTCGAAATGCATGGTCTTACCGAGCAACCATTACTTGTTCTTGTTGGCGAAACGTTACTTCAAATAACTGCATCGTATGTATGTATAAATGATATACGATATCATTTTGACTCACCAAAGAAAGCTTTCGACATCACATTCAAAAGTTTTTATGCTTTGCAATTAAACTACCCAAAGGAAGCAGAAAATTGTTGGTTAGTAATTCAGAATAGAATTTATAGTATAATCGACAGAACTGAAGATTCTTTAGGAGAATCTGTTTTGACTCTGCTCGGAGACATGCGAAACCGTGGTACATTAAACATTGAACAGTCTTAAATATTGTTCAATAATGTGATATTTAAAAGTAAGACATTTCTTTTTTTGACGAAACTGTTATATTTTAAAAATATATCAACTAACTAAAAGACTGGTAGTAGTCTGTGATACGAAGAAAATATTGAAGTATTAATTAAAGTAAAATAAATATATACAATATATTTAGAGTGTATAAAAAATATATTTTATACAATTGTAATACTTTAAAAATAATTAATCTTTTTTAAATACAAACAATTTGTCACCATGCCGACGTGCTTTTTGTGCAAAAGTGTTATTGTAGATCTCGAAATATACAAGAGTCACATTTACGTTGATCATGGGTTCGAAAAAAGAGGTTATATATTCTGCGGTGAGTTAAATTGTCATCGACAATTTTCGTCATTTAAAACATTTAAGAGACATTGGGGTACAGAACATTATAATTTACATGAAATTAGTAGCAACACATCTAACACTCAATCTCAGCCAATTGAATCTGCAAAAGTTAATAACATCCCTAAAAATAGTGCATCTACTTCCGATACAAATG
This sequence comes from Leptopilina heterotoma, assembly GCF_015476425.1. NCBI lineage: Eukaryota > Metazoa > Arthropoda > Insecta > Hymenoptera > Figitidae > Leptopilina > Leptopilina heterotoma. The sequence goes on along the minus strand of NW_025110874.1, from coordinate 2,819,462 downwards.
AAGCATCTACTTCCGATATTAAAGCACAAAAACACTTATCTGATTATCGTTTAGATTTAAAAAACATGTTTGAAATAGAAAAATTAAAAGAAGAATTGCATTCAAAAGCATTAAAAAAAATAACGGAGTTATACGCAGACTCTACTTTATCTAGAAATAAAGTGGGAATTTTTATTAATATGTTCAATACAATGGTTAGTGAAAAGTCAGAAATTTATTCTTTGATTTTAGATCGTTTGAAAACTTTAGGCGAATCCGAAGAAAATTTAAAAAATATTGCAGATGCTTTAATTTGTACTCAAAATCCGTTTCAGAAACTCGAAACTGAATATTTAAGGTTCAAACAATTGGAAGATATTGGTGTTTTAATTCCTCCTGTTAAAAAAGAAATAGGCTGTAAATATGTGCCTTGTGCTTCTCACAATTTAAATGTTATAGAGTCTCATAAAGAAGTCCACGCAGAGTTCATTCCATTAAGACAAGTATTAAAATCTGTTTTTGAAATGAAAGGGGTTTTTCAATCAGTGATGGCATATAAAGAAAAATTAGAAAATGAAAATAGTATACTCTCCAATTTCATACAGGGAACTTTATGGAAAAATTTAACCGAAAGATATTATGGAACAAAATTGGTCCTACCACTGTTCTTATTTTTTGACGACTATGAGACGGGAAATTGTTTAGGTAGCCACGCGGGAATGTACAAAATAGGTGCTTCTTATATTAATATTCCTTTATTTCCTCCAGAATTTGGATCTTCCTTAAGGAATATATATCTTGCTGAGTTATTTTATTCCGACGATAGAAAAATTTGCGGTAACCATTTCTCATTTTTACCCTTAATTGAAGAATTTAAATTTTTACAAGACACGGGCATCGAATTAAATCTCCCTGACTGTAAAGTACAAGTATATTTCCAACTTGCATTAATTACAGGTGATAATTTAGGATTAAATTCTATTTTCGGAATGACAGAATCTTTCAATTCAAATTTTCTTTGCCGAATGTGTAAAATGTCCAAATCGGAATTGCAATATTCAAATAGAGAAGATTCAAGTAAATTAAGAACAGAAGAATCCTATGATGCTGACTTAATACTTGATGACATTTCTAAGACTGGAATTAAAGAAGAGAATGTTTTTCACAAAATTAAAGGATTTCATATGACTTCAAACATTGTTGTGGACATTATGCACGATCTGTTTGAAGGTGTGTGCGACACAGATATGGCGGAAATTTTGATTTATTTTATTTTTGAAAAAGAATATTTTACTCTTAATGACTTAATTTATAGAATGCAATTCTTTGATTACGGGGCAATAGATAAACAAAATATTCCTCCTCCGGTTTCCGAAAAATTTGGACCTAAAAACACTTCTATTAAAATGTCAGCTAAAGAGATGTGGATCTTTACACTCTCTTTTGGTCTCATGATGGGTGACGTTGTACCTCATGACGATCCAGTCTGGAGGTTTTATTTAACTCTTCGTCAAATTATCTGTCTTGTAACTACTCCAAGTATTCAAAATGAATGTACTTACTTACTAGATACTCTTGTCGAAGAACACAATTCTTCATTTACGAAGCTTTTCAAGAAACCTTTAAAACCAAAAGCACATTTTATGACACATTACGGTAGAGTCATTAGAAATTGTGGTCCTTTAGTCTTTTTTTGGGGGATGAGAAATGAAGCCAAACATCAAGAGTCAAAAACGACAGCTATTATTTCATTCTGTAAAAAGAATCTTTTATACACTCTTGCTCTCAAACATCAATTGAAATTAGCAAATATATTATTGTCTAATGAAGGTCTTGTTGAAAAGTTTGAAGTTGGTCCAACAAAATCAACGAATTTACAAAATTTAATTATTTTATATGAAATCAGCAATTATAGTTTTCCGTCCATTCAGGAACCAATATTTCAATGTAATTGGGTTAATAAGTCTGGCGTAAAATACCAAGAAAATTATGTAATATTGTTAGAAGAAGCAAATGAATGTTTACAGTTTGGCAAAATCCAACTTGTCATTATAGATAACGATAATAAAATTTTTTTTCTTTGTAGAAAGCTTCAAATCCTTGATTTTGATGAACATTTTGACGCATATGAAATAGAATATTCGAATGCAAAATGCATTGTGAACTATGATTCTCTGTTAAGTCCTTTCCCGTTGAACATAATAAAAGAACATGGTAAAAAATATATTTCGACAAAACACTTACCGTAGAATAAATAACTTTCTTTTCGAGAGAAATATTAAGTTAAATATACGTATTTACTGATTCGAAACTTACTTGTAGTAGATATGATCTACAGCTTTTGTACGACAATTAAAATTGTATATCGCATAATATTTTTTATTTCCATCTGTTATAGTACGAATAACAATTCATAGTTTTAAAAATTGTTAAGTTTCTTTCGAAAATAGTCAATAAGTTCTTCAATACTCTTGTAATAATTATAATTTTCACGACTAAACAATTCCTGAATTTTACTTTTATATTCCACCTTTTGTATAAGGAGAAGATTTATAAACTTGTATTTTTTGCAATTCTAATTATATTATAATTTAATATATTTAAAGTTTTCAGATTTTTAGTTTAGTATAATCAGAAAATGTTCGAAATGTGTAATTGCAAGACTATATAGTGATAAAAAGCTGTTTTAAAAATGGTATTTAGACTATTTTAATTTTCGATGCAAAAATTGTTTAAGTTAAAGAATAGTACCAATGATTATTTCCAGTTTTATATTCGACAGCAAAAATTGTATTAAATATATTCCGATTATTCATGCATGTTAAAAGAAATTTTATGTTTTTCTCTTACGTTTAAGTAAAAAAGGTTTTGTATTATTTGAAAAAAAGAGTGTAAACTTTTAGAATGTAAAATGACTTCAAATGTTCACATTTTTTAAAATTTGGCTGCTACAATTGTAGACCAAAATCTGTTCAAGTTTTCAATACATTTAATGTATTTTTGTTTGTATATTCGTTCATTGTCAATAAATTTTTTCTAAATACACAGAATGTAAATCAAAGTTTATTTTTATTATAAGAATTAATTTCCAAGGACTTTGTTAATAAATATTTTTCAGCCTATATTAATATTTAAATATAACAATACAATATGATAATAGTTAAATAATAATAATAAATAATATAAAAATAAAGTACAATTATAATAAACTTTTTATAGATTACATATTACTTATTAAGATTTAATAATTAAATATTATACTCTAAAAAGTTTCCACATATTGTAACAATTATCAGAATGTCTATTATTAAAAGAAAATTTTTTTCTAAAAGCATTTTTGTGCGTTATCAATAAAATTATTACAAGAAACTTGAACTGACATATTAATCATTTTTTGTTTATATTATATTTCCCACACCGATTCTAAATTAAATTTTTTCAAATTTTAATTAAATAATCAGGGTTGCTACGATTTCAGCATTTCAAAATTCCCTGACTTTTCCAAGTTTTCCAGGCCATTTTACTTCGAATTCCCTGACCAAATTAATAGTTGTTGTTTGCTTTTTTGTTTCCTAACATTTTTAATATTTTTTCTTTTAAAAATTAATGTATTGAACATCATTGAATTCTTGCAAAGAATTTTATAAAAAAATTTGAGAATAATTCAATTCCTTCGAAGAATTTTATTATTTACAAAAGTAATTTAATTTTTGCGAAGAATTTTATTAAAATGATTGATAATTCTAATTAAATTCTTTGAAGAATTTCTTTTAATTTTTTTTTAAAAATGGAATTTTTTTAATAATTTTAATTGATAATTTTTAGAATAATTGAATTTCATTCATTCTTTCGTGAAATTTTATTATAATTGTATTGAAAATAATTGAATTTTTGAAGAGATTTTTACTATTTAAAAAAATAATTTAATTCTTGCAAAGAATAATATTACAATTTTTGAAAATATTAGCTTATATGTTCTTAGGAAGAAAATTGAACAATATTAGGCAATAAAACATTTATATAGTTATTTCCAGGTTTTCCCTGACTGAGAAAAAATTTCCTGACAATTCCAGGTTTTCCCTGTACTGACCGTAGCATCCCTGATAATATTAAAATACGGAGGAAAAGTATCGTATATTTTCAGTTCTTTAATTACTATATAAATTGTGCCTCTTTTTAATCATAAAACACTACTGATAAACAAAAAAATGTAAATAACATAATCTCAGATTTTACAATCAGTATTAGATTATATTTCGTAAACACAAAAGGTGTGTTTTAATAAAATTGAAATTCACAATTTGGCATTACATGATCATTTAATTAAGGGGTTACGCCACCCTGAAATTTTCAAAAAAATTTATTTTTTTTTTTTGCTTAATTTCAAAGTTTATATTCTAACGAATATTTTGAGATGTCGCCGAAGACAATGTCTCACTAATTACAAAAGTTATGGTCATTAGAAGTCAGCGCGGTGGGGACGCGCCGAGAGCTGCTGGAAGCAGCGACTTTCTATTTTCGAATGGTCTAGGGGGCCCTTTCATGATTTAGGAAGGGTCCTTTTCATTGTATCCCTTCCATTCTTAAATAAAAAAAATTATGGCCCAGGAATTGCTGATTAAATAGTAAATTGAAAAATTTTCAAGTTATAATACACTAAAGTTCATTTTTTTCTTCTTTTGCGTTTTTCTCGAAACCACAATTTTCGAGACGGTGTACACGATAACTCAAAAACTATTCAATCGATTGACTTGAAAATTAATATACATCTTCCTAAATAGATTTTCCACAGAGTGACGTGGGATTTTTTTGATTGAATAATTTGAAAATTTTTTATCCAATTTTTTATACGGTAATTTTAGCCAAAAAAAAAATGTCAATTTTTGAAGTGCTTCCATTTGCGTAAAAAATTTTTTTTTTTAAAATGGCTTCGTGACTCTGTTCAAAATTTATCACTTTTTAAGAAAAATATTGTTTTACTTGTTTCTGACAAAAATTGAACTGCCAATCATGTACACCATCAAGGAGTGCTCCGGAAAAATTGATCCACGCCAATAGTTATATCTCCGCCATTTTTAATTAAAAACAATTTTTTTTTAAATATTTATAAAGCTCAATATATGTACTAAAGCATCAATAAATGTAAAGAAGTCCTACCTGAAACAGTTTTATCAAAAAAATTCCTAAAAAACCATCCGATTTTCATGCGTTCAGGGTGGCGTAACCCCTTAATATATTTTGTGTTTTACATAATTTTATAAAAACTGCACAAATTTTATTTGCTTTTAGTTTAACTTTTATAACTATTCACCAGAATTATGATTTTAGCTATACATTTTGAATACTTAAAGCGAAGAATTTCAACATCTTTCTTTTAAACTGACATAAAGTATAGGTTAGCAATACACTTTCCCCAATATAGAGATATTGACCAAAGATTTTCACTTTAGCCAAAACAGAGATATTGACAATATCGCTCGCTCGTTTTTGACGAAATGTTTAGTTATTTTGAAGAAAAAATTCTCTGATGTAGTTGAATTTTTTTTTCCGTGCAGTGCAAGATAATTCTATCTGAAAAGTGCGTGCAAAATAATGCTTATAGTTAAGCTGCTTATAAAATAATTCTGTCTAATACTTGAATATAATAGCTCACGTTGAAAAATATTGACTATCTCAAAGTTTCCTCATGGCTTCTCTTCAAGGTGACCTTAAAGCTAGCTGAAGGGTACATCATAAGGTTACCCGTACGTACTCTTCAACTACTCTTCAGCTTTACTCTCGAAATTTGAATGAGTAAAATTTATTACTAGTTTGAATTAGTGGCCGACTTTTTGCTTTTGAATTATTAAATTTCACTAACAAATAGTAATTTCTACTAATTTCTTAGTAAAATTTACTAATTCAAAAGCAAAAAGTTATGGTTCTTAATTGGGCGATATTTCCAAATTTTTGCTCTTGGTTAGCAGTTATATAATAAATTTATTACGATTTTATATTAAATTATAAAGTGTATATTAATCAATTATATTTATATTTTTATTTGATGCATACAGTCTGATGTTTTAGTCATTACCTACAATTTTTCTAAAAATTCTAAAAAAAAACTTAGGTAACTTATTTATTTATCTAAAATTAATGATTTTTTAAAATTGCTTATAATTTGAGTTTTTAATTGTCATAAAATGATGTTATTATTTATTATACAAAATTAGCCTGATAATCCTGATGACAAACCATATCATCCAAACATTGCAATTTTAATTTTAGTCAATGAATGTTCAAAAGAGCAACATAATTAATTTTATGTTATTTTTTTATCTTCCAAGGATTTCAATTCCAAGGAATTCAATGTAAAACAATTATTCAATAACTTAAATATTTTGCTCATAAATAACTTTAAAATTAAACAATTAAACGTTTAAAAAATAATATTTTTGAAAATATATATTACAGATCGCATTATTTCATTAATCATTAATATTATTTTATAAGACAGTAAATTTACTTCAAGTTCGCAATGAAATGTACTATTTTATAAGAATTCTAACTAGATTTTTATAAAAAAAAAAAAATTAAAAACAGAAATTTAACTTATAAAATATAAAGAAAAGTTTCTTTTCTAAAATAATGATAATCGTTAAGCGTGTACCAAACTTTTAATGTTTCATAAAATTAATAAAAATTAATTTAATGATTTACTACTAAAAATAATACGACACGCATTTATAATTGTTACATATTAATAAAAAATTCTATCATATTAGTCATAAACACTAAGAACAAAACTAAATCTTTGAGGTTCAATGAGCATTTTTTTACCATTGTTGCATTAACCCCAAAGCTAAAATTATCTTTCATTGAAGAGTTTTTGATAGAATTGTTTTGCACAACTTTTTTAGTTATAACTTGTTATTGCACTATTCTTTTGCAAAAAAAAATTATTTTCCACTGACGTTTAAATTAGCATTTAATGACCCGAAGGCATCGATAAGATGTCAAAATAATAGACAAGAAAAATAATTCTTCAAAGTACACGAAACATTTTATACTCTTGGATATATCCGGATTTAAAAAATTCAGATTTGTATAATATAGAGAGCCAGTAAAGATTTTTGTAAAAAGTTCTAAATTCTCAGCACAATCCACTAAATAGTTTAAAATTACTTTTGAATAATTTTGCACTTTATGCTGAAAGCTAAAATTTCTCAACATTTTACGAAACTACTCAACATTATCGCATGAATCTAAATTTTTCAAATGAATATCAATATATCCAAGAGTACAAAAAGTTATTTATTAAGTTTAAAACAAAAATTGTATGTACTTTTAAAAGTTATAAATTGGATAAAATAATAATTTGAGAATATAATGAGAAAACACTTGAAAAATTTAGAAACTCTCTAAAAATTCAAGGTCCATTTAATTAATTTAATGATTTGACATAAGATATGAAGATGAGTTTATAAAATATTATTGTTATTACTTATATATAGAGAGGAAAAAACTTCTGCTTACATAATACTTGAATGGTCTTCTAATGATGAAAAATTGACTTTCGTCTAATTTAAGATCATTAATATTGTGTACTTACGTGTGAGATTTTGATAAGTGGAAAACTGTGCTTACCTGCAACAAAAAGAGAATATTACTTTTAATAAGCATTGCAATAATTATTATTCATTAATTTTATTAGAAGTAATTTTCTACGTGGGAATAAAAAATAAATTAAAATAACTTTTACTTTTATTAAAATAACTTTTTTTTAACTTATTAAAACCGAAACTGACTGAAATTTCTAAGCATCTTCATTTGCCAAATTTTACTATATGAAAAAATTTGTTTTTAAAAAATGAAAGATTCTTATCAAAATCTTTGAACATTTTTACCCTTTAAAAGGAGAATATTTTGTCTGTAAATGAAAATATTTTCCATATCTCTCATATAGGATTCATTAGGGTGCTCTTGAGTTTTCTATTTCAATAAATAAATATAGTAAAAATTGTATAAATTGAAAACATGAAAATTTTTATTCTAAATGCCAACATAATATTTCCTGACATGTAAATTTGAAGATAAGAAGAAAATTTGTGAAAGGGATTATTAAGGAAATAAAGAATAGAGAAGCTATCAGACCCAGGTGTTTTTATGGTTCTTTTTTCTCCCTTTTCTTCCCTGTTTTTGCCGGACGAGGATTAAGCTTCTTTTTCTTTCTCGCCCTGCTTGTGTCACACGAGAAAAGGAATCTTGAAGACTTTTCTAGTCTGGGGCTTGTAGAACAAGATCGAAAAGTTGGAACTCTTTCAAGTCCCTGTGGATCATCGTTCGTTTTCGTATAGTTTGAACTCGGGGGTTTTCTTCAGCATGAAAATTGCAATGGACGGAATATACACTTTTAGATGACCCATCCATGTGAAAACGGTTCTCGGGTCTATAGTTGGAAAATACCACGCGGCAAGAGAGAGAGAGAGGGGGAGGGGCAGGCTATATGTACGTATACAAAATTTGAAATCACCAACAGGAAACTAACTTTACGCGAATGGGTATTTGGTGCATCGCGGTGGCTTAGAAATTGAGAGAGTTAGTTTCTCTCTTCGATCGTCCGCAAGACGCAATGGAATGCAGCTTGTGTGTGACTCGAAATTGAAGTTTCGAAATTACTTGAACGGTAATTTCTGCCTAAAGTGCAAAGGCGAGGGGTCCACTCATGTCATGCACTTCAAGTACGCAACTAAACTACTTCCGTTTATATCATAATATTTCGTCCGTGAATTACTCGCCATTTCGAATTATGTTATTTTATGGTTTACACTAATATTTATTAATTGTAATGAATTTTACTTTACAGATATAATGTACTCTCTAAATCTGAATTAGTGCGGATTCGTTTACCAATTTAAATTAGTAACATTTTTTACTAATTTTTAGTAGTTTTTTACTAATTGCTAGTAGAAAATTACTAATTCAATTAGTAAACCGTATTTTTTACTATTTCAAATTAGTAAATTTTCTACTAATAATTAGTAAAAAAAACTACTAAAAATTAGTAAAAAACAGTTACTAATTCAATTGGTAAACGAATCCGCACTATTTCATTAGTAGAAAACTACTAATTCAGATTTAGAGAGTATAAATCTATGCAAAAAAAAACCCGAGTCGAAATATAAACCCTCTTTTAAGCCTTCTAGTAAAATTATTCGAAAACGTCAATAAATTCTTTTTTAAATAAATATTTAATCATTATCATTATTCCATAGAAATTGAGATTTTCAAAAAATTCCAGATTCAAACCTTTATGAAATTCAACAACTTATAAGAATCTTATTATAAACATGAATCATTTTTTATAATAATTTAAATTTCCATAAAATTTAAAAAAAATTAAATTATTTCCAAAAATTTTAATAAAATCCTTCGCAAGAATTCAATTATTTTTACAAGTACTTTCTAAATTTGAATCGCTTAAAAATAACTGATTTAGAAGCAAAAAGTCAGTCACTAATTCAAATAATAATATTTCTACTGACAATTTGTTAAAAATAACTGATGATTCAGTAAATTTTTTTTGACTGATTCAATTAGTAAAGTTTAACTGATTTTTGAGTTATTTTTTTTACTGAAAATCAGTTATTTTTAACTGATTCAGAAGCAAAAAGTCAGTCACTGATTGTCAGTTAAAACCACGATTTTTAACTGACTCAAATTAAGAGAGTAATAAAATTTTTCGCTGAAATTCAAATATTTTTAAAATCTACTATTTTAATAAAATTTCTCAAAAGAATTCAATTATTAAAAAAAAAAATTATTATATATTTAAAAAAAATGTAATAAAATCCTTTGCAAGAATTCAATTATTTTCATAAATAATACAATTCTTTTACAGGATTTCAATTATTTAAAAAAAATTGAATAAAATTCGTTGCAAGAATTCAATTATTTTCAAAAAAATAAAGTTCTTCACACGATTTTAATTATTTAAAAAAAAATGTAGGTAATAAAAATTCGTTGCAAGAAATCAATTATTCTCCTAAATTATAAAATTCTTCACAGAAAGAATTCAATTATCAATTATTTTTAGTAATTTTTAAATAAGTTCCTTGAGAATTTTCAAATCCATTTGTTTACAATTCAATTTTACAAAAATTTTGGTTTATTCGGAAATTCTTAAATTAAATATTTAGAAAATAAAAACTTGAAATAATTTTTTTTTTAAATTCAATTAAACTTTTAAAAAAAAAATAATTCTATAGAATAGTCAGTTAAAAGTATGGAAAATTCATATTTTCAAAGATTTTAATTTAAAACACTTTTAAAATTCAATTATTTTTGAAAATTATAATGATTTTAATGATTTTATGAACTATAATGATTTTAATATTCAATTATTATCTAAAATTTTAAATGAAATTCACTTTTAAATCAAATTTTTTTGGAAAATTCTACGAGAATTCAATTATTTAAATACAAAAATAAATAATTTATTGAATGATTTTAATATTCAATTATTATCTAAAATTTTAAATGAAATTCACTTTTAAATCAATTTTTATTAGAAAATTTTACTAGAATTCAATTATTTAAATACAATAATAAATAATTTATTGAATATTTCTCAAAATTGAATTCTCATAAAGAATTTCATCAAGAAATTTTTAAATAATTGGATTCTTTTGACGAATTTTAATAAAATTTTTAAGAATAATTACATTTCTCTACGAATTTGATTAAAATTGTATTAAAAATAATTGAAATTCTGCGATGAGTATTATTATTCATGAAAATAAATGAATCTTTGTCAAAAAAATTTATTATTTATGAAAATAATTGAATTATTGCGAAGAAATTTTGTAAAAAAATTGTAAACAATTGAATTTCTTTGAACTTTTAATAATTTGTGAAAATAATTAATAATAAATGTTTTGCGTAGAATTTTATCAAAACTTTTTTTAAATAATTGAATTTTTTTGAACAAATTTATTAAAATAGTAAATATGGAAAATAATTGAATTCAGGAAAATTTTTTAAATTTTGCCAAGAATTTTATTAAAATTTTGTTTGAAAATAATTGAATTTTGGTGAAGAATTTTGTTATTTTTAAAGATAATTGAAATTTAGACGTTATTTTTTTTTTAATTTTTAAACATAATTGAATTTCTGCGAAAAATTTTATTACTTTTGAAAATAATTGAATTTTTGCAATCATTTATAACTTCTTAAAAATTCAATTTTTTCCAGTACTTCAATAATAAAAATCCCTGACTTTTCCCTTATTTTTCTGACCCGTACCAACCCTGAAACTCTAACCTTTAATAAAATTTATCGTTTTTAAAAAAAAATTTTCTTTCTTCCAAATTAAAACCGTATATAAATATTTTTTATTTATTGGGATTAAGATCAGAGATGTTAAAAATGGGTCTCAAAACCTATTTAAAATGCTAAATACTAAATGGTATCACAAAAAGTATTTCAAATATAAAATAGTTTTCAAAAAGTTATTTCAAATGCAAAATAGAAAATACGCATTTTCAAAATGGTTTTACAAAATAAAATGCTTTTTTTTAAATGAACTTTATTTTTACGTAACTTTTTGACTTTTCCATAAAATAAGATTGTATCCCTTATGAAACTGTTTTATATATTATTCTATTAATTTGACTTTATACAATAAACTGCTTTTTTGAAAAAATTGTAAGAAAACTTTTTCAGCAATTAAATAAAATATCTCATTTTCGAATGCTTGATGTGAAATCCTATGTAAATATTAAAACTTTGAACCTGAAAATTTCTGTTTTTAGTATGTAAAAATTTTCTTATAAAGTTTGGTAAAATTTAAAAGAAAATGAATTAGCCGAAGAATCTCCTTAAGGGCATCCGGGAAAAATCGAGCCCAAAAAGTGTTTTCCCGCGTGTCGTCTCACTCCTAAATAATTAGAGATATTTAGTTCGGATTTATCATGATAATTAGGGGAATTCGTGATGATAAAGAATATTCTCGAAATTTGCAAGTAATTTTTGAAATAAATATTGAAAAACGAAATTACAAAAGTTGGATTTTGGGCGAAAGTGAGAGACAATATGGCGGCGAGCACACAGACAAGTGGATCTATGTGTCAGTGGTCAAGGAGGTGGCGCCAATTCTCGGAAGTGGTCGCGACTTGAATTAAGGAAATGTATTAAACTCAAATTACTCCACTTTCAATCGTTAATAAAATAATTTCCTCGCAAAATTATTGCAAAAACGGAGAGGGCCGCTCCTCGGAGAGTCTTCCTCTATCACCCCTCCAAATATGAACCCGAAATATTTTATCCTCTCAAAATGAGACCGTGATACTGAACCGTAAAAAACACCTTTTTCCGTATATTTAAACAATTTTTTTCTATAATTATTTATCAAAATTTCTCCAAATTCCGAGAGGACCGCTACTCCCAGAGCATTTCTCTATATTTACCAAAAAATCCCGACTCAAAATATTCTTTTCTTTTTAAATGAGACGTCTATCACGAAACCAGTATTATTTCCCGGATGCCCTTAAAAGAAAAAATTGCTACAATATAAAAAAAATTTTCTTGTATTTTGCATTTTCAAATACAAAATAATGAAAAAAACCATTTCAAATCAAAATGCAAAATGGTTTTCGGCAAATGCATTTAAAATGTAAAATGAAAATAGGCATTTTGCATTTTCTATTTTGCATTTGAATATAAACAAAATCTAAAACTATTTTTGTATTTCATAATTAATTATATTTTTAATGTAGCAAATAATTTTACAAAATTACCTGACACAAAATTCTAGTTATTCCTTTTATCAAAATTTCATTTAAATTAAAAAAACGATTGTTTTTGATATAATAATTAAAATTTTGACTAGAGTTTATTTGAAATTGCGCAATATATTTACTGCAAACGGTTTTACAGAAAAAAAAATTATTCTAGTTAATTTAACTTTGTAAATAATACTGGTTACGGTAATCAACGTTGTGGTTAGGGAATATTTAACTTAGCCACTCTAATTAAATTAGCCAGAATTACTTCAAGTAAATTACGGAATAATTAACTGCCTTTTTGGTATGAAACAAAATAATTATATTTTCAATTTAGTATTTTCTTAGAATTGTAATTTTTTAAAAACAACTATAAAATTATCTTTAATTTTTTATAAAAAATACCAGTATTTTGTTACTTAAAAATTAGAATGTTTTTAAGCTTTTAGAATTTCTAAATACGAGTTCAATAATATTTTAAAAAAAAATTCTAAATGTTGGTGCCAATTTAGTGAATCAGTTATTTTTAACACCGATAAAATTTGTATAAAACTAATTACAACTAAAAGTTTTTAGGATGGTCAAATTGAAATTTAATGTCAAACTCAAACTTATCAAAAACTAAATAAAAAAATCAAATCCTCTCTGTAGATTATTTGACAGTAAACTTTTCCGTATAAAGAAACAAAAATTTTAATAATTCAACTAAAATTATAGATTTAAATTCAACTGTACAGATTTAATTATTTCATAAAATGGGCTGCAGAATAAGAAACTTAATTTTAATATAACACTATACATTCAAAACAGAAGGAAAACAATATATCTTCTAATTAACAATTTTCCACATACAATAAAAATAAAAAGAATAAAATACAAAATTATATGTTCTGTTATAGGAGATAATGGTAAATACAGATGATACTATCCCATATTGAATTGATTGATAATTATAGACTTCATTCATATACTGTAGTTAAAGAATAAATCACCAGCCATCAAAATCTTTGATCATAACAAGATTATTATTTTTCTCCGCGTGAGGAGATGAAGTGATGTCTATCTTTAACATCCAAGTTGAGATTATATGTGAAACCTAGTGAATTACAAAATTACCACCTACGTAACTCGAGTACGTATTTGCCCTTCCACTTCACAGCTCATAAAAAGTTTCACTTCCATTCATTTCGTCGCTAATAATAATTCATCAACAGGCAATACATTAACTGTCGACTCTTATAAAATATACGTATATATATGGGTGATTAAATTTAAATTGTCATTTTCATGTCCTGCCCAAAAATCTGGAATACTAGTTCATATATAAAAGTTTTTCAAGTCAATTAATTTTCTTAATCACTCCTTCTACTTAAATTAATAATTCTTAGTCGCTAGAAATTCTCTGAAAAAATTTGGCAGAAGAATTAGAAGCAAATTGTCAGTGGTGTCCCCTCAAAATTCTGTTTCTTGCAGCTTATTATTTTATTTTTAATAAATTTGTGTTAAATTTACTCCTTATATGCAGTTAATGAAGATTTGATACTGGATTATAATTTATAAGCTGATTTTATTCTCACTATTCAAAAAAAATTATCAGTGAAATCTTTCAAAAATGTCAGTGGTGTCCCTCAATGTTCATATATGTCTTTTTGGTCTTCAAAAGTATATTAATTTATGGCAGAACTCATTGCAAATATTTTTTAAGTCATGTTGAAACATTCATTATTGTAATTTGAAATATTTTAACTTTTTAAAGTTGTAAGAATTTATTTGAGAAAAGAATAAACGAAAACAGAAAATTTCTTATCATTTCTGCCTATCGTTTTTCACCTGGTGAAAATTAAAATTTGCTTCCACCTGCTCGACCACTATTATTTTTGTCCATCATATATTCTAGTCAACCAAAATAGAGTATCGTTAAGTTCAAAATCCAACATCGAAAAATCAAAGTTAGTAGGATCAAAAATGACATTTTAAATTTAATCACCCATATAAGTTTATAAATTTCATGCATGAAGCTAAAATCATAACCATGATTGACAGTTTCGTGAGCATTTAATTGAAAACCTGTTTCGATCGAAACATGTATATTTAAAAGTATGGACATCGCTATACGTATAAAAAGGGATTTTGTTAGAATATTCCATTTGAGTTGTGCAAAATTATATAATGGATTTTATTTTTACCGAGGAAGTAAAATTTAAGAATAAAAATACCTACACTGTTACTATATTCGAACTGTATAACAGACTGGGAATAAAAATATCTCTTTTTTATCAATCGGGTAAAAACTGACGAGGTTGAAGACAATTAGCTACATATTGGACAAATGCTTGCTACTAATGTAATATGTAGCAAGAAAGTATAAAGGTTTTCGTTTCCGGTGCCGTTGAATTGTGCACGCGTTCGCAAAGGGTTAAGAGTTTTTGACAAAATTTGAAGTAATTAACGAAGGGTAGTTAGTGCAGTGTTTGAAGAGCGAAAGGAAAAGAGTTCTGGTGCAAATAGAAAGAGGGTATGTGAAGAAGAGAGTAGGTATGAGTGAGAAATGGTATTAAAGTGAAGCGTGATTTGTGAGGTTAGAATTTGAGAGCGTAAAGAGAAAGCAGTGAGAGAAAGAAATAGAGTGACAAGCGTGACAAGTAGCGTGAATTTTATGCGGATAAGGTAGGTAACTGGAATGTCTGATAAAAAGGAATCAAGTAGCTGTGAACATGAAAAAGCAAGTTAGAGGGCGAATTTTTAAAAGATGAATCGAAAAGAATGGAAAGATTATGCAATGTGAGGACTGTATGGATTTGATAGAGTTAATCGAGATGAAAACTGAATCAATGGACGATTGTTTTAGCCCTTTAACGGCCAGTGCGGCATATACGTCGCACCAAATTTAAAAAATCATAACTTTCTTAAATCTCCAGGGTTGCCACGCTTTTGCTCATTTCAAATTCCCTGACATTTCCAGGTTTTCCAAGTTTAAAAACGGAATTTTTCCAGGTTTTTAAAACTACATTTATATTTTACAAAATTTTTAATTCTAACCTTTTTGAAATTAAACATTTTATAAAAAATTGTTATAAAACATGAAGACATCGATCACTCCGAGTCTTCGACTCGGAGCAATCGATATCTTCATGTTTTATAATAATTAAAGATGACCAAGTAATAAAATTATTATTTTATATTATAAGAATATTGTTACTCTAACTTATTTAAAATTACTTTCATTATTTTAATTCAATTATTTTTATCCACAATTTTTAACTAAAATTCTTCTTTATAAAGTGTAAATTAATTATTATTAATAATTTCTGAAAAATTCGGAAATTCTTCAATCAAATATATATTAAAAAATAAAAACTTTAAATTAACTTCAAAAAAATTCAATTCAACTTTTATAAAAAAATTAAATCTACACAATTTTAAGTTAAAAGTATGAAAAATTCAAACATTCAAAGATTATAATTTGAAATCTTTACAAAACTCAATTATTATTATCTAAAATTTTAACTGAAATTCATATTTGAATCAATTATTATTAGAAAATTCTACGACAATTCAATTATTTAAATACAAAAAAAAAATTATTGAAGAATTGAATGTTTTTTAAAATTCAACTCTCATTTAAAGAATTTAATCAACAAATTTTTAAATAGGCAATTAAAATTCTTTTGACGAATTTCAATAAAATTTTTACCAATAATTTCATTTTTCAAGAAATTAGATTAAAAATGTATTAAAAATAATTGAATCTCTGTAAAAAAATTTCATTGAATTGAGAAAAGTTTTTGAAAATAATAAATTGAAATTTTGTCAGGAATTTTATTAAATAATCTTTTTTAAATAATTAAAATTTTGTCAGGAATTTTATTAAATCTTTTTTAAATAATTGAAATATTGCCAAGAATTTTATTAAAATTTTAGAAAATAATTGAATTTTAGAGAAAAATTTTAATATTTATAAAAATAATTGAAATTTTGATTATAATTTTTTTTAAACTTTTGACCATATATGAGGGCTCGGATCGAAGAACCGACGCTTCGCAATGTTCTGTGCGTTTACAAGCGTCGGTTCTTCGATCCGAGCCCTCAATTGAATTTCTGCTAAGAATTTTATTACTTTTGAAAATAATTCAATTCTTGAGATGAATTTTTTAATAATATTTCTTTTTAAATACCTAATTATTTTTAATACAAAAATAAATAATTTATTGAATAATTGAATGTTTCTCAATATTGAATTCTCATAGAGAATTTTATTAACAAATTTTTAAGCAATTGCATTACTTTGAAAAATTTTAATAAAATTTTAAGAATAATCACATTTTTAGAGGAATTCGATTAAAATTGTATATATTAAAAAATAATTGAAATTCTGCAATGAGTTTTATTATCTACGAAAATAATAATTGAATCCTTGTAAAAATTGAATTAAATAATTATAAAAATAATTGAATCTCTGTAAACATATATAATTTGAATATTTTTAAAATAATTCATTTCTTTTGGAAAATTTTATTAAAATAGTAGATATTGAAAATCATTGACTGGAGGAGAATTTTTGAAAAAAAATTGAATTTGTTAAAAAGAATTTCATTAAAATTTTTGAAAATAATTGAATTTCGGAGAAAAATTTTATTATTTATAAAGAAAATTAAAATTTTGACGATAAATTTTTTAAACTTTTGACCATAATTGAATTTCTGCGAAGAATTTTATTACTTTTGAAAATAATTGAATTTCTTTGAAGAATTTGAATAAAATTTTTAAGAATAATTAAACATTTTTCGAGAAATTCCATTAAAATTGTATTAAAAATAATTGAAATTTTGCGATGAGTTTTATTATTTATGAAAATAATTGTAAATCTATAAATTTTTTGATTATTTATGAAAATAATTGAATTATTGCGAAGAAAAATTGTAGAGGAAACTTATTTTAAAATTGAATTAAGAAAATTGAATTAAAGAAAAATTAGATTTCAAGAATAAGCACAATAACTTTAGAGAACAATAATTTTCCAGGATTCCGATCAAAATTCCCTGACTTTTCCAGGTTTTTTCAAGGTTTATAAAAATTCCCTGACATTTCCAGGTTTTCCAGGTTTCCAGGTTGCGTGGCCACCCAGAAATCTCTATAGATTAAGCTTAAATTTGATATTAATTTTTCAAAAAACAAAATGGCGGATCCAAGATGTCGGGCGACTTCTTTTTTTGCAAAATTGGTCGAATTTGTTAAAAAATGTTTACTCGAGGGCAATCGGGATCACTGATTACGCACTTGATGTTATTTTTTCAACAAAGAAAATAACGGATCCAAGATGCTAATATAATGAATTACTTTTTCCAGAGTTCAAAACAAATTCTACACAGAAAAAACGATAATCTAATTTTAAGAAGTTCCTACTTAAACAGGAGCCAAGAATATTCCCTACCAACCCCGAAAACCCCTGAGTAATAAATTTTAGACAAATTTAATCGATTTTGAAAAAACTTGTCCGCCATATTGGATCCGCCATTTTGAAATTTTGAAAAGTGACTTGGATTCGAAATTATCGACTCCAGTAGCCTTTGATGATTTTAGTAACTTTAGCGCCTAACTTAATTTTACTGTTTGCATTTTTGCTGCAAATATTGAAGGAATATCTCGAGAGATTTCATTTAGATCGAGTATTACTATCCGGGGGTAAGTATCTTCGTTAAGAGTAATTTTAAGGGGTGGAAATTGTTTAAAATTTTTTTTTCTTATATTGAATACTATAGAATAATTAAACTTGCTATATATTATATTTCTAAATTAACATTATAAAAAAATTTGGTCGTTAAAGGATTAAGGTAGTGATAGAGAATTTAAACAGAAAAAAATGCAATTGGTAAAAGTTTTTATAGGTTATTACAGCTACAATTTGTTACTGACGCCTCCTAGAACTACAAGAAATAGTAAAAAAGTAGTCAAATTTACCAGGTTTTTTTTTGTGTGTGATAAAGATGATGAAAGAGATAAAGAGAGTAATTATGGAAAAAGAGGGTAAAGTAGATGAGATATAGTGAGCAAGTGGATAAATTGGAGAAATATATAATAGAGAAGAAGGAAGAGAATGGAAAGTGACAGGACAGAAATGAGGAAGGAAGAGAGTGAAAATAAATATTTAAAATAAGAAATGAGTGATTTAGAGATTCGAATAGAAAAAGATAAAAGAAAGAGCGATTATAACGGTATGAATGCAGGACTGATGGAGAGAAGGAAAGAGGTGAAGAGGCTGCTTGCAAGAATAGGGGTTAAAGTTAACATCAAGCGGCTGCAAGTGATGGAAAATGATGCGAGAAGGATTCCGAAGATATGGTGTTCGTAGAGCTGAGAAGTGATGAGGAAAAAGAAGAAGTAATGAGGTTGAAGAGAGAGAAGGCATCTGATGAAAAAAAGAATGGAACAGAGATAAGAATGCTGGCGTATAAGGTAAAAAAAAGTCTATAACTCATTTGTTTTTAGGCTGAATTTAGCTTCTGAAATTACAGGAAAGAGAACCTTTAAAGCAAATGTTAGTAGTAGACGTTTTTACTAGCTTGACAGAATGGGTATGGATGAGAATAAGTTAGAATAAGGTTTCGAATAAGTTTCAACAAGATATTTCAAGTATAATTAAAAAGGCTGGGTATTAATGGCGATAAAGTTAGTATGGATCACGCTGAATTTTAGTCTTATCTCAAAATGAGACATTCTTTTACTTTGTAATTAAAATTAGACCGAAAAAATATAGAGTACCTTTTGTTAATTAGCATTTCTGTCAAGTTTTACTATTTCCGCAGTAAGGGCCAAAGTGATTACTAAATTTTGTTAAAATTTACTTTGCAAACGTAATATAATCATGAGCAGTCAATCTTATACCACGCCCATATTATCTCGTTTATGACTTTTATGAGAGTTTTCACACCATCTAAACGGCAATTACTGAGTTGTATTGGCGCGAAATTCAAAAATTAACGAAGCAAGAAAGCAAATCTAGGTAAAAATACTTCCTGAGCGCTAATATTTGAATTCAAGACCTGGAATTGGTTTTCTAGGTTATAAATACCAAGTCCGTATGTTTTCAAAAACCATGTTAATTCATTTCCAGTTTTTATGTTGCAATCGCTGTTAACTTAAAAATATCAAATTGCAATTAATTGTTACCAAAAATGTGGATTAAATCATAAACTGATTCAAATTTTCGATATCAATTTGATACTTTCAAGAAAAATTGTGAAAGTATTTAAAAATACGGACTTTACGCACCAAAAATGAAAAATTACTGACAAAAATATAACCAGTCCAAGTCAAATAAGAGAAAATTTTACACTTAAAACTATAAATTAAATTTTTCATAATTCTATAAAACATTTTATAATAATTAAAGATGACCGAGTGATAAAATCATTATCAATTATTATTTTCAAGAATTTTAAACTAAACTTCTTCTTTAAATCGATTATTTTTAATAATTTTCGAAAAATTTCTTCGACAATTTTCAAATCCATTTGTTTACAATATTCAATTTTACGAAATTTCAATTATTCGTAAATTCTTCAATTTAATATATATAGAAAATAAAAACTTAAAATAATATAAAAACAATTGAATTAAACTTTCTCAACAAAAATAATTTAAAAATTCAATTATTTCTAAAAATTCACGCTATATTGCTTTTAATATTCAATTATTATCTGAAAGTTTAACTGAAATTGGTTTTTAAATCAATTTGTATTAGAAAATTCTACATAGAATTCAATTATTTAAATAGAAAAATTAAAAATTTATTAAATAATTGAATGTTTCTTAAAATTTAATTTTCATAAAGAATTTTATCAACAAATTTTTAAATAATTGAATTCTTTTGACAAATTTTAATTTAATTTTTAAGAATAATTACATTTTTCGAGAAATTCAATTAAAATTATATTATAATTTAAAAATAATTAAAATTCGGCAATGAGTTTTATTACTTGTGAAAATAATTGAATCGCTAAGAAGAATTTTATTATTTTTAAAAAATATTTAATTTGTTCGAAGAATATTATTACTCTTGAAAATAATTAAATTTCTGCAATAATTTGTAACATTTCCAAAATTAAATTTTTTTTGTTGTGTTTTTAACTAAAATTCTTTTATAAAATGCATTATTTTTAATGATTTTCGAAAAAGTTTTTTGAGAATTTTCAAATTCATTTGTTTAGAATTCAATTTTACAAAATTTCAATTATTCGTAAATTCTTCAATTAAATACGTAGATATTAGAAAATAAAAACTTCAAATAATTTCAAGAAAAAAATCCGCAATTAAACTTTCTCAAAAAAATTAATTCCAAAGAATTGTTAGTTAAAAATATAAAAAATTCAGATAAAATAAATAATAAAT
The DNA here is from genome assembly GCF_015476425.1 of Leptopilina heterotoma. Lineage (NCBI taxonomy): Eukaryota > Metazoa > Arthropoda > Insecta > Hymenoptera > Figitidae > Leptopilina > Leptopilina heterotoma. The sequence goes on along the minus strand of NW_025110874.1, from coordinate 2,798,334 downwards.
TCTATCAATAAATTTTTAAATAATTGAATTCTTTTAACAAATTTTAATAACATTTTTTTTTTTTTTAAATAATTGGATTCTTTTGAAAAATTTTAATAAATAAGTAAATGTTGGAAATAATCAAATTTCGACAAATTTTTGAAATTAATTAAATTTTTACGAAGAATTTTATTAACATTTTTTGTAAATAATTGAATTGTTATGAAGAATTTCATTAAAATATTTGAAAATAATTAAATTTTTTCAAGAAAGGTACTAAATTCAAAATGAATTGAAAATAATTATTAAATTCTAATAAACAAATTATATCAATTTTTTTTTTTTTATAATTGATATTTTTTAAGAATTTTAATAATATTTTTAAGAGTAATTGGAATTTTTCAGGTATTTATTAAAAAAAATTTTCCAATTTTTTAAAATTGAAATCCTGTGATGAGTTTTATTATTTGAAAATAATTGAATTTTGGCAACGATTTTTAATAAAATTTTTTTAAATCATTGAATTCCTTTGAAGAATTTTATTATTTATAAAATGAATTGAATTTTTATTAAAACTTTTGAAAAATTTTAATAAAAGTTTTAAAAATAATTGCAATTTTCTAGGAATTCATTGAAAATTGTATTAAATATAATTGAAATTCTGCATTGAGTTTTATTATTTATGAAAATAATAGAATTCCTAAGAAGAATTTTTATTATTTACGCAAATAATTTAATCACTGTAAAATTTTTATTATTTATGAAAATAATTGAATAATTCCGAAGAAATTTATAAAAAAATTTGTAAATATTTGAATTCCTGTAAAATTTTTATTACTTTTATGAAAATAATTAAAGGTTTGCGTAGAATTGAGAAAATTTCTTTTTGGAAAATTTTATAAAAATAGTAGATATTAAAAATCATAATTGACTTGAGGAATATTTTTGAAAATAATTGAAATTTTGTCACAAATTCTAATAAAATTTTTGAAAATAATTGAATTTTGGAGAAGAATTTAATTATTTCTAAAGATAATTGAAATTTTGACAAGAATTTAAAAAAAAATTTTGAACAGAATTGAATTTCTGCAAAGAATATTGTTATTTTTAGAAAATAATTGAATTTCAGAAAAAAAAATTTGTTATTTTTAAAAATAAATAATTGAATTCCTGTCAAGTAGTTTTAGTAAATGTTCTGGAAATAATGGAATTTTTGCTAAAAATTTTGTTATTTTTTAACATAATTGAATTTCTGCGAAGAATTTACTATATATAGTTAAAATTTCTTTCTGAAACCAGTTGAAAAATGGAAAAGAAATTATTTCCGGCTTATAAATCTGAAAAGTAGAAATGTTTACATTAGAATAGTAAAATGAACCGTGAATATGATTATATAAACACGTGCGGAGTTGAACTTGAAGAATTGCGTAATACGCGAATAGTTCGCGGTTCAAAAGAAGAAAAATGTAAAAAAAGAGAAATAAATGAATCAGAAAAATGGCGTAGGTGATTGGCGTATACGTGTGCGTATCTCACGCATATAGTCGAATTCAAATATTGTCTATAGATATGTATATATAACCTTGTTCTGGCAACGAAGTAGACGCTTCTATCATCAGTCAACGGCGATGTGGTCTGTGTATTACGTAAACTCGTGTAGGTGCCGGAAAACTGTGTCTTGCCAATACGATCGAGTCATTGTATAGAGATAATTGAGCGCCCGGAATAACCTGTCCCTGCACTCTCCTATACCACTAATATACATATTTACATACACAGATGCGAATGTGTGCGAATGTGTGCGAATGCGTGAAACGCCCAAACTACTGGTCCCTATCTCTCCCTTCGGAAAATTATCGACGAACGAAATGCCGACAATGCGAATATAACTCGTGACAATATTGACTGAAGCTCAACCGCAAAGCAAAGATTATGCCCTCGATTCACTTTATTTCCTCCTGATGAACAACAGTTCAGAAACTGATTTCATCACGTGGATCTACTGAAACTACTAATTAATGGGATTTGCAAAATCTGCAATTTTTTTTTATTGCGGAAAAAAGATCTAATTATGGGCATTTTATATTTAATTGGAGAGAGGAAAACAAGCTTAACAACAAGACTAACAAAAGTTAGATAAATAGGTAAATGAGAGAAAAACCATAACTTTTATTCGGCTGCTTAGGTTCGTCAAATCGTTGAAAAAAACCTGGACTCATTTTTGTTGCAACCTAGCGATGCGTTCGAGCGAAAAATCTGTCATCTGTCTTTTTCTCTTCTTCTATGAAAGGAGAGATTCTCAAATGCAACACTAGTTGCAACTCATCTTGAGATCGATATCAAATTGAGTAAATAACAAACTTCAAGTTACACAAAATGAAACTTGCTGTGAAGAAAATTAATGGGTTTGACATTTGGGACGTATGCGTATATTCCATAAAGCAATTCTTCTATAATTTTTTTTTTTTTTTGAAAGATAGAATTTTAAATGTCAGATGTCTTTTTAACCGAAATTTCTTTTTTGCTAATTTTTATTTACTGTGATTTTCATTTAAACGAATAACCATATACTTCAAAAAGAAGTATTTTAATATTTCCAAGATGTTTTGGTAAACACAGGGCTCGGATCGTCTTTAAGACTCAAAAAAAAGTCGCTTTAGTCGCATAAATTTACAACAAAAGTCACAAAAAGTCGCATAAAATTTCCAAAAAAGTCGCATGAAATTTTAGAAAAAAAACGACAAAAAGAAAACAAGAAATTATCAAAATTATAAAAAAATCACATTTCTCGACAACAGATACATTAATATCAAACAATCAGGAATAAAATTTTTAAAAAATTAATAAAATTCATAGCAAAATTTTAATTAGGTATTTTTAACATTTTTTTAAAAATTCTCTTTAAAATGTCAATTATTTTTATAAATAATAAAATTCTTCCTTAAAATTCAATTATTTAAGAAAAATTTTAATAAAATTCTTGTAAAAATTTCAATTATCTTTATAAATAAAAAAAAAATTTCTCTAATATTCAATTATTTTCAAAAGTAATAAAATTCTTCGCAGAATTTCAATTAAATTAAAAAATTTTTTTTTAATTTTTTGTCAAAATTTTATAAATAAAATTCATCATAAAAATTTAATTGTTTTCAAAAGTTCTAATAAAATTCTTTGCAAAATTCAATTATCTTCAAAAGTAAGAAAATTCTTTACAGAAATTCAATTATTTTCAAATTTTTTTTTTAAATTCTCTTCAAAATTACAAAAAAAATCTGTTCAAAATTTCAATTATCTTTGTGAATAATAAAATTCTTCCCTGAAATTCAGTTATTTGCAAAGACTTTTAATAAAATTCTTGTAAAAATTTCAATTATCTTTATAAATAATAAAATTCATCCTAGAAATTCAATTATTTTCAAAAAGTAATAAAATTCGTCGCAAAAAATCAATTATTTTCAAAATTTTTTTTAAATTTCTCGATAAAATTTTTATTATCTTCATGCATAATAAAATTCATCAGGGGAAATTTTTTTTTTTGAAAAGTTCTGATATAATTTTTTGCAAAATTAAATTATCTTCAAAAGTAAGAAAATTCTTCACAGAAATTCAATTATTTGCAAAATTTTTTTTTTAAATTCTCTTCAAAATTTTAATTATCTTTTTAAATATCAATATTCTTCTGCAAAATTCAATTACTAATGTTTTATAAATTTCTTCACAACAGTTCAATTATTTTCATAAAAAATGATAAAAAAAATTTTTTTTTTTTTATAAAGTCTCTTATAATATAAAATAATGATTTTATCACTCGGTCATGTTTTATAACAATTTTTAATAAGTTGTTTGATTTCAAAAAGGTTTGAATTTGAATCTTTTGCAGAATTTTAATTACTATGGAAAAATAATAATTAAATATTTATTTAAAAAAGAGGTTATTGATGTTTTCAAAAAATTTGAAAAAAAATTTGTAAAGAAAAGAAACAGAAAATTTTTTTGACTCGAACTTTTTTCTTTAAATTGAAAAAAATTTTTTAATTTTTTTCGCATTTTACGAAAAAAATCTCGAAAAAGTCGATTAGTTGCATTTTTTCACAAAAAAGTCGAAAAAAAGTCGAAAAAGTTGCACAATCCGAGCCCTGTAAACATTGTTTGGTTATTTGAAACATCTCAATTTAAGATGTTAAAAGTATCTTCTGTCTTATCCGAATGGCCGCTGCTACAATTAAAAAAATAATAAATTACGTAGTACGATTATAATTATTATAAACAATAGATAAAATATTTATAGGAAAATGACGAAATCTAATTTTTTAAAATTTCCTCAAATTCGCTTAAAACTTCTTACTCAGGGGTTTTTGGGGTCGCTGATTACGAATCTGAAGTCTAAATTTTCAAAATTCAAAATAGTGGACATTTCTTTTCAAAACTTAAATTTGCTTGAAACTTGTTATTCAGGGGTTTTCGGGGTCACTATTTTGAATTTTTTAAATCTGACTTTAGATTCGTAATCAGCGACCCCAAAAACCCCCGAGTAACAAGTTTTATGCAAATTTGAGCAATTTTCAAAAAAATGTCCGCCATATTGGATCCGCCATTTTGAATTTTCAAAATTATAAAAATCCGACTTCAGATTCGTAATCAGTGACCCCAAAAGTCCCTGAGTAACAAGTTTCAAAAAAATCCTATCGCTGGGTTTCTTGGAGGCACAAAAGGATTAATAGGCATAACAAATATTAGAAAGAATTATTTCTTAACCGAATATTCATTTCTAAAAACATATTATTTAACAGAAATTACATTTATGAGCAATTTTCTAAATTGCATAAATTTCACTTTACTAAAGCATTTAATTGGACAGAATTTCTATTAAATGCAATGTTTACTTGTCAGAACGTTCATATGCTAGAAATTTTACTTGATAGAATTTCTATATATGTGACTGAATTGTCATAAGAGGAAATTTTCACTTTACCGACATTTCAAAATTACGAAAGTATATTGGACAGGAATTTAATTTGTTCGACAAAGCTCTATTAAAAAGACAAGGACAACATGTCAATCTATTTAGAAAAGTGAACGAATTGAATAATAAAGCAGAACAAAACAATTTAAAACGTAGAATCAAATATAAGTAAATGTAGAATGTAGTTTAAATTTTAAAAAAAGTTACAAGTAGGTTTTTATTTATTTTTGTACTTGTAGAGACTTTCTTTAAAAGTTAAGACATTTTCCTCTGTTGTTCTTAACCAAACATTTTGAAAATGAACAACTTTTAAGTCTAAGTAAATATAAATAAAATGGTTTTTTTATTAAGTTTTGATACGTTTGGTAAAAGTGGAGAAGAATTTGACTTCAATTTTAAAAGAGAGATTAAATATTTAAAGATCCAGTGAAAATCCTCCTGTAAAGTTTTTTAATGTTCAAAATAATATTTCTATATTTTTACTTACTTGATTTTAGAATTTGCATTTAGTTTTGAGTTAAATATATAAAGTCAATGCAATTTATTTCGACTAAAATCCTTTTCAACTAATTTAAAAAAAAATATTTTATTTTGCAGGAATAATTTTAAAAGTATTATCACGAAATGAAAAAAAGGAAATTGAGACTTTTTTCGACTTATTTTCAAAAAATGTGACTTTTTCGACTCTTCTTCCAAATATTGCAACAAAATACATACCACATTTTTTTAAATCACTTTTTTAAGATAATATAATTAAATTTTATAAATATATTTGTAATAAAAATTTTTTTGAATAATTCAATAATTCAAATTTTCTAAAATTTAATTAAAAATAATTAATTTTTTTCCAGTATTTTGTTACAATTTTGGAAAATCAACTTTTGAAGGATTTTAATTGCAAATTTTGAAAATAATTGAATTATTAAAAATGTGAATAAAAAATCTTTAAATGTAAAATTAAAAATAAAAATTAGCTTCTAATTTTTTAAAATTCAATATTTTCAATTACATATTTCCGAAAATTCAATAAACACACAAAAAAAATAATATTTTAGAATTATTTTTAACATTTTAGAGAAAAAAATTATGTTAAAAGTTTTTAATTAAAATTCATTAAAAAAATAATTAATTTTTTTAAATTATACAAAAATTCTTTTAAGAAATTCAATTATTTTCAAAAAATTACATTAAAATATTTTTAAAAACTAATTCTAAGAATTGTGTTATCAAACTTTTTTGATTTAATTATCTTCGAACAAAGTGAATGAAAATGTTTAAAAATTTATTTTTAGACTTATTAAAAAATTATAAGTATTTATAATTAAAATTCTTTAACAATTTGATTACTTTTGTTTATATTTTTCAAAAATCCAATTATTTTTAAAAGATTTTACCAAATTTCAATTGTTTGGAAATTTTCCTATTGTAGGTAGGTATATAATAATAAAAAAACTATTATCTTTCAAAAATTACTGAAAATTATTTTTAAAAAAATTAATTGTAAGAATTTTTTTATTGTAATTTTTTGAAAATATTTTACCTTTAATAACTTAGGAAGAAAACACGGATATTTACAATTATTATAAAGAATTGAGTTTTTTTTTATTTAAATAATTGAATTCTAGAAGAACTTTCGAAAAATTATTTAAAATAATTGCTTTAGAAATGAAGTTCAGTTGAAAATTGTAGAAAAGAATTGAATTCACGTAGGGTTATAATTAAAATTTTTTCAATTTATTAAAATTTATAAATTTTAGTCATTATTCGTAAACTTTTATATTTTCCTCTAAAAAGAATTTTGTCAGGAAAAATAATTTTAATGTCTGTAAATTGTCAGAGAAATGTCAGGGAAATTGATAAACTGAAAATTGTGACCACCCTGAGTAAACATATAATTTACTATAAAATTAAAAAAAAATTATTGGAATTTATTAAAAATGTCTTAACTTATTTTTATAAATTAATAAAAAACAATTAAATATAAGAAATAAGATAAGAAATTAAGTTTTTCTTAGCACTTTTCTTCTTTCATCTTGATAAATGTAAAAAAACATTAAATTAATTTGCCACTTTGCTGATTTTCACGATTTTTAAATGAAATTAACACTCTTGCAGAAAAATAAAAGATTACAAAACTCATCGGGGAATATCTAAATGAACAATAAATTCATACACAACAAAAAAATTCTTGTTGGTTCCGAAGCTACTTTTTGAGGTAATGTAGTTTAAAATTTTCATTATTTTCATCAGATTAATATGACATGTAATGTTTTTTAAAAATAATTCACTAAGACTAAGAGAACCTAACTTTGTTCTTAAAAAATTAAATGAATTAACCTTATGAAAATAGTAACAATTTTAAACTTCATTATCTCGAAAAGTAACTTTGGAACTAACGCAAATTCTTTTGCAGTGTGTGTAGGTATTTAGTGTTCATTTAGACATTCCCTGATGAGTTTTGTAATTTCTTATTTTTCTTCAAGAAATTTATTTCTATTTAAAAATCGCGAAAATCATTCAAGTTAAAAATTTAATTAATTTAATTTATTTAATTTAATTTAATTTTATTTAATTTAATTTATGGAAATTAGTGACATTTTCATCTCTAAAAACACCAAATAATAGTTTTCAACGCTAACTTCAGGGTCATGAAATATCTAAAATTTAAAATCAAATTTCTCTGTTCTTACAAATGAGGTTCGTCTTTACTTTCCTAAAGTGAAATATTTACTTTTTTCTGTCACATTCTCTAAACCGAGATACAATTATACAGAAAAACTAATAAAACACACCTTTTTGTTTAAAGCTGCTACTACTTTTCCAGAAGCAATAGCAGCTAGAGAAAATGTACACGCTGGGGATGAGTGAGGAATAAATGTAAAAACATGCAAATTACAAGTTTGTCCGCGTAACAGTTGTGCAGTTGAAATTGAGCAAATGGACAATTTCCTTTTGTGATGAAACGAAAAATTGCAATCGTAATTGCAGCGAGTGAAGGACGAAAATGATGAGTTTCCTAGGCAATATGGACTTGGAATCTGTACACTTAATTGAGACATGTGGAACACAAGTTACTCCATACAGTCCCTAAATCAGTAATATCCGTTGGTTACAGTTCGATGAACTGTTTTCATGTGTCAGATTTAATATGACTATGTTGTACGGCATAAGCGTATGTATAAAGGGGGTTTTAGCATATAGAGTACTGTCCATAAACTACCGATATACAGAGAGAGTTAGTGAGTGAGTATACACACATATTGCGGAACACCACCTCCAAGAAACAAGTATTGAACTAGTGTTAAAAAAAAGAACTTTCCAAGTAATAAATTCCCGAAGCAAGCGAGAACTCGGCACACAAGCCAGGGTCTTGACTCTAAATTACTCCGTGACTCTCTAAACGGCATCAGGAACTTAATAATGAGCTTTCGAGCGAAAAGAAATTGACTAGTATCGAGTGGCGCATACATAATGCTTCCTAAGTATATTTCCTTCATTTATAAACTTTTTAACGATTATTGAGGCATTCGCAACTACGTCCTTTGAGAGGAAGCTTTACGTTCGAGATGAAGGAGACGCGAAGGTGGAAGAAAGAAATTCTCTTCTCTTCGAGCCAAACACAAAATAAAAAAAAAAGTTCGATAAGTGAACATTTTCAATAAGTAGATTAAGCTTGTTTGCTTTAATCATACGACAGGAGTTGAAGATTACTTCAAGTTAATTTCGCTGATGGACTCTTCGAATCTCTATAAGTGAAAACTAAATTCTCCAACTTTTCAATTCATTTCAAACAATTCATAAACTTAAATTTTCGAAAATGTTTCTTATTTGTATTTTTCTGACAACTTTTGGAAGATTTCTGAAAATGACACTCGAGACGAGCGAGAGTTTCATCTTGAACGTGTACTGTACGCGATTTACGAGTTAATGCGGTAACGTCACGCATGGTATAAAATTCCGATTGTGGATCTCCTTGAGCCAAATCCTTATTCGTTTTCAGCGTTTGGAGCAAACGTTTGCACTATCGCAAACGATTCTCGCGGTTTTTCTTATCTCACGGTCTCACGAGGGCAAGTAAATTTTCATGCTGTCGCGCGAAGAAAAACCCCTCTGGTTTAAATGCAACGAAAATTCCCAACTCATATATATAAGAGTGCTTTCGAGTTCGAGAATAAAGAATATATATTTCGCGCTGATAAAACTAAACTACCTCTTCTCCTTAATTCCGAATAAGTGAAATTTCACTAAAAAATAAAAAAAAATCCACTTATTGACTAACTATCAAGATTTAGAGATTGAAGTGTCAATTGATTATTTTGAAGAACTTTTGGATTCTTTACATTCTATTAGGGAAATTGGGTCAAATAATGCAATTATTATTGGTGATTTTAATATCCCAAACTATATATTGTATTGTGAGGATAATACTTTTATTGATGCTAAAATTTTGCTACTTAATTCTTTTTTACAGACGTTAGAACTTAAACAAGTTAATAATGTGCCGAATTTATTAAATAGACTCTTGGACTTAATCTTTGTGAATTTTAACATTGACATTGAAAGATGCCTGTGCCCAATTTTTCCGGAAGATAAGCATCACCCATCACTAATTGTTCATTTGGAATTAAATCATAATAAAAAAACTACTAATACCTCGATTAATCAATCTTCTCTTCGTTATAACTGGAAACATTGTAATTGGAAGTTACTTTACTTAAAAATTTTTGATTTGGATTGGACTGTTTTTACTAGATGTAGCAGTGTAAATGATGCTTGTGATGTATTCTATGAATCTCTGAATGGTGCTATGTCTGAGTCTGTATCTATATTTTCAAATGCAGTAAATTGTAAATATCCAAATTGATTTACACATGATATTATTAATGATATTCGTTTGAAAGAAAAATATAGAGTTCGTTTTAGGAGGTATCATGATTTATATGATTATGAAATGTTTAAGCGCCTTCGTACGGATATTAAGAGGCGTGTTGATATTGCTTATTCTAATTATATTGGTCGAGTTGAGGACAGCATCTTTTTATCTCCAACAGTGTTTTGGAATCATTTTTATCGTTTGAGATCTGAGTCTAGAATACCTGGAATTATTAAATTTAATGGTATTGAATTTAATTCCCTTACTGTCATATCAAATTTATTTGCTGACTATTTTAATAGTGTTTATGAGAAGAATACTGTGGGATTATCTGATGCTTCCTCAACTAATGATCATTATCGATTTTTGGGTGTTGTTCTGAGGATTGAGGAGAGTGATGTAAAGAAGGCTATTGGAAGAATATCTGCTAAAAATACATCTGGCACTGATCTTATTCCTGCTTTTGTAGTTAAAAAAACTTTCAAATTGTTTAATTGAACCGCTTACAATTATTTTTAACTTAGCTTTGTTGTTGATCATAAGTTATTAATTGATAAGCTTCTTACATTTCATTTTCCTAATAACTGTATACAATTTATCAAGTCTTATTTGACTAATAGACCAAATTTTATACAATATAGTGGTTACGTTTCAAATCCTTTTTTTCCTTCATCTGGAGTTCCTCAGGGATCTAATTTAGGACCATTACTTTTTTCTATATAATATGAATGATGTTTCTCTTTTCTTAATCTGCTACCATCTTCTTTATGCTGATGATGTCAAACTCTACCTTCCAATTTCTAATGTTGAGTCATGTCAAGTTTTGCAAGATAATGTAGAAAATTTTTATAATTAGTGTAAAAATAATAAATTAAAATTGAATATTGGTAAATGCAAAGTAAAGACAATTGTGAGAGGGAAATCAATTATTCCATATCAGTATTCTATTGAGGGTCATGTCCTTGAAAGGGTAAATAAAATTAAAGATCTTGGTGTAACTTTTTTACCTAATTTATCATTTAATGATCATATAAGTAACATTGTTGACAGCGCTAGTAAAACCCTTGGATTCTTAATTAGGTCATGTAAACAGTGTAAAAAAATCTCAACTATAAAAATTCTCTTCCAAACATTCGTAATCTCGAAATTCATTTATGCGTCTGTTATCTGATCTCCGAACTTTCTCAAGTATTGTGAGGCAATTGAATATTGCCATAAACAATTTTTAAAATTTTTAGCTTGGAAAGAGGATAAAGTCTATCCTCCTAGAGGAACTGATTTTAAGATTTTACAAGCTAGATTTAGTGTTTGGTCGCTTTCTTTTTAAGATAATTCGTAATCTGACTGACTGTCCTTTTATTTTGCAATAACGATACCTTTCAATATACTCGGTTTAACCAAAAAAATATTTATGTACTTTCAATTTCACAAAAAAAAAATTCACTTTAACTGAAAAAAATTTTACTTTAAATTATACACATAAAATATTTTTACTTTCGAACAAAAGATTTTCAATATCACTTAAAAAATGTTCACCTCTATTCAAAAAAGTCTCTCTTTCAATTTCTTCAAAAAACATTTCACTTTCAATCAAAAATTTTATGTGAAATTTTAAGCTGAAATTTTTTTATAGAAAGTGAAAGTTAAAATATTTTGAGTTAAAGTGAAAATATTTTGGGTTAAATTAAATTGAAAATTTTTTCGAGTGAAAGTGAAAATATTTTGCGTGAAATTCAAATTGAAAATATTTTGGGTGAAATTGAACATGTTTTGATTGAAAGTGAAAATATTTTTTTTGAAATTGAAAGTGAAAATATTTTGGGTAAAATTGAAACTAAAAATTTGTTGGCAAAATTGAAATTGAGAATCTTTAAGAAGTGAAAATTCCTTTGGTATAATTGCAAGTGGAAATTTTTTCATGGAAAATGAAAGTATTTTGTGTGAATATGAAAATTTTTTAATTGACAGTAAAAGTGAAATTATTTTTTTTTGAAAATGAAAATATTTTAGGTGAAATTGAAAATGTTTTAATTGAAAGTAAGAATTTTTTGAGTGGAGGTGAAAATTTTTTGAGTTAAAGTGAAAATTTTTTGTGTTAAAGTAAAAATTTCCTGAGTAAAAGTGAAAATGTTTGCGTGAAAGTAAAAGTCAAAGACTCGGAATGATCGTCTTTTTCGTGATTTGCTATAATTTAAATTACTACAAAATTTTTGAAAAAAAAGTTAATTATTTACAAAAATCCCAATAAAATTCTTCGCAAAAATTCAATTATTTTTACAAGTAGTAAAACTTCTTAAAAAAATTCAATTATTTACAAAAAAATGTAATAAAATTTGTTGCAAGAATTCAATTATTTTCAAAAATAATTCATTTTTAAATCAATTTTTATTAGAAAATTCTAGAAAAATTCAATTTATTTATAATTTAAAAAATAAATAATTTATTGAATAATTGAATATTTGTTAAAATTGAATTCTGATAAAGAATGTTATCAAAAATTTTTTAAATAATTGAATTCTTTTGACAAATTTTAATAAAATTTTTAAGAATAATTACATTTTTCGAGGAATTTGATTAAAATTGTATTAAAAATAATTAAAATCCTGCGATGAGTTTTATTATTTATGAAAGTAATTCAAATTTTTCAAAGAATGTTATTAAAATTTTTCAAAAATAATTGAATTTCGGAGATAAATTTTATTATTTATAAAGGTACTTGGAATTTTGACAAGAATTTTTTTTTTAAATTTTTAAACATAATTGAATTTCGGTGAAGAATTTTATTATTTATAAAAATAATTGAACTCTTAAAAAGAACTTTGTTAAATTTTTTTAAATAATTGAATTCTTGCGACGAATTTTATAGAAATCTTTTTAAATAATTGATATTTTTCGAAAAATTTTATGAAATTTTGTATTTAAAAATAATTGAATTCCTGTGAAAATTGTATTACTTATGAAAATAATTGAATTATTTCGAAGAAATTTATTAAAAATTGAATAATTGAATTCCTGTGAAATTTTTCAAAGAATTTTATTAAAATTTTTAAAAATATTTGAATTTTGATGAAGAATTTTATTATTTATAAAGATAATTGAAATTTTAGCCATAATTTTTTTGAAAATAATTGAATTTCTGGAATCATTTGTAAACTTTCCAAAATTCAATTTTTTTTAGTTTCTGTAACTAAAATTCTTTTATCAATCTAGTATTTATGAAAATTGTAAAAATGATTCATTAAATAATTTATAAGTAATAATTTTATGATAGTTCTTGAAAAATTAAGTTATTTGAAAAGAAATTATTGTAAGTTATAAAAAAAATTGAAGGTTTTGTATTAAAATTCGTGGTAATTTCATAGTTTACGAGGCAAACAAAAAAAAAACATCAAAATTCAGTTTTTTCATGAATTTTAAAAATTCAATTTTTTCAGTACTTTTACTAAAAATCCCTGACTTATCCCTGAATTTCCTGATCTGTGTCAACCCTGTTATTTTAAACAATAGGACATGTTTTTCAAAATTTTTCATATTCGCTTGAAACTTGTCAATAGAAGTTTTTCAGGGTTGTCATTTTGAATTTCGAAAATCTGACTTCAGATTCGTAATCATCAACCCTGAAAAGCCCCGAGTAACAAATTTTATCCAAATTTGAGCAATTTAAAAAAAATGTCCGTCATATTGGATCCGCCATTTTGAATTTTGAAAATTTTGAAAATCTGACTTTAGATTCGTAATCAGCGACCCCAAAAACCCCCGAGTAACAAGTTTCAATAAAATCTACTGTCTGGGTTTCCGGGGGGCATGAAAGGGTTAAAGAAAAAAGGTTTTTGTACTGTCTAATTTTTCACTTATAATAACTAAAATTCTTGTTTAAAAACAATTAAAAACAACTGTAATTACATTAGACTTGTAATTTTTTCTAATTCATCAGAATTTAACTAAAATTCTTATTATTTTAACTATAACTTTTGTTAATTTTACAAAACATTTGAACTACTTTTCAAAATTCAGTGAAAATTGACAAAATTAACAGCAATCACGGTTCTGGTATATTTAGGTAGCCAAAATTCAAAACGTAAGCTAGGATTTTGAATTATTTAACTAAAATTGCGATAGAATTTCTACATGAATTCTAGTAAATATATAATATTATGTATTAGATCTAGAGAAATTTACACAATTATTTTTTATAAATATTAATTCTTCTCTGTTATTTTTTCAAAGAACTGTAAATATATTTAAAGTAGATGATTTCACTTTTTATAACAAAATTTCATGTGCATTTTGATATTTTCACATGTCAAAGCCAATAATAACTGCAGAAAATTATATTCAAAATTAAATTAATCCCAACAAAAACATCTTCCACGCATAAAGTTCGTCAAATAAATATTATAACTAAAGGTTTTGTATTGTTTGATTTTATTATGACTAATTACATTTCAAAATGGATTAAATGTTTGACATTATATTTTGAATTGTGGCAAATATGAAACGGAATTTAATGATTAACATAAGTAATTAATGAAATCCTTTACAACTAAATAAAAAATCTGAACTTTCGTCAATTGTAAAACTATGGCATCAATGCTTTTTTCAATTATAAGTTATAGTAATTTTAACTTTTCAAAAAACATTTTGGCCTTTAGTCTAATAATTAAAAATTCAATTCAGAGTTGTATAAAATATTTAATAGAAGAATATAATTCTTCACATTAATTTTTACATAGAAAAATTTATTCTCTACGCTTTAAAAATATTATATTATTATGTACTGATTCTTTAGGTTATTTATTTAATACTTTATTAACTCCTTTATTGAATTTTTTTTATTTTATTTTTATTTTTTTTAACAGTGTTGTCAAAATTAAAGTTTTTCGTGCCACAATGTGCTAAATTTGTTTTCTTTTGTTAAACATAAAATTCTTATATTGTATTTTTTAGGTCACTGAATCAAAAAGGATAAAAAGTTTTTGAAAAGTTTAAAAAATTAATTTATCATGTGTAAAAATAGACACTACTTTATATTAAAATTCTGGTTGCCTACACTTTATAACTGAAATTTCCTCTTGCCTCAGAAAACGATTTGGTCAAATATGTAAAAAATAAAATGCTAAATATACTTTAACGAGATTTTAGTTAAATCAACTAGAAGTGTAGGCAATTCAATTATAATAGAGTTATAATATACATTATCCGAGTTCTAGTCAAAATAACCAAAATTCAATTTCCAGAGACCAAATTTCAGGTCTGTTTTATCGCATCAAAACTTATCTAGATATAATTTTGGTTCAAAATTCACACTTTAACCATATATAGTAATTAAATAAATCGCAAATTTTGTTGCAATAACTGTTTTATTCTTCATTTAGCTTCAACTATATTTTTTTTGCAAATAAGAAAAAATGGAGCTGAAACTGGCATTTAATTTTGGAAATTAAATTTTAAAGTTAAATATTTTTTTGTTTACAACCGACATAATTTTCAAAAATTAAGTGCGTAACGATAACTGGATGATAGTTTCAGCTTTATAAAAAATATTTAACTTCAAAATTTAATTTTCAAAATTTAGTGGGTATACTAATAACTGGGTGGTTGTTTCAGCTTCATTGATTAACTCAACAAACACTGAGGAATTTCTACAAACAATGTTAAATGTACCCTAGAAGTTTCTATTTAAACAGAGCGAAAATCTGAATGTAATGGTAATCAAAATACAGTTTAAATTATTATTTAACTATATTTATATATTGATACTTTAAAAACCAAAAGTTTGTTTAATTTATTTAAAATTTACGAGTTAAATATTCTCTCTATCAAAATTAGTTAAAGTATTCCGGAATATTCGCTAATACTGAAAATCAATAAACTATTTTCAAAAATTATAATCAAATTCTTCAAAGTTTAAAACGATTCAATTATTTTCAAAAAATATTCGAAATTCAATTATTTTCAATATCTAGTATTTTCCTTAAAATTTCGCAAAAGAATTCAATTATTTAAAAGAAAATTGATAATATTCATCCGAAACTCAATTATTTTCATAAATAATAAAATTTCTACATGGAATTCAATTAATTTAGAATAGCATTTTCAAAAAAATTTCGAAAAAATCAATTGTTTAACAAAATTTTTTTACAATTTCTTCACAGTTATTCAATTACTTTCACTAATAATAACATTTTTCATAGAAATTCAATTTTTTAAACAGATTTTGATAGAATTCTAAGCAAGAATTCAATTATTTTTATAAATTAATAAAACTCATCGAAGAATTTCAATTATTTTTAATACTATTTTACATGAATTAAATTCAAAAATTAAATTATTTTCTCAAATACAGTTTTTCACAAGAATTCAATTATTTAAAATAAAATTTTCATAATATTTATTATATTTCGAAAAAATTAATTATTTAAAACAATGTTTATTAAATTCCTATGAAGAATTCAATTATTTTAAAAGATAATAAAATTTTTCACAAAAATTCAATTCTTTTTAAACATTTTAATAAAATTTTTCGAAATAATTCAATTATTTTCATAAATAATAAAATTCATTGCAAAATGAAAATGTTTTCCTATAATTTTACAAAAATTGCTCAAAAATGTAATTATTCTTAAAAATTTAATTGCAATTCCTCGAAAAAATAAATTATTTAAAAAAATATTTTTTTTAAATTCTTTGGTAGAATTCAATTATTTACAAGAATATTAGAATTTTTGAAAAGAATTCAATTATTTACAAAAATATTAGAATTTTTCAAAGGAATTAAATTATTTTCAAATATTTTAATAAAATTGTTCGAAAGAAATCAATTATTTTCCTAAATAACAATATTAATCAGAAGAATTCAATTATTTTTAAAAGTAATAAATTTTTTCTTGGGAATTTAATAATAAATATAATAAATGAATACAATAAACAATTCAATAATTCATTTTCATAAGTAGTAAAATGCTTTTTAGGAATTCAATTATTTTCAAAAAAATTTAATAAAATACCACACGGATATTCAATTATTCTTAAAAAGTTTAATACAATTCTTTGTAAAAAATTATTTTTAAAAACTTTTCACAATTCAATGATTTTCCATATTTACTATTTTCATAGAATTTCCAAACAGAATTCAAGTATTTAAAAATTTTTTTATAAAAATCTTCGTAAGAATTCAATTATTTTTATGAAATAAAAAACTTTTCAGGAATTTAATTATTTAAATTAGAATTTGCATAAAATTAGTCGAAAGAAATAAATTATTTAAAAAAAAATTTATAAAATTCTTGTCAAGAATTAAATTATTTTTATAAATATTTAAATTCTTTCATGAACAATAAAATTCGTTGCAGAAATTGAATTTATTAGCAGGATAAGAAAGAAGTAAATATTTTTTGATGAAAATTAGGAAAAAGTCACAGGAAAATAAAAAATATGGAATGGAATTTTTGTCAGTTTTGTGAAGTGCCTAAAACGAGTTTTTTTTTTGTCATCAAGTTTAATTTTTCGATAGCTACTTTTTTTTAAGTTTGAAAGCTACTTTTTTAAAATTAATTGTCGAGTTGCGAAGTCTGCAAGAGCAGCAAGGATCAGGGTTTGATTCTTGGCAACTGCGAATTTTGTTCCGCTTTGAAATTTCTTTAACAAATTATTAATTAAGTTTAAAGAAACTAAAAATTTTTTCAAATAGAAAACCAATTTTTAAAAAATCAAAAAAAGGCTAAAAATATGATAACATTTAGAAAAATTGTATCATATTCTAACTTCAGTTATAAATTTTTACTCTCAACATTTAATTCTTTGCTCTTTAATAGCCGCAAACTGAATAAGCTTTATATATGAAATTTAACGGATTTTTCGCTCCACTGAACTAAATCTAACAAAAAAGAAAAAAGAATGAATGAAATTTACCGTACCATATAACAAATTATGTCACACGTGAAATGTTTAGCTATTTTAAATAAATCCAAATTTAAATACAGACGAACGAAAATATCTTTTATTAAAAAAATTGAATTAAATCTATAATGAAAAATATCGTTTTTATATTCGATATATTAATGAAGATATTGTTTCGCGCGCGAGAAGAGCATTTTCAATTACCGCACTGCTATACACGTTATAATGATTGAAAACTTGAAAAACAATTTTAATGGATTTATGATACACCTTAACTTGGGTAAAATTTGAAAATTTTCATCAAATTCCCCGCTATGTATGTATATGTGCATATATATATCGACGTTGGTTTTGTTCGCACACCTCAAGTAACGTTGAGAAGTAATTGCATCGAACAAAGACGCGTTGGTTAAATTCAAGAGCTGCTTCATACCCTTCTTGTACTACCAAGGAGTGAGAAAGTCAAAGGATATTGATTTCATTCTCATCCAAGCCAAACTCTTCCCGCAATGATCCTATACATATACTTCGCCTTTCGATGAAATTGTATTACATTCCAGAAGCCCATGTACATAGTTCGATGCCGAGAGAGAGAGAGAGAGATGTAAACTTAAGAACAAATATAGAAGAGGAACACAATGTAAATGTTAAAATGAATCCGAATTTTTTAAACTCATGGTTCTTAAATGTATCATTTGGCAAATGGTGCGTGTTATATGGAAATGATGATTTTTTATTACAGGCATCACAGAACCTTTTTTTTTTTTTTTTTCGAGGCCTCGAAAAAGGTGAAAAGCGGAATTTTTATCCTCAAAAAGGGGATAAAAATTTATTTGTCTATACAACTTGCATTGATTCAAATTTTTTACAACATAGGGTAACTGCACCAATTGCCGAGGGTGCTCCAATTGTCGAGGATAATAATTTTCTTTTTTAGATAAATAGTATAATATATAATATTTAAGAACAAAAAAAATTTCTAAATAATCTTTGTATTTTCAACTGTATATTTATATATACAAATTTCGTAGCGATTCTACTGAAATAATTATTTAATTAATATTATAATTCACTGCTGTGAAATTTACACGAATCTCCATTTTCTTAATACTTCAGGTTGATTAAAACAGATTTTTATAAATGCAAATTAAACGTATTTATAATGACTTTTTGTGTACAAAATTATTATTATAATTTTGTACACGAACTAAATTAATTTTGTATGCATGTTTTTTTGTTAAAAAAAAATATTTAATATTTTTTAAAAGCAAATCATCGGTATTTGGTTCCTTTTTTTTGACAGTTCCATTTTTCGAGGAAATGACTCGAAAATTGGTGTAGTCACTTTTTTCGCTGATGCACCATTTATCGATGGTTAAGTGTTTATTTACTAAACGTCAAACATAAATGCCAAACATTTATAGGTACAGAGAAAAAGAAAAAAAATGCTCAAAAAATTTACAACCAACAGAAAATAATCAACCAAAAAAACGAGGAAAAAAGACCGAAAAAAAATTAATAAAAAAATGCATTATTTAAAACTAAAAAATTTTGTACTATAGTTTAATTATAATTAACCATTATATTTACAGTTCGTAATAAAAGTTTATTTTATTCGTTTACAAATTTAATGTGACTTAAATTAATTTATTTTTTCAATTAATGTCTGATTAACAAAATTGATTAAATTTAATTAACTTATATTTATAAAAGTTTAAAAAACAGTTAAGTAATTTTCTGTCCTGTATCATCTACTATAAAAATGTTTTATATCGATATTATAAATTATTCAATTATAGTTAAATAAATATATTTGTTTTCTGGTAATGTTCTATAATATTTTTATCGAAAAAATAAATATCTACTCGATTTTCTAATATCTGTACAGGTTAATTGTTAGGTTATATTGGGTTATATGTTTAAAAATGTCATACCCTCGACAATTGGAACAGACCCTCGAGAAATTAGCACAAGACCATCGACAAATGGTGCTTTTGCTCGATTGACTTTTAAATATATTTTTTGCTTAACAATTTAGTTTATATTAAAAAAATAAATATGAATATTAAACATTATTAGATCCTTCGTCCAAATATACAAAAATCAAATTTTAAAGTGCATTTACTTCCGAGAAAAAAAATGTCAAAGTCACATGTTGCCTAAAACCCTCGACAATTGGTACAGTTACCCTAGCTAACTTTTTAAAAATGATTCAATTTTAATCAGAGTTGCTACAAAAATTTAATTTTTCCCTGATTTCCAGACAAAGTTAATTTTCCATAGGAATTAAGATTTTCAAAACATTCAAATTCAAATCTTTTTTAAATTCAATTTATGAGAATATTATTACAAAACATGAAGAAAATAATCACTCCGAGTCTTCGACTCAGAGTGATTACTTTCTTCATGTTTTATAACAATTAAAAATAACCGAGTGATAAGATCATTATTTTCTACTATAAAAAATATGTTTACTGTAACTTCTTAAAAATTACACAGCCACACAAAAAAAAAAAAGTTCTGATCTGGGGGTCTCACTACCCGTGTGGAAAATGAAAATTGGTCCTAGCCAGGTCCTACCTATTTTGCCCTGTTAATAGCTTGGTCCTAGGTTGGCAGTGTAGGTTGGACCAACAATGGGTGGTGATGCGATTCTAGCCTGGTCCTAACTTGGGAGCCTAGTTAGGACCAGTTTATGGGTCCATTTTAGGACCTAGAAAGGACCATCTCAGACAGTATTTTCTATTTCATTATAATTTTAATTAGTTAATAATATTTGTTAAAGAAATAACCTAAATTATTAATAATAAGTATTAGTTTTAATTAATTATTATTTTTTTCAATTAAGTGATGACCAAAAGCGAATTCATAAATAATGTTAGTATATGTAGAGATTAATATATATTCCTCTAATATATACATTAAAAATTATAAAAAAATTAGAAATTTGTTAATTAAATTATTTTTCAGTATATATAATCATTAAATTGCATACTTATACGAATACAATGCAGAAAAATCGGAATAAACGCAAACCTAAGAAGTAAATAAAATCTAACGCACGCGGGAATCGAACCTACGACCTACGGACTACGAGACTAACGCCCTAACCACTATGCTAATGAAACTAGTTGAGATCAAAATTTTTATTGTCAGTGACTTGTGGACTTGCTTTTGATGATTCAATATAGTAATTATTGACACTAATACACGATAATAAATAAAAAAAATAGTTTAACAACAACAATAATAATAAAATAATATCCAAATATAAAAATTCAAAAATTAATATTTTTATATTATATCAAGAAAAAAAATATCTATACATTTTCGTTAAAAACAGGTTTTTCATTGTTCTCAATCATTTTTAACATTAATTTCTTGGTCTAAAAAAAATATTCGTCTTTTGGACTTGGAAATTTTTCCTAATTAATTAAGCGGGTAATCCACTTTTTAAAAAAATGTCAAAAAAATTTATGTTAAAAACACGTTTTTCATTATTCTAAATCATTTTAAGCATTAATTTTTTGTTGCAAAAAATTTGTTAGACTTGGACTTAGAAATTTTTGCTAATGAAACTAGGAAGCCCAGGTAGGTCCTGGGTTGGACCTGGGTGGGTCAGCCCACATTCGAATTGCAATATCTCTTAGTGTTTAGCACCAACTTAAACGAAACTTAAAATCAGCGAACGAAATTAGAAATATATTTTACTAATGATAATTATATTGCAGTCTGTATCTGTTTAAATAAATAAATAAATTTTGCTGTTTTATTAACTTTTGTAACAAATTACTTAAAAATTTGCAGTTTTTTATCTAACTTCGCGATTATTACACTTGAGTAGTGAAATATGAAGATAATTTATAATTTTAACAATTCAGCATTTGTTTAAACAAAAAATTGTTGTTATTTATTAATTCTTAAGACAATAAAGCGTCTAGACACTTGTAGTCTTTTTAAATTTTGCAATTAACTAATCTGAGAATTTACTTATTGCAAAATTAGAAAAAACTGCTAGTTTCTAGGTTGATTGTGTAAAAAGTTAGTAAATAACAATTATTTGTTTAAACAATTGCTGAATTAATAAATTAATAAATTAACTTTATTTTATAGTATTTGTATAATTTTCTGATTTATGTCAAACAATAAATTGTTTAAACAAATATGATTATCAATTAATTTTATAAATATTAATTGAGAATATTTATCAATTTCTACATGTTTTTCATGTATCAATTTTGACACTTTATTTTCCTAAAAATTTTTCTAAGTCATAACTGGATCTCCTAGCTAGTACCAAGTTAGGACCAGCCTAGGATATATAAAAAGGGGTTGCCAAGTTAGGTCCAAGCTAGGGCCAATAATCATTTTAGGCATAGCATGGTGATTTCTACACGGGTATGTAGACTTTATGGTTTTTGGGTCGCTGAATCCGAATCCGAGGTCCATTTAACCCCATCAGATCAGGATTTTGACATAACCTCAAAAAACCAATATGGCGGACACATTTTTGAAAAGTTTATCGGATTCGCTTGAAATTCGTTACTCGGGGGTTTTTGGGGTCGCTGATTACGAATCTGATGTCGGTTTTTCAAAATTCAAATTCGTAATCAGCGACCCCAAAAACCCCCGAGTAACGAATTTCAAGCGAATCCGATGAACTTTTCAAAAATGTGTCCGCCATATTGGTTTTTTGAGGTTATGTCAAAATCCTGATCTGATGAGGTTAAATGGACCTCGGATTCGGATTCAGCGACCCAAAAAACGTAAAGTCTACATAGTGAGACCCCCAGATCAGAACTTTTTTTTTTTGTGTGGCTGTGTTATTTTCATCATTTCAATTCAATTATTATTGTCTAGAATTTTTAACTAAAATTGTTCTTTAAATCAATTATTTACAATAATTAAAAAAAAAATTCTGAGAATTTTCAAACGTATTTGTTTACAATTTAATTTTACGAAATTTCATCGATTATTCGGAAATTCTTCAATTAAATACATATTTGAAAATAAAAAACAATCAAACTTTTTGAAAAAAATTAATTCTACAATATTTTTAGTAAAAAATATGAAAAATTCAGATTTTCAAAGTTTTCAATTGGAAACTTTTTCAAAATTCAATTATTTCTTACAATTTACGATATAATGCTTTTAATATTTAATTATTATTTTTATTTATTTATTTATTTAAGATTCCTATACGAGCAGAGCCCTTAATATTAATTATTTATTATGTGAAATTTTAACTGAAATTCACTTAAATCAATTTTTATTAGAAAATTATACGAGAATTCAATAATTATTTAAATAGAAAAATAAATACTTTGTTGCATAATTGAATGTCTCTAATATTGAATTCTCATAAAGAATTATATCAACAAATTTTTAAATAATTAAATTCTTTCGACGAATTTTAATAAAAAATTTTTAAAAATAATTACATTTTTCGAGGTATTTGATTAAAACAGTACAGAAAATAATTAAATTATTGCGAAGAAATTTATAAAAAATTTGTAAATAATAGAATTCCTGTAAAATTATTTTATTATTTATAAATATAATTAAACGTTTGCGTAGAATTAAGAAAATTTTTTTTAAATAAATTCTTTTGGAAATTTTATTAAAATAGTAGATATTTATTATCATTGAATTTCTTAAAATTTCTGCAAATAATTGAAATTTTGTCAAGAATTTTATTAAAATTTTGGAAAATAATTAAATTGCGAAGAAGAATTTTATTATTTATAAAAAGAATTAAAATTTTTACGACAATTTCTTAAAATTTTTGCAAATAATTGAAATTTTGTCAAGAATGTTATTAAAATTTTTGAAAATAATTGAAATTTTGTCAAGAATTTTATTAAAATTTTGGAAAATAATTAAATTGCGAAGAAGAGTTTTATTATTTATAAAAAGAATTGAAATTTTGACGAGAATTTCATAAAATTTTTTTAAATACCTAATTGAATTTCTAAGAAGAATTTAATTATTTATAAGAAGAATTGAAATTTTTACGAGAATTTTTTTAAAATTTGGAATATAATTAAATTTCTGCAAAGAATTTTATTATTTTTGAAAATAATTGAATTTTTGCAATTACTTGAAACTTCTGCAAAATTCAAATTTCTTTTAGTGTTTTTAACTAAAATTCCACGCTAATTTCTTTATTTTTAAAAATTAATTAAATATACATATATATTTCCAAAAATTTAACTAATTTCAGAATAATTTAAATTTTGAAAATTTTTGCAAAAATTTGACTTCTTTAAAATTTCTAATGAAATTCATTCAAAATTGAAATTTTATTAAATTTGAAATTAAAATCTTTTGAAGTTCATCTATTTATGAAAATTGTAAACGAAACTATTTTAAAATGAAATTAATTTTGAAATATATAAATAAAATTATTCATTAAATAATTTCTAAAAAAAAATTTTCTTCAAAAAAAAAAAAAAAAAAAAAAAAAAATTTCTTCAAGAATTAAGTTATTTTAAAGGAAATTATTGTCAGAAATGGAAAAAATTGAAGATTTTGTATTAGAATTTTTGTTTTTTTAGAAAAAATTATTAATAATAATATTTTAATTATTTGCATGTTAATTAATTATTTTTCTAGATGTCTGCATTCTGTTGAATGAACCACCTTATAATTTATAAAACTCTTTACAATATCTAAAATAAAACAAGTTGTTCATTTTATGACCATTAAGCTTCCTCAATATATAAAAATTGCGGTTTTGCAAACTTTTGAAAAATTATGTACAAAAGGGTTCGTCCAGAAGATTGGTTAAAAATAAAATTATATAAATCATTTATAAGTTGTTGTATAAATATTTGGTGAAATTTACACTTTCATTTGCCAATTGCTTCTATTTTATGATAGAATAATCATTTCAAAATATTAATATTAATATTAAATTAATTATGAAAAAAATACCAAATTTGAATTTTTTGTGAAAAAGAAAAATATTTATTAATTTTATAAATTTTGATAAAATATATACTTTGTATACATCAATCGATTCGTTTTCTTGCCAGGAATGTAATTCTGAGAATAATTAATAAAAATATTAACAAATAAAAAAATTATTTCAGAAAATACAAAAAAAAAATTTTCTGAATTTTAAAAAAATTGTATAAAAAAAAATTTTGTACATATTTTTGAAAATCCTTGTGTCAGATTTCAGGTATTAATGACTGCAATAAACCTGCAAAATTTCAGGACAATCCATCAAAATTTGTCTGAGATAATTTGTACACAATTTTTGTGACATACACACACACACACATACACACACACATACACACATACATACACACACATACATCTGGACATTTGCTCATAATTGAATATACATATGTGACTGTCCGCGACAAAAGGGACCTTAGCTCCATGTAAATACATAGGAGCTAAGGTCCCTTTTGTCGCGGACAGTCACATATGTTCTAGATGAAAATGAGTCCATATAACCTTGTTTTGAAAAATTGAAAATCGTCACCAATGCAAAGCTTCCTCATGAGGAAGCAAAAAACATTTATATTATGTTGTAATGTTAATAATCTTTATAAAAAATAAAATTCACTGAATTCTATAATATTGAGTCTAAATTTTATGATTCTTTTTGAAAAAGATTTCAAAAAAAAGAAAAACTTGTTTAGTTTTGATTAGAAAAAGGTGAAAAAGGGGAAAAATCAGCGAAAAAAGGGGAAAAAGGTGACAAATCGTCAAAAAAGGTGAAAACGGGTATAAAATTGAAATAAGGGGACAAAAGGGGACCAACTGTGATGCCTGTATATTATTTCACTCTTGGCGGCAGGAAAAATTGTTTCAAAGAGATATCGTGAAAGGAGCACTTAAAGGTAGATTGTACTGATCTTTTTATTCGAACCATAGGAGAGTTTGATCTTGAGAAAATTGGATGTACCCTTATTCCACATCATCCAGAGTAAACAATGTCGAAACCAAAGTACTCAGCGATTTTTATGTACGCAAAGGCATGCATTAAAAAGATTTGATAGAAACCATCACACACAAGATTCAAAATCCTGTTTCACTTTGAATTCAATTTCGCCTGGGAAATATTCACTTTCGGTAGAGAAATTTTCCTACCTTCTATCGATTTTCCCGAATGGCGATATTAAAAACATCTGCCTTACGTTTACATAAATAGAAACAGGATTCTCAGCTGCTCTCACTATATACATTTTATTGGGCTAAGTTAATACATTTTCGTTTTTCCTATTGTATTAGATTTTCATGTAATTCTGATATGGTATCTAATACTAATTGAATTTTTTCCAATGCCATAGGTACACAATTCTCCTCTGTTTCAACAAAAATTAACACTGAATATTGTAAAAATTGACAGGAATGCTAAAGTTAACTGAAACAATTAACTTTATTCGTGATTTTCGTGCTAAAATTTTATTAAAAATTATAAGTAGATATTTGTTTTAACGCAGCATATGACTGTTAGATCTCTAATTTTAATTTTTTAAATCATTTTTCTCTTAAAATATAAAATAAATTAAACTAATTTTTTGTGAATGAATAACTTTAAAAGATGATGAGAAAGGGCAGTATAAGGTGCAAAAGTTTTAATATATTTGAAATTAATTATTATAAAACACTTTGAAATATTATTAGTATGACGGTCATTTTTAAACTTATTTTTTACAAATTGAAAAGTGTTTTGTAACTATTACTTTTTAAAATATTAAAACTTTTGCACATTACTGCCCTTCCGGATTATATTTTAGACAGCTCACAAAATATCAACTCAATTTATTAAATATTTTAAGAGAAGAATGGTCGAATAATAAGCATTCCAGATCTGATATAGTCATATGCTGTTAAATTGTCTGAATTTTATTTTTCACCCTAAAAACTACTACAAAAAGATTTAAAAATTAACTATTTGAAAATTATTAAAATAATTAATTTAGAGAACAATTCTAGTTAAAATTTCTGGAACATTAATTGAATTTGGAAAGAGTTATAGTCTCTAAATTTAAAGTAGTAAAAATGTTTACTAATTTAAATTGTGAATAATTTAAATTAAAAATTCTGTAGAACTTCGTTATTTAAAAAATAGTAATTCAAATTTTTTTTTTTAAATTAATTAAATTTTTGAAATCGTATATAACATTTAAAAGTAATTATCATAGAACTGACTAAGGCGAGAATGAGATCTACACTAGGATTTGCAGATTGGCAAATATTTATTGTGGTAATGTAGATTTTTATAATTCTTCGTTGCACTCTTTTGTCACAATATTACGATCATTAATTCTGAACACTTCATAATTTGTTTAACTAGCATATTTGTATTTTTTGTAATTTAGACTAATGTCTAAAATTAAACAATAAATTATTATACTATAATTTAAAATTCTTCTTTAAATCAATTATTTTTAATAAATTTTTAAAACAGTTCTTTGAAAATTTTCAAGTCACTTTGTTTACAATTCAATTTTAAGAAATTTCGATCATTATTCGGAAATTCTTCAATTAATTATTTAAAATAGAATTCTTTATTTAAATACAAAAATAAATAATTTATTGTATAATTGAATGTTTGTTAAAATTGAATTTCACTATCTAGTATTTTAATAAAATTTCCCAATAGAAATCAATTATTTAAAAAAAAAATTAATAAAATTCTACGCAAACCTATAATTATTTTCATAAAATAATAAAAATTTCACAGAAATTCAATTATTTACAAATTTTTTATAAATTTCTTCGCAATCATTCAATTATTTTCATAAATAATAACATTTTTACAGGGATTCAATTATTTTCGAAAATAATACAATTTTAAGTAATCGAATATCTCAAAAAATGTAATTATTCTTAAAAATTTTATTAAAATTCGTCAAAAGTATTCAATTATTTAAAAATTTATTGATAAAATTCTTTATAAGAATTCAATTTTCAGAAACATGCAAGTATTAAATAAATTTTTTTTTGTATTTACATAATTGAATTCCAGGAGAAAAAATTCATTTAAAATTTTAGATTATAATTGAATATTAAAAGCATTAGAGCGTGAATTTCTAGAAATAATTTAATTTGAAAAGGTTTGAATTTGAAACTTTTGAAAATCTGAATATTTCATTTTTTAACTAACAATTCTATGGAATTAATTTTTTTGAGAAAATCAAAATAGCGGATTTTTTTTTGGAAATTGTAAACAAATGAATTTGAAAATTCTCAAAGAACTTTTAAAATATTATTAAAAATAATGCATTTATAGAAGAATTTCAGTTAAAAACACGAAAAAAAATTTAATTTTGGAAAAGTTACAAATTATTGTAGAAATTCAATTATTTTCAAGAGTAATAATATTCTTTGCAAAAATTAAATATTGTTCAAAAATAATGAAATTCTTCTTAGGGATTCAATTATTATTTTCACAAATAATAAAACTCATCGCAGAATTTCAATTATTTTTAATATAATTTTAATCGAATTTCTCGAAAAATGTAATTATTCTTAAAAAATTTTATTAAAATTTGTCGAAAGAATTCAATTATTCAAAAATTTGTTGATAAAATTCTTTACTGGAATTGAATTTTAAACATTCAATTATTCAATAAATTATTTATTTTTCTATTTAAATAATTCAATTCTGGTAGACTTTTCTAATACAAATTGATTTAAAAATGATTTTCAGTTAAAATTTTAGATAATAATTGAATATTAAAAGCAATATAGCGTAAATTTTTAGAAATAATTGAATTTTGAAATTCATTTTGTTGGAAAAGTTTAATTAAATTTTTTTTATATTACACTAAAAAAAATTAATTGATTCAAATAACAACCGATTAATTGACTATTAAAAAATTAATATTTAATTGATAATAATCAATTATTTGTTTATTTAAATCAAATAAATTTTCTTTTCAGTGTATTTGAAGTTTTTATTTTGTAATATATATATTTAATTGAAGAATTTACGAAAAATTAAAATTTCGTAAAATTGAATATTGTAAACAAATGGTTTTGAAAATTGTGAAAGAACTTTTTCTGAAAATTATTAAAAATAATCGATTTAAAGAAGAATTTTAGTTAAAAATTCTTGAAAATAATAATTGAATTGAAAATGATTTTATCACTCGATATTTAATTATTATAAAACATGAAGGAATCGATGACTCCGAGTCGAAAACTCGGAGTTATCAATATCTTCATGTTTTACAGTTATAAAAATTTAATTTATAGTTTTAAGTAAAATGTTCTCTTATTTGACTCGGACTGGTTATATTTTTGTCAGTAATTGGTCCGTTATTTTTCATTTTTGGCCCGTAAAGTCCGTACTTTTAAATACTTTCACTGGTTCGAGTCCTAAAATATTATTTCTACAAAGTATTATAATTTTTTAAATATAGTTTGAAATTAATTTCAACTTTGTTCGAAATATACTGGAGCGACTATTTCTTTTTTCTTTTACATATGTGGGACATTATTTCTCAGCAGTTGAGTTTATATCGTTTCGTTTGTTTAAAGATTTATGGTATAAAAGGGAGAACACGCGTTGATCGAAAAACTGATGAAATTAATCATGAGCTGCTCCGTAGCGAGATATCGAGGAAAAAAGAGAAAGAAAGTAGCAAGATATGTAAATTAATAGATTGTAGATGAAGGCCAATCAAGATGAAGTAAAATAGATTGAAGAGAGTACAGTGACAGAAGTTATTTGGCCTATAGCCATCTTTTCTATATGTATCTCTGCAGATACGCAATAACCACGTATCAGTCGATTGCACTCTATTATTCGATGTACCAAATCAGGTCAGTAGGAGTGAAATGAAAAAGAAAAATGAACCGTGTCGCGCGCGCCATTATTTGTTACCTCCATTCATTGGATTATAAAGGCGATAAAAGTCACTATCGAAATTCTAATTGTACCATATGTATAGGTTTTTTTTTTTGTTATTTTCGCTCTTTTACTCTTTTTCCTCTTTTTTTTTTTTTATTGCGACGCGCAATACATTTCAAAGGTTGAGGGCACAACGAGATATGAGTCATATATTAAGTTCATAAACGCTCAGCATTCAGCCGGTTGAAACTCTGTTGAAAGTTAGTTTAATGCTTTGGATCTCATTTTTTGAACTGGCGCTTTTTCATTTCCTCTCGCAGACATTACGAATTAATTCGTACACCGCGCGACTTGGCGCACGTGCGCCAATATGTACATTTTATACTCTACTGAAAAGTGGACGTGTTTCTAGTATTTTCCCTGTGGGTCTAATTTTCCATAAATTTTAAACACGATATTCACTTTTGACGCGGCGACTGGCTAAACGCATAAGAAGCATTTGACACGCGTTAGTAATTAATTGCGATATATTTTCGGTAAACAAAATTACTGCCCCGGTGGAAATTAAATTGCTGGATATTATAGGTTTCCGCATAGGCGAAAGCTTTCCAAAAATAGAGCTTTCTTTTATTATTCGGGGAATTTAGAGAACTTTCAAAATAAGATTTTCTTAATATTTTACAAACACTTTTTTATTATTTTTACGCCGAAAAAAATATTCTTGTTTGTCACGCTTTTGCTCTTTTCAAATTCCCTGACTTTTCCAGGTTTTCCAGGTTAAAACCGCTGCCAAGTTGTACATTTTTATAATTTTGGTGTTCATTTCATGAACATTTTGCTTCCTCATAGAAATAATAATAATTGAAATATAAGAATTACTTTTTATAAAAGGGTTAAAAATAATTAAATCTTGGTCCAAAAAATGTGTTTTTATATATTCTATAAGATAGTTATAATAGTTTAATAATTAGTAATTACACATAAGTTAATAAACAAGAATGTTGAAAAAAATGATATTTTCCACAATTTTTGATTTTTCAAATACCAATAATTTCATAATTTCTGCCCGAATCAGGTTCAAAAATAGGTCAATCGAAGCGTTTTTTAATGCTCTTCAAGTTGGTAATAATTTTTTGAAGTTACTTTTACATAATTTAAAAAAAATTTTTAAAAAATCTTATTTTCAAAATTTTAGACTTTTAAAATTTTTATATCTCCGGCTAATATGGACAAAAAATGTTCAATGAAAGCTCAGAAGATGCGTCTGAAAAAACTCTATAAAACTAAAGAAAAACATTTATAGGTGTCCTAATAAAATTTTCAAAAAAAATTATTTTCCAAAATTTTTGATTTTTAAAAGTTTAATATCTTCGGTTAATATGGACGAAAAATGTTCAATTAGGGCTCAAAAGATGTGCCTGAAAAAACTCTACAAAACTAAATACAAAACAAAACTAAACTTCTACATTTTTCAACAAAATTTTCAAAAAAGTCTTATTTTCCAAAATTTTTGATTTTTAAAAGTTTAATATTTCCGGTTAATATGAACGAAAAATGTTCAATTAGGGCTCAAAAGATGCGTGTGAAAAAACTCTACAAACCTAAAGAACAACATTTATAGGTGTCCTAACATTTTTTTAAGTTATATGGCCAAAAAACGTTTTTTTACAAAAAGAAAAATGCAAAAAAATATAGTACACACACACACACACACACATCGGCACAAATTTTTAAAATCCGTTTTTTGGACATCGGAGGTCAAAATACGTCGAAATTTTTTTTTATTTATTTAGAACATTTATACGGGCAATGCCCTTCGTATATAAAGTACTAAAAGATTAGGTATAATGAAAAAAAATTTATAAATATGTCAAAAAATCGCAATCGAAAATTTTGCTAATACAATCCTTCCTCTATGAGGAAGCAAAAACGAAATTTTTCCAGATTTTTCAAATACATTTATGTTTTAAAAAATTAAATAATTCCCTGATTTCCTGATAAAACTTTCACTTTTTTCCTGACTCTGAAGAACTTTATTTTTAAATAAATATTAAATTATTATTATTTTTTCATAGAAATTAGGATTTTCAAAAATTTTAAATTCAATAACATATAAGAATATTATTATAAAACATGAAGATAACGATCACTCCGAGTCTTCGACTCGGAGTAATCGCTTTTTTCATGTTTTATAATAATTAAATTTTGCTACTTTATTACTATAACTTCTTCAAAAATTATTTTCATTATTTCGATTATTTATTTCCAGAATTTTTAACTAAAATTCTCCTTTAAGTCAATTTTTTAAAAATAATTTTTGAAAAAGTTCTTTGAGAATTTTCATATCCTTTTTTTTACAATTTAATTTTACAAAATTTTGATTATTCTGAATTCTTCAATTAAATATATATTAGAAATTAAAAACCTGACATAATTAAAAAAAAAATTCATTAAACTTTTTGAAAAAAATTAATTCTGCAAAAATTCTTAATTAAAAGTATGAAAAGTTCAAATTTTCAATAATTTTAATGTATAACCTTTTGAAAATTCAATTATTTATAAAAATTACAATTATTAGTAACATTTCCCAAATTCAATTATTATCTAAAATTTTCACTGAAATTCATTTTTAAATCAATATTTACTAGAAAATTCTACGAGAATTCAATTATTTAAATACAGAAATAAATATTTTTCCAAATAATCGAATGTTTCTGAAAATTAAATTTTCATAAAGAATTTTACCAACATATTTTTAAATAATTGAATTGTCTTGATAAATTTTAATAAAATTTTTAAGAATAATTTCATTTTTCGTGAAATTTAATGAAAACTGTATTAAAAAATAATTGAAATTATGCCAAGAATTTTATTAAAATTTTTGAAAATAGTTGAATTTCGGTAATCATTTGTAATTGCTTGAAAATTCAATTTGTTTTTGTGTTTTTAACTAAAACATCTATACTTATGAAAATTGTAAAAGAAACTCTTTTAAAATTGAATTAATTTTGAAATATTTAAGTACAATTAGATTTTAAGAATAAATACAATAAGTTTCCAGGTTGCGTGGCAACCCTGAAGCGAATTTCTCTTATTTTGATATTTTCCACTGAAATATGGCTCAAAAAACGTTCTCTTATTTTAAGAGAATTAGTTCTTAAAAAAATGCATCTCAGGTATCAATAGGATACTTTAGAAAACATTTTATTTTAAGAATAAATATTTTAAATATTTTAAATATTTTAAGATATCAAGAAAGACACCTATTTTTGCAGTGTAAAAGAAATTTCCATGATACCTTAAACATTGTTTCTACAAAGTATTTTTAAAATTATTTTAAATTTTTTAAATTAGTCTCCAAGGACTTTGGTTGAAATATAATGAAGTCTCTCAAATGATTACTATTTATATTCAACATACGAATTTAAAAATAAATTCCACTTTAAAAAAACTGAGCACATTCGATGATTAAATTGAATTTCTTCGATAATAATCGATCCAAATGCGGAACTTTGATAAATATAAAAGCCGCAAATAAAGTTTTTTTTTGGCAATATCATGAGGAGTCGGTCAACAGTAATAAAAGCACTTTTTGAAATGAATTTCTTTTTGTGCTAACTTCTCAACTACTCTATGTGCGTAATATTCATCATCTCTCTCTTCTTTCAAATTACATACAATATCGAGAGGAACCTGTACCAAGCGTATAAGTATCTAAAAAATTAAAATTTCTTCCCATATCTTTTTAATTATTCCACATATTTCAAATATTTGAAAGTGCAGTATTAATATATGGGAAATAAATGACAAATAAAGTTTGCCAATTTATTCATCCGTAATGATGAATATCTCGGAATGAAATTGTAAAATATTTCCCCATAAAAAAAATCAATGATGGATTCAGTTGAATATTCATAAACTTAAAATTTTAATAATCTGCATGATATGTTGCAATTAAAATTCAATGCATTTTTTTTTTGAGATTTTTGCGATATTAAAAAAATGGGAAAATTTTTATGTTGGATTTGAAAATTTGAAAAAGCTTAACATGTGCTCAGTGAAGTGTAAGCCGCATGGAGTAAAGTGACTGCATTGTTAACACATGACACGCTATGTTAACGTTTGAGAGAATTCTAATCTGATTACGCTTATTTTGCAACAATTCACTTGAAAATTGTCAATTTATTTCAAAATGTCCTAATTCATTTTCCAATTTCGTTAAATTGAGGAAAATTTCATAATATGTAAATTCAAAACAGAAAGAAATGCGGAAAATATATATTGTAATTAAAGAAAAAATATGAATATTCAATAGTTATGAAATTTTTCATAATTTCAATTAGTAAACAACTTTGTACTCTTTCAAATCAAGTGGTATACATATTGTTTCTCCAGATTTAGAAAAGATAATAAAAAAATATACAATTGAACAAAGTCAGGGTTGACCCAAAAATTAATTTTTTCCCCTCACTTCAAATAATTAAGAAAAATTAATTTTACAGAATTATTATAGTTAAAAGTATGAAAAATTTAAATTTTCAAAGATTTTAATTTAAAACCTTTTTAAAATTCAATTACTCCTAAAAATTCATGCTATAACGCATTTAATATTCAATTATTAACTAAAATTCATTTTTAAATCAATTTTTAATAGAAAATTCGACGAGAATTCAATCATTTAAATACAAAAATAAATAATTTATTGAATAATTGAATGTTTCTCAAAATTGAATTCTTTCGAAGAATTTTAATTAATTTTTTTAGGAATAATTGCAATTTTGAGGAATTAATTTCAAATTGTAAAAATAATTAAAATTCTATGATGAATTTTATTATTTGTGAAAATAATTGAATTCTTGCTAACTAATTTGATGAAACATTTTTTTTTTAATAATTGAATATCTGTGGAGAATTTTATTAAATCTTTTTAAAACAATTTAATTACAATTGTATTAAAAATATATGAATTTTTATAAACAAATTTGATTAAAATCATTGACAATGATTATTATAATCGACTTCTTTCAGAGAATATTATAAATATTGTTTTAAATAATTAATTTCTTTCAACAAAATTTTCGAAAATTGTATTTTAATTTTAAATAATAATTGAATTTCGGTAAAAATTTTATTTTTTATTAAATTAACTGAATTTTTGGGAAGAATTTTATTAAATTTTTCTTTACAAATAATTGAATTTTGTGAAATCTTATTAAAATAGTCAATATATTGAAAATAATTGAAATCTGGTGAAAAATTTTCTTTAAAATGTTAAAAATAATTGAATTGTGTCAAAGAATTTTATTAACAATTTTAAAAATAATTACATTTTTCGAGAAATTCGATTAAAATTTCTGTTAAATAGTTGAATTCTTTTGAAAAAATTTATTAAAATAATAGATATTGAAAATCATAGAATATTGTGGAAAATTGTTTAAAATAATTGAAATTGTGGGATAATTTTTTACTATTTATTTATGAGAATAATAGAAAGATTGCGAAGAACTTTATAAAAAATTTGCAAATAAATGAATTTATGTGAAATTTTTATTATTTTATGAAAATAATTAAATGTTTGCTTAGAATTTTATTAAATTTTTTTTTTTAAATAATTGAATTCTTCTTGGGAAATTTTATTAAAATAATAGACATTTAAAATCATCGAAATAAGGAAACTTTTTGAAAATAATTAAAATTTTGCCAAGAACTTTATTAAAATTTTTGAAAATAATTGAATTTCAGAGAAGAATTTTATTATATATAATAAAAGATAATTGAAATTTTTAAGATAATTAATAAAATTTTTGAACAAAATTGAATTTCTGCGAAGAATTTTATTACTTTTAAAAATAATTGAATTTTTCCAAATATTAATGTAACTTCTCTAAAATTTAATTTCTTTATGGTTTTTTACTAATATTCTTTTATAAATCCATTATTTTCAATAATTGATTAAATAATTTGTTTAAAAAATATAACTTATTTCAGAAGAATTTGAATTATTGACATTTTTCAAAAATCTAAGTTCTTTCTAATGAATATATGAATGAATTTATTAAAAATTAAAATTTTATAAAATTTCAAATTAAAAACTTTTGAAATTTATCTATTTAAAAAATTGTAAATGCAACTGTTTTAAAATTAAATTAATTTAAAAATCTTTAACTAAATTTATTCATTGAATAATTTCTAGGTAATAATTTGATGATAGTTCTTGAAGAATTAATGTTATTTGAAAAGAAATTATTGTCAGAAATAGTGAAAATTGAAGGTTTTATGGTAATTTCATAGTTTATGAGGCAAACAAAAAAAGATACCAATATTCAGAATTTTCTTATGACTTCTAAAAAATTTAATAATTTTATCCAGTACTTTTAATAAAAATCCCTGACTTTTCCCTATATTTTCCTGATTTCCCTGACCTGTGGCAACCTTGAAAGTGTTAATTAATTTATTTTAAAAACAAAAAAATTGGCTCATTGAATTAGTAAAATTAAAATAAATCTACTTCAAATATATATTTATAGAGAAGTTTCACGCAGAATATTTGAGGAAGTCACCAGTTTCTTAATATCATAAACACCAACAATTAATTTAGAGAAAGTCTATTGTTGCAATGTAGTCTTTTAGTATAAAAATTAATTGCCCGTAACAATCTTGTATTTCCACATGAAGTTTTACAAAGAACTTCGCACTTCCATTTATAATATTTTACGCACAAAGTGGAAAAAATTATTTCTCAAAAATCATACCAAAAAGCTGATAGAGTTTATAAATAAACCAAAAAATAGTAAAAAAAAAAAACAATACCAATTGTAATGTGTATATTTATACATTTACACGATTTATATATGTGTCAAGGAGAAAATGTTTCCGCACTATTTGTGCGCGAATAAAAGAGAAGATTCGAAAAGTCAATTCTCATGAGATTAAATTGAACATGAAGTCTAACGAGTTTTTACAATATTTTGAATTTTCTCCAGCTTTGCTTGTAATATCTTTTCATGCAACAAGCATCCTTCTGCATTGCTGGATATATTGAAAATATTCCCCGAGAAAAATCTGTGTTTTCACTACTCTCACGATAGAATTCCTATTGTTGTAGTATATCGCGCCTGTCACATTTTACAATCATATACACACTCACACTCACACATACACAAACAACAAAACAAGAAAAATGAAAAAAAGTAGCTGAAATGAATTTGTGAGCACGACAAGTTCATGATAAAATAAAAGTAAATAAATTCTATACTTTTTTTTATAATACATAAGAAATTATACGAATCTTTACAATAAAGATAGTGATTGAAAGGATTTTTAATGGGACACTTTTCTCAAAATAAGATACTTTCAGATCCATTATAAAAATTGCAATTTGATCAAGTGTGTTAAATTAAGAAAAAAAATTTACTCTCTCTCTCTCTCTCTCCCACTCTATTATAGAAAACATGTAATGCAATTTTTTATAGTCTTCTTTACAGCATTTCCTTTTGTCATTAAATCGATGAAAATTGCAAACAAAAACATAAAGTTTACTACTTTAATAATAATTTCATTGAGTAAAAATAATTTATCGGATTTTTCTCAACCCTCACCAAATAACTTGAAACTTTGTAATATATTACATTTTATTTGTCTAAAGTTTCAGAAAATCGACATTTTGAGCCAAACGAATTCGTTTATTTACAAGATACAAATACAACAATTGATCACATCTTTTAAACAATTAAAGATAAACAAATTTTGTTTTTTGCATTCAACTCAGGAAATAAAAGACTTTAAATAGGTACAAACATATTTACCATATTTTGTTAATTAACATAGTTATCTAAATTATGAAAATTTTTCTCCTTTTTATTTATAAAAAAATAGAAAATTATTAATTGTTAAAAAATTATGATTAAGAAATAAGAAATATACTATTTTATGGATAATTTTTATTTCTCAATAACAATATTGTTCACAAACTGCGATTATTCTTTTCTTCGGGAAAGAAAAACATGAGATATTCCCGTTTCTTAATATTTTTGTAGAAAATTCTCAATTTTCATAAGGAAATAATTTTCATCATTTCTATTTCTGAATTAAAATTGTTTTAATAAAAATCAAATTTTTTTTAAACTAAAGAAAATAAAAATGTTTATATAAATTCTATTTGTCAATTAAAAATTTTAATTGAACATAAAATTGAAACTTTTTAAATTATTCGAAAATAAAGGAAAAAATTTTACTAAAAAGAATGTTTTTATTACATTTATTTACAATTTTTTTTTAATTGTAAAATTAATTGAAAACAACAAAAAATTCTTTTTTAAATAAATATTTAACTATTATTTTTTCACAAAAATTAAGATTTTTAAAAATTTCCATGATTCATTAAAGATGACCGAGTGATAAAAACATTATTTTATATTATAAGAATATTGTTACTGTAACTTCTTAAAAATTATTTTAATATTCAATTATTATCTAAAACTAAAAACTAAAAACTAAAATTCATTTTTAAATCAATTTTTATTAGGAAATTCTAGGAGAATGCAATTATTGAAATACAAAACTAAATCATTTATTTATTTAATAATTGAATATTTCTTCAAATTTAATTCTTATAAAGAATTTTATTAACAAATTTTTAAATAATTGAATTCTTTTGACGAATTTTAATAAAATTTTTTAGAATAGCTTAGTTTTTAGAATAGTTTATTCGTTTCAAATTGTATTTTAATACAATTTTAAACAAATTTCTTGAAAAATGTAACTACTCTAAACATTTTTAATCAAATTTATGAAAATTGAATTATTACGAAGAAATTTTTAAAAAATTTGTAAATATTTGAATTCCTGGGAAATTTGTATTATTTATGAAAATAACACAGGCACATTGCATTTTTCGAGGAATTTTATTAAAATTGTAGTTAAAATAATTGGTATTTTGTGATGCGTTTTATTATTTATGAAAATAATTAAATTATTGCGAAGATATTCATAAAAAATTTGTAAATAATTGAATTTCTGTGAAATTAAAAATTTTCTTTTAAATAATTTGAATTCTTTTTGGAAAAATTTGAAAAAAAACAAATGAAAAAAAACAAATGAAAAACAAATTTGAAACAAATGAAGTTGTAGATATTGAAAATCGTTTAATTGAGGACAATATTTGAAAATATAATTAAAGATGAATTTTATTATTTATAAAGATAATAATTGAAATTTTGATGACAATTTTAACTGAAATTCATTTTTAAATCAATTTTTATCAGGAAATTCTAAGAGAATTTAATTATTTGAATACAAAAATAAATTATTTTATTGAATCATTAAATGTTTCTTGAAACTTTATTCTCATAAAGAATTTTATTAACAAAATTTTAAATTATTGAATTCTTTCGACGAATTTTATTAAAATTTTTAAGAATAACAGGGTGTCTACTATTTTCGTTTAACAAAATTCCCGGTTATTTCCCGGTTTTTCCCGGCTATATCCTAATTTTTTCCCGGTTTTTTTTTCTTATCAAATGTAAATTTAAATTTGATTTTAAACATAAATAAATCATTAAATTTTCTGAAAATAATGTTTTTTTCAATAATTTTAATTAAAAACTTGGAAAATACTTGAATTAAACAAAGAATTTTTTCAAGTTTTTAAAAATAATCTTGTCTCTTTATAATTATAATTGAAAATTGGATTTTTCAATTTTATTAAAATTACATTGATAATAATTGAACTTCTGCAAAGAATTTTACTATTTATAAAAATAATTGAATCCTTCCAAAGAATGCTATTATATTTATGAAAATAATTTAATTTTTGTGAAGAATTTTATTAAAATTTTTAAAAATAATAAGCAGCAATAATTAATTATTTACTTAATATGTAATAAACATTTAATTTGCTCAAGGAATAAATAAATATCATTTATTTGAACATTCAGAAATTTAAAATGATAAAAATTTAAGAGAAGTTCAATAATTATAATTATTAAATAATAATAGAATAGTATAATTTTTAGAAGCAAAAAATTGATTTAAAACTGTAAGAGGGACTTAAAATTTTAAAAATAAAATTATAATTATGGTCACTAACTTCCCTTGATTATTTTCGAAAAATTTAAATAAAATTCTTTAAAAAAATTCAATTATTTTTCAAAAAAAGTAAAAAAATTTCAATGATTTGTTTAGAAAAATTCAATTATCTTGAAACAATAGAATTGAAAAATTACAACAATTTTATTTTTTAGATTTAAAAAAAATTTTGCGAAAGTTCAATTTCATTAAACAATTTTAAGTATGTATATTTTTTTAAATTAACTAATAAAAAATTTAATTATTAATCTTCGCAGTAAGAAACATGAATACATTAGAATTTTACTCTTTATAATATTCAATTATTAATCAATTATTAAATTAAAATACTTTGAAAATTCTATTTGTTAAAAAGTTTCTAATGAATTTCTTTAACAAATTTAATTACATATTTTCAGTCGAATTTCACAATATTTCTATTAACTCCATAATTTTTTTAAAATTTATTTACATAATAGGTATATTTGAATTGGTAACTGATTTTTTATCATCAAATTAATTATTTTTAAGTAACTTAAATTTAGAGAACAGTATAAATATCTATAAAAATTGAAATAAAAATTGATTTTTTAAAAACAAATTAAAATAATAAAACTTTTTTAATTTTTGTGAAAAAATTCCCGGTTCGGTATAAAATTCCCGGCTAATTCCCGGTTTTTCCCGGTCAAATAAAATTCCCGGTTATTTCCCGGTTTTCCCGGAATTCCCGGTTAGTAGACACCCTGGAATAATTACATGTTTTGTGGAATTCAATTTTATCAAAATTATTTTCATCATTTCAAATCAATTACTATTTTCTAGAATTTTTAATTATTTTTTATGAAAATTGAATTATTACGAAGAAATTTATAAAAAATTTTGAAAATAATTGAATTTCTGCAATTGAAGCTCCGGATCTTAAAAGGGCACTTTCCGCATAGACTTTACATGGTGAAAGTGCCCTCTTATAAGATCCGGAGCATCAATTATTTGTAACTTTTCCAAAATTCAATTATTTTTGTGTTTTCAATAAAAATTTGAATTATAAATTTTTTAATGCTAATATTTTTAAAATTGATAATTTTATCTTTCAGACTTCGTTTTTCCAGCATATAGAACAAATTTTCCTTCCCTTAATTATATTTCCCATAAGATATATCAATAATTTAATATAAAAAATCAAAAAATGTGGTTCAATATTTAAATGTATAAAGTTTGAAAATTGAATTTATAACAACATAGAATAAAATCGAATACAATTTTGTTGCAGATTCGCGCCTTTACTCCACCCCTTATATAAATTTACATAATAATAATAATAATAATAATATATACGTGAACGTCAAACTTAATGGGGCTATAGATCAAAAGCTTTATGGGCTAAATTTCGAAAAGTCATTCATATAAAAACGAATATCCTCAATAGAATAATATATATTAATTTTATTTAAAAAAAATAAAATACATAACGAAAGTTTATCATTAAATTCTTTATAACCATTATACATCCAAATATGAAAATTTTCACTGTAAAATTCAGAGAGAGAAAACATCGTTTCAATAATTAGGGAAGAAAATCAATGTTCATAGTTTACGTGCACAAGTATATAAAACTTGATTAATAAACTTCGAATTTTAAATATTTACCCTTGATACAGACAAACTTGTTCTAATAAATGCATTATAACCGGAAGAAGTTTGTAACTTTTATAATTTGATACACTCTCGTTTCATAATCTCGTAATGTTCATTACGGTTTCTTGTAATCTCGTTACATAATCGGATTTGCATCTATAAATATACTCATACTTTTTTTTTTTTTTTATTAACTAAAACTTGTCTAGGAAATTTAATCTTTATTTATATTCGCTAATTTTTAAAATAACAAATAAAATTTGTCATAAATGCATTAAATATCATATTTCGTCTACAATTTAATACGCGCGACTAAAATGAAAATTATTCTACTTTAGCATTTTATTAAATTTCTTTAAATAATGAATTCAGAATTTTTATGAAAAAAGATATGTTTTACTTTTATTTTATTTGTTTTTATTTAAAACAATTTGAATATGTATGAAGTTAAATATTGTTTAATATTGAAAAATGCATTGAGAGTTCTCTAATTTAATAAACTATAATTGTATAGCATTATTGGGAAAAATTTTACGCCAACAAGATAATATTTTTTTGTATTATTTTTTTTAAAACTTATAATTCATAAAGTTAGAAGGTTTAAATGAATTAAAAACTTTGTCGATATAAATTTCATATTTTTAAATTTGACAAACTCAATTATTTCACTGCAATAAAAAGGAGAAACTATTGAAATTTAAGTTGAATTAATTATTAAAATCATTATAAATTTATAAGTAAAAATATAATTATAAATAATAATTGTTATAAGTAAAAATATAATTATAAATAATTGTTATAAATTATAAACAATAAAATTGTATTTGTAATTCAATTACCTATAATTATAATGTAAATATATTTTTTGCATAATAATTTAAAAATTAAAACATCCCAGATAACCAGAGTACTAGTGCACTTTATTATTTCGTACTTATAGTATAAAATATGAGTATGATGCCAATGTGCCGTACTAAAAAATAACGATTATTACGCTTGGCTATCTGGGATAATTTAAAGAAATAAATAAAAATTTATTATTTTTTTATTATATTATTATTTATTATATGAAACAATAATATTAGAATAAAATTTTAATTTAGAATTAATTGCTATTTGATTTAAAAAATAACAATAATTTTGATTTTAGCTGTATTTTTTTTATATTCGCATACAGGGCTCCAACAAAAAACCTAATTTAAAATTGCAGGCTATTTCCAGGTTTTCTAGGTCAATTCTTCAGAAAATTCCAGTAAAATTTGAATATAATATTCATGTCATTTAAATTATAATTTCAAATTTATAATACAGGAGTACGTTACGCATACGTTGAAAATTTGATTTTATGTTGTTTTCGTCCGAAATTTAAAAGATTGCGGTAAAAAGTATAAAAATTTCAAAAAATATGAATCTCAAAAATTTCAAAATAATTATCAAAGAGAAAAAGAAAAAAAAATTGAAAAATTTGTAAACATTTAAAATTTTAGACTTTTTTTATGATTTAATTTCAGAAAACTTTTAAAAATCTCATGTCTTTTCCATGAATTCCAGGTTCTGTACAAGAATCCTGATATTTTATAAAAAATTGCAAAAAATGCATTGTATATCTAATAGTAGAAGAAGAGAAGTTTTTCTTGTTTTCATAATTAAATTTAACACTTTATTAAAAAAATCATTTTGAAACTTTATAACTTTATATTTTTTATGCGCGACATGCAAGGCGCAATATTACAATATATTACAATATACAATAAAATACAAAAAAATTTTAATCTTGTCCCTTGACATATCTTTTTTTTTAACCTCAAAAACTGAAAAATCCCATTTTTAAAAAATATCATTTTGTATGTGTAAACATTATATTTTTATAAATATTTTGAGACTATGAAGAGCTTTAGGGAAGATCAATTATACTGATTGCAACGAAAATTAAAAATTTAACTTTTACATTTAGAAACTTCACAATTAATTTTTTTATAGAGACGTAAAATATTATTCCAATACAAATTTTAGAAACATAACCTCTTATTAAACATTTTTCGTCCATAATAGCCTGAGATATTACATTTTTAAAAATCCAAAATTTTGAAAAATAAGACTTTTTTGAAAATTTTGTGAAAAATTTTGTTAAAATTACGAAATTATTGGTATTTTAAAAACCGAAAATTATGAAAAATCTTTCACAACTTTTTAAAAACTTTTCTTTCTGGGTGTCTACAACTAACAACGTTTGTCATCGTCGATTTGAAGAAAAAAAACGGTTTTTTATTTTTACTCAAAAAACATTTTACGTTTACAAAATTTTGTTTTTAACTTTTTGTTCAAAAAACACTGTTAAAAGTTTTATTAAGACAAAAGTTTGAATAAAAAAATTTTTGTTTTTCTAAATCGTTGTAAATGTCACCAACGTTATAAATGATGAATATAAAATGAAAATTTGTAAAAAATTATGTATTTTAAGAACAAATGGACTTATTTTAAGAAACGAATTTTTTCAATGCAATTATTTCTGCTTCAATTC
Source organism: Leptopilina heterotoma (assembly GCF_015476425.1). NCBI lineage: Eukaryota > Metazoa > Arthropoda > Insecta > Hymenoptera > Figitidae > Leptopilina > Leptopilina heterotoma. Next base: position 2,754,575 of record NW_025110874.1, on the reverse strand, counting down.
ATGCAGATTGGTAGCTTCATCTATATGACACTTTTCTTTAGATCTTTCAGAATTTTAAGTGGTCAATCTTTTTCTATTTGATTATATGTCTGTGGTTTATATTATTTATCAAAATAGAATAGAAATGCACTATTAATTTTATTATTACTATTAATTATTAATTTTTTTTTACTTTTTTTTATTTTTTCCTACTATTAATTTTTTACTAAAAATTTAAAATACTAATTCTAGGCATTAAAAATACTATGTTTAAGAGTACATTTGAAAGTCATGATGAAACAAATTCACTGACTTTCGAAAAAATTCCCTGACATTTCCCGATTTTCCAGATGTTGTAGACACCCTGGTAACTTTTCTTTAAGCAAAATTTTTCAAATTCAATTTTTTGGCATATTTTTATATTTTTTTCCTTGAGGAAGCAAAGTGTTCATGAAATGGACACAGAAACGTACGGCTTAACTTGGCAGCTGTTTTCTTATTATGTTTTAAAACAAACAGCAATTCAAAATTTTACTAACAATCATGTAGTCAATTTTCAAGAACTCAAATGTAGGGGAAAATCTTCAGTTTCAAAATTTTGACTTTTTCAAACTTGCTCCGAACTTTTAATAAACATTCAAATTTAATAAATTTAAAAAGTTAAAACTAATTTATCATCGTTTTAAAATCTGTCATTTAGAAGCACAATTTTTATCGTAATTTACTGTCATCCATAAATTTTTTGTTAGCAGTAAATATTTTATATTCTTATCATTTTCCAAGTTTAGAAAAAAAATCAATTTTACTTTTATGTGAAAATTTATCACCATTTGCAAAAATATTTGTCCCACTCAAATTCGCAAATAGAGACACTTTCCTATGGACCAACAAAAAGCAAATATCCCTTTTAAAGTGTTATTACTTTAAAAAAAAAAAAATCGCCTGATTGTAAAAACAAACTCTCCGAATTCCGCACGAGATCGAGTAGCTCTTTTTTTTTAACCTACATGTTATTTTTCCGAGTCGAATAAATCTTTTTCCAATTGAAATTTTGTATTCATAGTAAAATGAAATTCACCAGTATACTATTACACTGTCGCACAGTGAATATTTTTTTTTCCAGATTATACTGCGCCTTCCACTGATTTGAACAAAACAGTGCCTAGTGATATTCAGAACAAAACAGTGCTGATCGAATGTGCACAACAATGCACAAAACACACCGAGAGCAACTTGTGGTTATGTGTCTGTGTGTGGATGCGGAAGGAGGGGAGGGGGTGTCTAACAAACAAAAGCGAGTACATCAAGTGAACGAGAGAACAACTCGAATTCATCGCGCGCGCTTATTTCAACGGTTAGCGAAGCGAGCAAAAACGGATTTCAATTTCAAGAGTCATTTTCGAAAATAAAAACCCTTTTTTTTGTCCTACCTTGCGAGGCTCCGGTGCATAAATCCCCGGCAATGGTGTCAAAAGATGCAGTGGAGGATTTGGTATTCCGGAAGCCGGATGTCCAGGTGGTATCGGCAACGGTACCAACTTCAACCCCCAGGGCAAATACCAAGGCGCTGTATGATGCATTTTCAAAATAAAAACAAAAACACTAGTTTTGGGAAAATTATTCTTTTCTTCAAAAATTAACTATCTTGTGAGACAAGCAAAAAACTTGTATCATGAATCAAATGTTTCTTCCGTCTTCTTTGTGAAACAGATCCATAAAACTCAAGAGACACACAACACTTTTTTTTGTCTTCTTTTTTTTTGTAGAGACAATTGTTATTCCTCGGACATTTTTCTCACACCAAGGGATAGAAATAATTTTTCAAGAATAACACTGGAAAACATGGGAAGGGGGCGTTGCGACGTCCTTGCTAAAAAAAACTTTTTCCTCTTTTTGGTTTTATTCAAACATCACGAGAAACAAGAGGAAATAAACTTTTTTATGAAATTTAATATATTTTTATAAATAATGAAAATTCGTAATTATTATTATTATTTTTGAAGAGACACAAAAAAATTGACCCGACGTGGCCGCAACGAGCGCGCCGCGACGACTGAACGTTGATCGAGCGAGCACATGGCGGAGAGTCCTTTCTCTCTCTTTCTCTCTGTCTCGCTCCTCGTCTCCCCCACGATCATTTACCATCTTCCTTTATCTCTATGATATTCTAGTTGGAGGACCCTCCTCTGCTTGGAGCGTTTGCAACCCTAGCTCGCGCACGTGTTTCCCCCTCCTCTCTCTCTCTCTCTCTCTCTCTCTCTCTCTCTCTCTCTCTCTCTCTCTCTCTCTCTCTCTCTCTCTCTCTCTCTCTCTCTCTCTCTCTCTCTCTCTCTCTCTCTCTCTCTCTCTCTCTCTCTCTCTCTCTCTCTCTCTCTCTCTTATATTCTCAATTCCGTCACTCCTCTTTTTAATCATTTCTTCTTTTCCTCCTTATTTTCTTTCCTTATAGTAGGTACCTACACTTGTTTTCTACTGCTATTTTCTCAAAGCCACTATCTAACGTCTTTTTTATTGCTTTGACTTCTTTTTCCTCGCGGTAAATTTTACTTCTCCCTTATTGTATAGGCATACACACAACGCAACGCCAGTCGAGCGAATATCCAGATCGCGTGTTATGTGTAGACTGTTGCGATTGTATTTTTGATTGAACGTTGCACACGTCAGGAGAACAGATTTTTTTTCTACATGTATAAAAAGCTGAGTATCTAATATTTATGCGCATTTGTTTTCTCAGACTGAGGGAATATATAAGAATAAAATTGTGCAGATCTTATATACGCCATTAGGGAAAGAAAATAGTTCCATTATATTTTTAAAACTAGCTTTTATTGAATCAGAATATTAGGTACTTGAATCGAAGAAATTTTTACTATTTCTGAAACTAAAAATTGAATGTACTTGGGCGATACTAACACATTTACTCCAAAAACGATCAAAATTACTCCTAAATAAATAGTAGAAATTGTTAGAAATTAAAAACAATACAGATTTATACTATAAACGTTTAGTAAAAGTTACTACACAGATAGCACGTAATCTTGTATTGTGGCAATGTGTGCTATCTGGGTATGGATTTATAGTTTGTTTCTGTGTGAATGTGTAAAGATTTTTGGTTCAGGTAGAAAATTAACTTTGTAAGTTAGTTAGAAAGTTAGTTGGTTAGTAACTAAGTTAAGTAAGTTAGTTAGTTGGTAACTAAGTTTGTTAGTTAATTAGTATTTAAGTTAGTTAGTTAATTAGTGATTAAGTTTGTAAGTTAGTTAGAAACTTAGTAAGTTAGTTAGAAAGATAGTAAGCTACTTAGTTAGTAAGTTAGAATGTTAGTTAGCTCGTTAATTAGTAAGTAAGTTAAGTAATTAAGTTAATTAGTAACTAACTATTGTCCCTGTTGAAGCTAAATTCATCGAATTTTGACAAATCATTGACTTGGCGTTTGATTTAAAGTGAAATTTTATTCATTGTAAAAATAACAACAAAATGGATTATTTAAATTCTTTCTGGTATTAATTTAATCCCAGAGGTATTAAACTGTTGCAGATTATTTTAATCCATGCTGGTGTTATTTTAATTTTAACACCTCACGATTTACTGTGAAGTTGTATTTTTTACTAAAAATTAGTCAAAACTGTGACAAATTCAATTGGTAAAGGAATCCGCACTATTTTATTAGTAGAAAACTACTAATAAAAAAGATTTATAGAGAGTGTTAATCATTATGAATTATATTAATAAAATAGTAATTTGCAGCGCGGAAAATATTTCAGTGCATCATTGCACTATTTGTGGTACAAACGTTGAACTATATCAGATCTACTAATACTATATAGCTATGGCCAACCGCTCTCCCCTCACATGCTTTCTATCCCCTTTCACTATTAACCAGACAGATGAAAAACAGTCATTTTTGTTAGCACATTATTTTCTTTAACATCATGTGACTGTCAGACCTTCAATGCTAATTTTTCGACCACTTTTCTCTTAATATTATATTGAATAAATTGAGCTGAAATTTTGTAGGAATACTTATCTAAACTATAATGAAGAATGTCAGTGAAATTCCTATAATTTATTTATAAGAATTTAAGTATTATTTTCAATACATTTTTAATTAAATTTCTTGAAAGAATTAAATTATTTTCAAAAATTTTAATGCAATTCTTTTAAAAATTCAATTTTTTTTCGAAAAATTTTTAATTAAATTCTTTGTAGAAATTTCATTAATTTCAATAATTTATCAAAATTCAATTATTTTTAATATCCTACTATTTCAATAAAATTTCACAAAAAAAATTCAATTATTTAAGAAGAAATTTTAATAAAATTCGTCTCATGAATTCAATTATTTTCAAAAGTAATAAAATTCTTCGCAGAAATTCAATTATGGTCAAAAAATTTTAAAAATTCTCTTTAAAATTTTAATTATCTTTATAAATAATAAAATTTTTCTCTAAAATTCAATTATTTTCAAAATACTTTTTTCAATTCAATCAAATTTTTTACAGAGATTCAATTATTTTTAATACATTTTTAATCTAATTTCTCGATAAATGAAATTATTCTTAAAAATTTTATTGAAATTCGTCAAAAGAATTTTAATTACCTTTACCTATTTAAAAATTTGTTGATAAAATTCTTTAAATGAGAGTACAATTTTTAAAAACATTCAATTCTTCAATAAATTATTTATTTTTGTATTTAAATAATTGAATTGTCGTAGAATTTTCTAATAAAAATTGATTCAAATATGAATTTCAGTTAATGTTTTAGATAATAATTGAATATTAAACTCTCTAAATTTGTATTAGTAAAAATGTTTTCTAATTTGAATTAGTGACTGACTTTTTGCTTTTAAATTAGCAGATTTTACTAATAAATAATCGTCTCCACTAATTTAATAGTAGAATTTACTAATTCAAGAGCAAAAAGTCAGTCATTAATAATTCCAATTAGTAAACGCATTTTTAATTTTTTCCCAATTCAAATTTATACAGAAAGCATTAAATCGTGCATTTTTAGAAATAATTGAATTTTAAAAAGGTTTCAAATTATAATTTTTGAATGTTTGAATCTTTCGCACTTTTAACTGAAAATTGTGTAGATTTAATTTTTTGAAAAAGTTTAATTGAATTTTTTTTAAGTTATTAGAAGTTTTTATTTTCTAATAATATATTGCAGAATTTCTGAATAATCAAAATTTCAGGTAGAATTGAATAGTAAACAAAGGGATTTGAAAATTTTCAAAGAAATTATTGAAACATTGCTTTAAAAAATTATAATTTGAAGAAGATTTTTAGTTAAAAATTCTGGAAAACAATAATTGAATTGAAATGATGAGAGTAATGAAAGTAATTTTTAATAAGTTACAGTAACAATATTCTTATAATATAAAATAATGATTTTATCACTCGGGCATTTTTAATCATTATAAAACATGAAGATATCGATTGCTCCGAGTCGAAGACTCGGTGTGATCGATTTCTTCATGTTTTATTAACAATTTTTTATAATTTGTTTAATTTCAAAACGGTTTGAATTTGAATCTTTTGAAGAATTTTATATATATAAAAATAATAATTAAATATTTAGTTAAAAAAGATAAAAATAACAATGCGGAATACAGAGTTCCATGTATTTGTAAAAATTTATTGGAATTATTTAATTTTTGTAAAATATAAAAAATGTAGTTTTAAAAACATGGAAAAATTTCGTTTATTAACCTGGAAAACTTGGAAAAGTCAGGAAATTGAAAATGAGCAAAAGCGTGGCAACCCAGATGATGTATAAAATCCATTTTTTAACAGATTTCTAAACTTCTTTTTCATTTTCTGTTTATATGTATTACTTCAATCGAACAAATTTGTTGTGATTGTCGCAGGGGTTTGAAAAAGCCCTGGATTCTTTTGATAAGAAGAAACTAGAGCAAAATAAAAAAATATATTTTACGTATAAATGTATTGCAACTTTAAGGCCAGAGGAACGAGAAACCTTACAAAATTTCCGACTATTATTTGAGTCAGTGGCTTTAAATGAAGAAATCTTTTTTTCTTTTTTTTTTTTTTGAAAAAGAGAGTAAAAAAACATGGTTTTAAAACTTTCAATCTTTGGTACAAATATTTGAATATTTTTTTCATGTATAGCATCCGGAGAATATTCAATTTTCCATTCTTGAAAATTATGCGCCAAAACAGAATTACCTTATATTCTATATAGTTGGATTAAACAGAATGCGGTTCATAGCGCTAATAAAAAGATACACCCTCACTTTTTCCTAAATCAACATGTAAATTAGCCAATATAAAAGTTGATTTTTGAGATATCAGTTTTCATGGCATCATAAAAGATATTCATTAAAGGAGATTGATCGCACAAGCTCCCGCATCGAAATCTTTCAAAGCTGCGTTTCATATTACCATAAAACGCTATCAAAATTATATCCATATATAAATTCAAAGTTATATCGAATATTTATATGCGTACACATTCAACAACATTGCATCAAAATCACTTAAGGGTAAAAATGAAAATGTCTGTTTGGTAATAAATTTTCAATACCTTGTAATAATTATACATATATAGTGTTATTCTTATCTGCGAAAACGTTTCCTTTCCATCTACACAGTAATAATAGTAGTAATGTAATAATGTACTTATACATTTCATGCACTAATTAGGAATAACGCAAGTAGACAACTAAAGCTTGCGAGAATATATTTATACCTTGTATATGCGGGTTTGCGATTAAACCTAGTGCGATTATTCTCTAAAGTCGGATGCAGTACTCAGGAGTGACAAGAGGCTATATTGTAACGGGCCAGTAGCCAATTACATGCAAGCATAGATTTCGAAAATGTGATGTACCTCACTTGTCGGCTAAAAGTAAAATCGTCTCTATACTGCGGATTAAAACTTTATTTTTACAGCATAAATCATTATTCTTCTAAGTTACGAATTGCGTTGAACCAAAATTACATACCATTTTAGGCAAACAAATACTATTGCTTTCAAGTTTTCCTCTAAATTCAATCCATTCATTTGCAACAAACAAAATTCACTTCAACAGAATCCAATTAATCAAATTACATTCGTAAATTGTTCACATTAGATTGTTCTCGTTTCTATTATCCATTCAACTAAAAATGAAGGGATTTCCAATTAATGATTCAGAACTCGAATAAAAATACGGACTTTATACGGAACAAAAATGAAAAACTGCGGAACAATTACTGACAAAAATAAATAAACAGTCCGGCGATTCAAATAAGAGAACATTTTACTTATAACCATAAATTAAATTTTTCAAAACTATAAAACATGAAGATATTGATCACTCCGAGTCTTCGACTCGGAGCAATCCCTATCTTCATGTTTTATAATAGATAAACATGACCCATTTGAAAGCAATTGAATTTTATTAAAATTATATTGAAAATAATTGAATTCTTGCGAAGAGTTTTACTAATTATAAAAATAATTGAATTGTTCCAAAGAATTTATTAAAATTTCAGAAAATAAATGAATTTTCTGTTAATATTAACATAAAAATTTGAAAAATTAAATTCTTTCGTGTAAATTTATTTAAATTGGATTAAAAATTATTTAATTCCTGCAAAGAATTTTAGTATTTATAAAAATAATTGAATTTTTTCGAAATGTGTTAAATTTTTTTTTTTTAAATTTAATTCTTCCAAGGAATTCAATTAAAATTGTTTTGAAAATGCTTGAATTTTTGTAAAGATTTTACTGCTTAAAAAAATAATTTAATTGTTTAAAAGGCTTTATTAAAATTTTAGAAAATAATTGAAATCTTTCGTGAAATTTTAGGTATTAAAATTTTTGAAGATGTGAACAGTAATAATTAATTTTGTACTTAATAAGTGAATTTTTTAAATTTTAATTATATAATATAATTAAAATAATTATAATTAATTATTATATAATATAATATTTAAAATTATTTTCATCATTTCAATTCAATTATTATTTTCAAGAATTTTTAACTAAAATTCTTCTTTAAGTTAATTATTTTTAACAATTATCGAAAAAGTTCTTTCACAAATTTCCAATCCATTTGTACAATACTCAATTTTACGAAATTTCAATTATTCGAAAATTCTTCAATTAAATAATATATATTAGAAAATAAAAACTTCAAATAATTTAAAGAAACAAAATCCACAATTAAACTTTTTCAAAAAAATTAATTTCAAAAATTCAATATTTCTAAAAATTCAAGCTATATATATATTGCTTTAAATGTTCAATTATTTCAACAAATTTACATTATATTGTTTTTAATATTCAATTATCATCTAAAATTTTAACTGAAATTCATTTTTAAATAAATTTTTTATTAGAAAATTCTACGAGAATTCCATTATTTAAATACAAAAGTAAATAATTTATTGAATAATTGAATGTTTCTCAAAATTGAATTCTCATAAAGAATTTTATCAACAAATTTTTAAATAATTCAATTCTTTCGACAAATTTTAATAAAATTTTTGAGAATAATTACATTTTTCGAGAAATTCGATTAAAATTGTATTAAAAATAATTGAAATTCTGCAATGAGTTTTATAATTTGTGAAAATAATTGAATTATGGCGAAGAATTTAAAAATTTTTGAACATGATTGAATTTCTGCGAAGAAGTTAATTATTTATGAAAATAATTGAATTTCTGCAATAATTTCTAACTTCTCCAAAATTCAATTTTTTTAAATTGTTTTCAACTAAAATTCTTTTCTAAATCTATTATTTTTAATAATTTTTAAAATAGTTATTTGAGAATTTTCAAATTCATTTGTTTGCAATTCAATTTTACAAAATTTCAATTATTCGGAAATTCTTCAATTAAATATATTTTAGAAAATAAAAACTTCAAATAATTAAAAAAAAAACAAAATCCGCAATTAAACTTATTCAAAAAAATTAATTCCGCAAAATTGTTAGTTAAAAATTTTAAAGATTTTAATGTAGGAAATTATTTGCTGATTAAGAATTTTAATTAAGGAATTAAATTATCACTAATTGCTGATATAGTCGAAATCTTCCTTAATTTAAAGATTTTAATTTGAAACCTTTTCAAAATTCAATTATTTCTAAAAAAAATCACTCTTTAATGTTTTTAATATTCAATTATAATCTAAAATTTTAACTGAAATTCATTTTTAAATAAATTTTTTATTAGAAAATTCTACAAGAATTCCATTATTTAAATACAAAATTAAATAATTTATTAAATAATAATTGAATGTTTCTCAAAATTGAATTCTGATAAAGAATTTTATCAACAAATTTTTAAATAATTCAATTCTTTCGACAAATTTTAATAAAATTTTTGAGAATAATTATATTTTTCGAGAAATTCGATTAAAATTGTATTAAAAATAAATAAAAAATTGAAATTCTGCAATGAGTTTTATTATTTGTAAAAATAATTAAATTCCTAAAAGGAATTTTATTATTTACGAAAATAATTGAATCTTGTAAAAATTTCATTGTTTATGAAAATAATTTAATTATTGCGAAGAAATTTATAAAAAATTTGTAAATAATTGAATTCCTGTGGAATTTCGGAAAATTTTATTAAAATATTAGATATTGAAAATTATTGAATTGAGGATAATTTTTAAAAATAATTGAAATTTTGCTAAGAATTGTTTAAAATTTTTGAAAATAATTGAATTTCGGAAAAAAATTTTTGAACATAATTGAATTTTATTACTTTTGAACTTAGTTCGAGCTTCGAGCCCTGATGATTTCACAATGTCTGAGTAACATAACTCTTTTAAATTATAAAACTATTTTCAAAATTAGTTTCAAAGCTTATAAGAGTGTACGAAAAAACTTTAAATTTTACAGGCCTGTGTCTGAAATATCGTTGTATTATTGTAAGGTACATTTATAAATGATTGTATCTAATGGATGAATGTCGAACGTAAAGAATTTTTAAGGAGACTTTAATTATTTCAGTTCCGTTGCTCCACTTTTTTTCCCTGTCCAATATTCATAATATCTAATTTAAATGCATTAATACAAAGTTGCGACAAATATTTAATTTCTTCCTCCCCTGATTTTCCGGATAAAATTTTCTCTCGCTTATTTTAAACCCTATGATAAAAAACAGGCAGATATACATTTCATTAAAAATTTTATATTTTTATACTAATAATATAATAATATATGAATCTCATAGCTATTTCATTTTTCTAAAAATGAGACATTTACTTTTACTTTATTTTGAAACTATTCTAACTTATTTTTTCGAATATGGCAGAATAGTCAGGGTTCGAGGAACGTTCTTAAAACATTTCATGTTTTCCAAATTAACATTTTAAAAACGTTTAATGTTCAAAGAACGTTAAAAACTTATTTTTTAACATTAAACGTTTTTAAAATGTTAATTTGAAAACATGAAACGTTTTAGGAACGTTCCTCGAACGTCAAAGTATTTTTTTTACCACTGGGATGTTAGTTTCCAATCCAATCATTGTTCCAATAATGCCAAAATATGCATTGCCAGACGTTGCGCGCATTACAGAATCTCCCAATCAAAGAACCGTTATAATTTTTTTAAGCTCAAAATCATTGCCCCTGTAAATCAAAAATTAAAGTTTTCAATCCCAATTTTTAGAGAACTATTTTCGGTTATCTTTATACAATTACGAAACGTTTTCAAGAAATTGAAATTTTAAATCCTTTTTTATTTAGAGGTCGAGGATTTTGAGTCTTAAAAACTTTTTAATCAGGACCCTCAATTATGAAGCGTTCTGCAACGGAAATTTATTTTCTCACTTAAAGGAAGTGTAAAAAAATTTATTTCCATTGGAAAGAAGGAAAATACAAATATGCGAGAAATCACGAAATTCGGCCTACAGAAGAAGTTATATAGAGAAAAGTTCAAACTATGCCCAACACTGACTACTCTCGCCCCTACGAATAAATGAGGAAATTGATTAAAATACATCGCGAAGAATTCGTCAACCATCAATGAGCTTTGCTCGCACACCTTGAATCAATGAACAGGAGTTTAATAGAATTCTTTGCATTTGTGGCAAAACACCTGTGTGAAAAGAAATCCGGAGAAATTCCGGAAATGACATTCGAATAAAAAAAGGCAAATATATTCGATAACTACTGTCTACTGGGGCGTAATGGATCGTTTTTCTAGGGGTGTGGTAGCTCGTATGTTTATATATAAATTGATTCTCAAACTGACTGTTTTTAAAATTCCAACCCCTCTCACAGTCTGGTAAAAATCGTTTTTTTCACCAATGACGATTAAAAATTAAGTTTTTAAGAAAATTCAATTTAGTTACATATATATATTTAAGGATTTTTGGGTTATTGAATACGAATTTAATGTCAGATTTAAAAAATGCAAAATGACGGATCTAATAGGTTTCACCATGTTTTAATAGTAACTCTGGATAATTATTATTATTAAAATTTTTGGTTGACATAGTAGATCAGCCTTTTTGAAATCTGAAATCAAATTCGAACTCAGGGATCCGAAGAACTTCGAAGTTTCGATTTTTTTCGAATTGCACAACATACTGCATACACAACATAGCACAGTACATAGCAAATCGATAGTAAAAACTTCGAATTTAAAATTGGATGATTCGAATCGAAAGTAGACAGAGTCGAATTGTGCAATTCGAAATTCAAAACGCCGATTTCCGAATTGACTAGTTTGAATCGAATTATCTCCGATTCGAATTTTCTGTTGCGTCGAGTCGATTAATGTTCGGTTTGACTCGATTAAATGCACACCTCTAAGTTCCAGTCTAGATTCAAGGAAGTTCCAGTCCAGTTGAAGGAAGTTCTACCCATAAAATATTTGGACCTAGTTTCCAGTTCTTTAAGGACCTTTAAAGTCATTTTGGTGGAAGCAATCTACTTGGCACGTATCCAACTTTAATTATACAGGTAAAATACTTGTTCAATATTCATTTCTGTGTAATATCTCCTTAAAGCTTATTGATGGTTTGTTTCTAGTTACAGTGGGACTAACGGATCAATTCAGAAGAGAAAGCCTGACAATTTTCAAGAAGAGTGTGTTGCCCTTTCATTCTGACAAATAATAATCAATAAAATAATTCTTGACCTAAGTTCTGACCATTGATTTTCTTTGCTTTTCCCTTAGTTCGGAGCCTTCCGCTCCGTAAATAAAATAGGAATTTTTAAATTAGATTGGTTAATTACAATCTACTTCTGAGACGTACCTAACAATAAATAGTATTAAAAAGTAGGTATATGATCTTCTACGCCCCGGTCTTTCATATACATATTCAGGCTTTAACCTGTAAAGGGCCGGTAAATTTGCATAAATTTTAGTAGTTTTTTTTATTAAAAAAAAATTATAAATAAGAAGTCAATTCGATAAAAATATTCGTCAAAATAAATGGCGGCCACCGCGGACCACTAAAGGTAAAAGGTCAGAAGTTTAATAAAAATGTTTACAGGGATACAAAATCAAATCAATCAGGTTAGTTATGCCTATTTTATTTTTTATACTTTATATTTATTTTTCCTATTCTTAGTTTTTTGATACATTCCATTTTTCTGAATTTAATTTCTGAAACTGAATCCCTACATATGTGCCAATTTATTTAACTCTATATATAGGTAGAAAAAAAGGTGGACAAAAACTAAGGAAGAAGGAAATTTATTTAGAATTTTTCATTTTTGATTAAAAACGACTATTACAGTCAATTCCAATCACGTTCAATCTATTTTTTCTGTAACCTACATGTAAAATTGAACCTGTGTAACAAATTTCAACACTCCCGATATTAAAATATATAGCTGACCTCTAGGAGAAAAACACAATTTTTCAATGACTTTTTAATTTTTCTCTTCTCACATCGTTACATTGTTAAAACTGATCGTAAATTTAGTATTCACGTGTACCGAAATTAAATTCCAGTCACTAAAGATATGGAATTAAAATTCACTGTATGTAAAAAGATATACATATAAACATTTGTTACTATGACACTAGCGAATCAAAAGAAATACCACTAACTCCGCTTGTTGATATATATAGCAAATATTTAAAAACTTTAAACATTTTAATATAATCAGGGTTGCCATTCTTTTGCTCATTTTAAATTCCCTGACTTTTCCAAGTTTTCCAGGTTAATAAACGAAATTTTTCCAGGTTTTTAAAACGACATTTATATTATACAAAATTAAATAATTCCAATAAATTTTTACAAATTCATGGAACTCTGTATTCCGCATTGTTATTTTTATCTTTTAAAAAAAAATATTTAATTATTATTTTTATATATATAAAATTCTTCAAAAGATTCAAATTCAAATCGTTTTGAAATTAAACAAATTATAAAAAATTGTTATAAATAGAGGTGTGCAAAAAGCTCGAAAAGCCGAGCCGAGCCGAGCCCGAGCCGGGCTCGATGTATCGGGTACCCGAAATTTTCGAGTACCCGAAACATTCGGGTACCCGAATTCACTCGAGTACTCGAATATTTCGGGTACTCGAATGAATTCGGGTAACCGAAATTTTCGAGTACTCGATTTAATTCGAGCTTTTAAATTAAAAAAATTTTTTTTTTGAAAAAAAAAAAATTTAATTAAAAATTAATGTAGAAAATTTTGGATTTTCTCAAGGGCTCGAATCAAATCGAGTACTCGAAAATTTCGAGTACCCGAAATTATTCGAGCTTTTTATAAAGCTCGGCTCGGCCCGAGCTCGGCTCGAGCTCGAACTGAATAGGCTCGGCTCGGCTCGGCTCGAAAAATGAAAAGCTCGAAAATACCCGCTCGAGCTTCGGGTTTCGAGCTTTTTGCACACCTCTAGTTATAAAACATGAAGAAATCGATCACTCCGAGTCTTCGACTCGGAGCAATCGATATCTTCATGTTTTATAATGATTAAAAATGCCCGAGTGATAAAATCATTATTTTATATTATAAGAATATTGTTACTATAACTTATTAAAAATTACTTTCATTACTCTCATCACTTCAATTCAATTATTGTTTTCCAGAATTTTTAACTAAAAATCTTCTTTAAATTATAATTTTTTAAAACAATGTTTCAATAATTTCTTTGAAAATATTCAAATCCCTTTGTTTACTATTCAATTCTACCTGAAATTTTGATTATTCGGAAATTCTGCAATATATTATTAGAAAATAAAAACTTCTAATAATTAAAAAAAAATTCAATTAAACTTTTTCAAAAAATTAAATCTACACAATTTTCAGTTAAAAGTGCGAAAAATTCAAACATTCAAAGATTATAATTTGAAACCTTTTCAAAATTCGATTATTTCTAAAAATTCTCGATATAATGCTTTCTCTATAAATTTGAATTAGTAGAAAATTAAAAATGTTTAGTAATTGGAATTAATGACTGACTTTTTGCTCTTGAATTAGTAAATTTTACTATTAAATTAGTAGAAACGATTATTTATTAGTAAAATCTGCTAATTCAAAAGCAAAAAGTCAGTCACTAATTCAAATTAGAAAACATTTTTACTAATACAAATTTAGAAAGTTTAATATTCAATTATTATCTAAAACATTAAAAAATTCTTTTTATCAGAAAATTCTATGACAATTCAATTATTTAAACACAAAAATAAATAATTTATTGAAGAATTGAATATTTTTCAAAATTGAACTCTCATTAGAATTTTAGCAACAAATTTTTAAATAGGTAATTAAAATTCTTTTGGCAAATTTCAATAAAATTTTTAAGAATAATTTTATTTTTCGAGAAATTAAATTAAAAATTACAAATAATTGAATCTCTGTAAAAAGTTTTTATTGAATTAAAAAAAGTTTATTTGAAAATAATTGAAATTTTGCCAGAATTTTATTAAAATTTTTGAAAATAATTGAATTTTAGAGAAAAAATTTATTATTTATAAAGATAATTGAAAGGTGGAAAAGAATTTTTTTAAACTTTTGACCATAATTGAATTTCTGCGAAGAATGTTATTACTTTTGAAAATAATTGAATTTTTGTGATGAATATTGTTGTTTATAAAAATAATTGAATGTTGCAAAGAATTATTAAAATGCTTCAAAATAATTGAATTTTCGGGAATAATTTTGTTATTTATCGACATAATTGAATTCTTCAGAAGAATTATTTATGTAAATAATTAAATTCTTGGAAAAAATTTAATTAAAATCTAAAAGAATAATTAAATCATTTAAAAAATTTAATTAAAATTATATTTAAAGTAATTGATTTCTTTCGAAAAATTTTATTAAAATATTTGAAAATAATTGAATTCCTGTGAAAAATTCTAATATTTTTTGTAAATAATTGAATTCTTCCAAAGAATTTTAAAAAAACATTTTTTAAATAATTGATTTTTTTGAGGAAATGAAATGAAATTTTTAAGGATAATTACATGTTTTTGATGAATTCCTGTAAAATTGTATGAAAAATAATTAAAATCCTGCGATGAATTTTATTATTTATGAAAGTAATTGGATCCTTGCAACGATTATTATTTAAATATTAAAAAATAATTGAAATCCTGCGATGACTTTTATTATTTATGAAAATAATTGAATTCTTGCAACGATTATTATTAAAATGTTAAATAAGAATTGAATTTCTGTGTAAATTTTTTTTTTTTGATAGTTGAATTCTTTATAAGAATTTTATAATCATTGTTTTAAAATTTAAATAACTAATTGTTTTGAAATATAATAAATATTATGAAAATTTTATTTGTGAAAATAATTGAATTTTTCGATTATTTAATTTAAAATAATATTAAAAATAATTGAAATTTTTTTATTAGTTTTATTATTTATGAAAATAATTGAATTCTTGCTTAAAATTTTTATCAAAAAATTTTAAATAGATAATTAAAATTCTTTTGACAAATTTCAATAAAATTTTTAAAAATAATTTTATTTTTCGAGAAATTAAATTAAAAATTATATTTAAAATAATTGAATTTCTGTAAAAATTTTTTACTAAATTGAGAAAAGTTTCTGAAAATAATTGAAATTTTGCCAAGAATTTTATTAAAATTTTTGAAAATAATTGAATTTTAGAGAAAAATTTTATTATTTAAAAAGATAATTGAAATTTTGAAGAGAATTTTTTAAAACTTTTGAGCATAATTGAATTTCTGTGAAGAATTTTATTACTTTTGAAAATAATTGAATTCATGAGACGAATTTTATTAAAATTTCTTTTTAAATAATTGAATTCTTTTGTAAAATTTTATTGAAATAGTAGGATATTGAAAATAATTGAATTTTGATAATTTATTGAAATTAATGAAATTCCTACGAAGAATTTTATTAAAATTATTTTGAAAAAAAACTGAATTTTTAAAAGAATTGCATTGAAATTTTTGAAAATAATTTAATTCTGTGTCAAGAAATTTAATAAAAAATGTTATTGAAAATAATACTTAAATTCTTATAAATAAATTATAGGAAGGCTTTTTAAAAAAATTGAATTTCTTTGATGAATTTTAATAAAAATTTTAGGAATAATTACATTTTTTGAGAATTTACATTAAAATTTGTATTAATAAAAATAATTGCAATTCTGCGATGAGTTTTATTATTTATGAAAATAATTAAAAATCTATAAAGTTTTTTTATTATTTATGAAAATAATTGAATCTCTGTAAAAAATTTGATTATTTATGAAAATAATTGAATTTTTGCGAAGAAATTTCTAAAGAATTTGTAAATAATAGAATTCCTGTAAAATTGTTATTATTTAATTCATTCATTCAAAATTGAAATTGTAAAAAATTTCAAATTACAAACTTTTGAAGTTTATCTATTTATGAAAATTGTAAATGAAACTATTTTAAAAATGAATCAATTTTGAAATATTTAAGAAAAATTAGATTTTATTTCAAGAATAAGCACAATAATTTTTGAAAATTCAAATAAAACTTTAATAAAATTTTTGATTAGACGAAATTCAATACTAATCCAAGCTAATTGAACTTTGAATTTAATTTCCATCAATAAAAAAAGTTTTATACGACAGAAATAGCATTCTTTGAGAGCAAATTAGACGCTAGTAAAATAAAATTCTCAACTAAAAGGAAAATAAAAATTTAATCTACAACTCTAATAAAATGGACTTAATATATTGACAGCTCGAAATAAAAGTAACTCGAAAGCTGTATTAAGGTTTGCTCTTCGGGTATTAAAAGCACTTCATTCGACTCTTAGTTGATGAGCTTTAAATAATGCAAATGCAATTAAATTCTGTAACTCTAAGGAGAGAATCAGTTACAATCTTCTCTCGTCAAGAGAATTTCAAGTAATTTAAGTATTCACAGACGGTTTGATGCCGACGTTCTGCAAATACCATGGTTTGTTACTTCAAGTTAAATGCACAAAGTGTACGTCAGCTTTAATCAATTTGAATCATACAAAATCCTTTCGATTTTAGAAAAAATACACTTTCATTGTACACATCAATTCTATACATATATATATAAGAAGTGGTTGTATTTTTCCACTTTTAAAAATTTGTTTTTCCGATAAAATTATTGTTATTCTCCGTGTTAGAAGATGTTTGAGACAAGTTATAAAAGAAAGCCATCGTATACAACTTCTCTCAAAGCTATTTTCGTAAAGTGGAAAAATGTTATTAAGGGTTCGAGTACAATATGCCCTGGGAGAATAAGGTTTTCGGCCACTTTCATAAGTTTGACTCATCTTTTTGACTGTTCATACGCGACGAGAAATACATACATTCACATCTCTTGCGAACCATTTACAATTGTTTCGACTGCAAAAAATAATATTATAGAATAAAATCAGCTGACAAGAAGTATGAATACATCTTCAAGGAGGATGTATTTTTTATTCAAATACAAAAGAGTTATTTTAACACCGAATTTGGTGTTCAAATAGTATGCAAAAAACTTTATACTCTCTTAGATGCGCGTTCTATGGCTAATTTCACGTGAAACAAAAATTGAACAATTGAAAAATTTTTATTTTACAATAATTCCATGAGCAGACTTCGCACTAGGGTGTCCCAAAAAAATAAAAAGTTTTTTTTATTGGGTCTCATCCCCTAAAAATCTTTTAATTTGTGTAAAAATAAGAACACAATATTTGGAAATAAAATTTTTTAATATTAACCCGTAGTTCAGAGCCTTTGAACCATAAAAACGCTAAAAATGTAGTGTTTTTTCATTTTTAACATAAATATAAATGTCAAAATATAATGATTAGGGTGTCATTGTAAAGATAATTAAATTACCTTTCGATCCATATGTCACAGTATAAGATTCAATGAAAATTAAGAGTGTTACAGTCGATTAAAGATTAAATTTCATGGAAATTTTGATGATTATTAGACACTTAAGTAAATAGTACTTTTTTCACATTGAACAGTAAAAAATATTTAGATTTTAATTTTTTTATTAAGAGTCTAACATTACAAAAATCCGTAATTTAATCGTCGATTAAATTCGTCTCAAAATCCGTTACCCGATTTTTAGACGAATTCGATCGACTTTTATGAAGTTCTTCGCCATTTTGAAATTTGAAAAACTGACATTGGACTCTAAATCATCGACTTCAGTATTTCTTAATCACTGATTTTAGTACGTTTAGTGGTTATATCTAAACTTATTGTTTCAATTTTTGCTGCAAATGTTGAAGGAATGATAAAAATTAAAAAAATAGTTTCGTTCACTAAATCTAGTGTATAATTGTCATATTCAATCAAATCGAGGTCCACAAGGGCTAAAAATTTTCGTAATGTTAGACTCTCAATAAAAAAATTAAAACCTAAATATTTTTTACTGTTTAATGTAAAAAAAAGTATAAGTTACTTAAGTGTCTAAAAAATAAAAATCATCAAAATTTTCATAAAATTTGATCTTTAATCGACTGTAACACTCTTAATTTTCATTAAATCTTAAACTATGATATATGGATCAAAAGGTAATTTAATTATCTTTACAATGACACCGTATTCATTATATTTTGACATTTATATTTATGTTAAAAATGAAAAAACACTACATTTTTAGCGTTTTTATGGTTCAAAGGCTCTGAACCACGGGTTAATATTAAAATTTTTTATTTCCAAATATTGTGTTCTTATTTTTACACAATTTGAAAGAATTTTAGGGGATGAGACCCAATAAAAAAAAACTTTTTATTTTTTTGGGACACCCTACTTCGCACTCGATAAATAATTTTAAAAAAGTAACAAAAAGTAGCTATCAAACTAAAAAAAGTAGTATAAAAGTTGGCTATCGAAAAATTAAACTTGACGACCAAAAAAACACGTTTTAGAAACTTCTCAAAATTGACAAAAATTCCATTCTATATTTTATTTCTCTGACTTTTTCGTAATTTTCATCAAAAATATTTACTTCTTTCTTATCCTTTTGCTAATAAATTGAATTCATGCAACGAATTTTATTATTCATGAAAGAATTTAAATATTTATAAAAATAATTTAATTCTTGCGAAGAATTTCATAAAAATTTTTAAAGAATTGATTTCTATCGTCCAATTTTATGCAAATTTTAATTTTAATAATTAAATTCCAGATAAATTTTTAACATTTATGAATAGAATTGAATTCTTATCAAGATTTTTACAAAAAATTTTTAAATAATTGAATTTTGTTTGGAAATTTAATGAAAATAATACGAAAATAGAAAATTGAAAATCATTAAATTTTAAGTTTTTAAAAATAATTAAATTTTACAAAGAATTCTATTAAAATTTTTGAGAATAATTGAATGTCTGTATAGCATTGCATTAAATTTTTTTTTAAATAATTGAATTCCTTAAAAGCATTTTATTATTTATGAAAATAATTTAATTCTTGCCAGCGATTTTACTAGAATTTTTGAAAATAATTGATAATTGATATTGTTATTTATCTTTAATAATTGAAATCTATCGAAGAATTATTTATGTAAATAATTGAATTCTTGGAAGAATTTTATTAAAATCTAAAAGAACAATTCAATTATTTCAAAAACAATTTAATTAAAGTTGTATTTAAAATAATTGATTCTTTTGGAACGATTTTATTAAAATATTTGAAAATAATTGAATTCTTCTAATTCTAATTCTTGTGGAAAACTTTATTTGTAAAAGTATTTGAATTCTTACTTAGAATTTTATCAAAAAAATTAAATTTCCATGAAAAATGTTTTTAGATTTATTAGTAAAAGTAATTGAATTACTGTAAAGAATTGTATAAAAATTTTGTTAAATAATTGATTTTTTCAAAATTTTTTTTGAAAAGTCAATTTTAACTTATAATTGAATTTTTGTGAAAATTTTATTAGGGTAGGGTGGGGCATTACTATTCGCGGGGCGTAACTATTCTTTGTCCTGGAGAGAAAACTATTCATCCGATTAAAGTTTTTTTTACACTGTATACTTGTCATGTGAAATGAACATTGTACGCCACATTTGAGCTTCTGGCGCCATCTATCATTGGAGTTAGGTACCCAAATGTGATTTTGATATACTCGCTTACTTGTTTTCACTCATTTAGTCTGCCATTGTAAATAGTGATAAACGGTCGGAAAAATTATCGGAAAAATTATTTCTAAAGTCAAATTTAGTGCTGAACACGAATATCATAATGGATTTTTGATATTCTATTGTTCAAAAATTTTACAAGTGTTTTTTCAAAAAATGGGCGGATGGGGCGTAACTATTCTTCCACTGATGACAGCAAAAACTACAAAACAGTGTATTTTTTTGTGTGTGCTTGTTTCTAGGTTAGAATTGTAAGAAATTGGAAGAAAAAAACCAGAAAAAATCCTCCAATTAACAAATTAATTTATATATTTTTTTAGTATTATATCATTAATAGCTGCAAGAATAGTTACGCCCCTCGTTTTTTTCGACATCAAAAAAATTTTTTTTTCGTAAAATCGCTGTAGTTCGGAACAGAATCGAGTTACAGCAAAATGATACATGGCAAAATTGTAGCTAAGAAGTCAAGCTTTCAAACGGTTCTACTCATTTTTTTATTTTTTTTTATATACATTTTATAGACTCAAAAATCCAAACAAGAATAGTAATGCCCCACCCTACCCTACTTCTAAAAATAATTAAATTTTTGATGAAGTTTAACAGTTTTTTTAAAATAATTGAATTCTTGCGAACGATTTTATTAGATATTTTAAAAATAATTTAATTTCTAAGAAAAAAATGTATTACTTTTGAAAATAATTGAATTTTGCAAAGAATTTTATTAAAATGCCTCCAAAATAATTAAATTTTCGGAAATAATTTTATTATTTATCGACATAATTGAATTCTTCAGAAGAATGTTAAATTAAAATCTAAAAGAATAATTGAATTATTTCAAAAAAATCTAATTAAAATTATATTTAAAATAATTGATTTCTTTCGAACAAATTTTATTAAAATATTTGAAAATAATTGAATTTCTGTAAAAAATTCTAATATTTTTTGTAAATAATTGAATTGTTCCAAAGAATTTTAAAAAAACATTTTTTTAAATAATTGATTTTTTCGAGGAAATGAAATAAAATTTTTAATGA
The DNA here is from genome assembly GCF_015476425.1 of Leptopilina heterotoma. Taxonomy (NCBI): domain Eukaryota; kingdom Metazoa; phylum Arthropoda; class Insecta; order Hymenoptera; family Figitidae; genus Leptopilina; species Leptopilina heterotoma. The sequence continues at coordinate 2,733,052 of NW_025110874.1, read as the reverse complement.
TAATTACATTTTTTTTTATGAATTCCTGTTAAATTGTATTAAAAATAATTGAAATCCTGCGATGAATTTTATTATTTATGAAAATAAATTGAATTCTTGCAACGATTATTATTAAAATTTTCAAAAATAATTGAATTCCTGAGAAGAATTTTATTATTTATGAAAAGAATTGAATTATTGCGAAAAATTGTATTAAAATGTTTAAAAAGAATTGAATTTCTGTGTAAATTTTTTTTGTCTTTTTAAATAATTGAATTCCTCATAAAAATTTTATAATCATTATTTTAAATAACTACTTGTTTTGAAATAAAATTAATATTATGAAAATTTTATTTTAAATAATTGAATTCTTGTGGAAAATTTTATTTGTGAAAATAATTTTCGATTATTTAATTTAAAATAGTATTAAAAATAATTGAAATTTTTTTATTAGTTTTATTATTTATGAAAATAATTGAATTCTTGCTTAGAATTTTATCAAAAAATTTTTTTTTAAATATTGAATTACTATGAAATATGTTATTATTGGTGAAAGTAATTGAATTATTGTGAAGAATAAGTATGAAAATTTTGTTAAATAATTGATTTTTTTGGAATTAATTGAATTCCTGTGGAAATTTCAATATTTATGAAAATAATTGAATTTTGGATGAATTTTATAAATTTTTTTTAAATAATTGAATTCTTTTGCTAAATAATTGAAAATACTGTAGATATTGAAAAAATTGAATTTCGAATATTTTTTGAATATAATTGAATCGTTTGAAAGAATTTGATTATAATTTTTAAGAATAGTTTTTTGATTTCTACTATTAGCGAATTTAACAGCATGTGATTGTTACAGAATTCAATGTTAATTTTTTCGACCACTTTTTTCTTAAAATATTAAATAAATTAAGCTAGTTTTTTGTGAATAACTCTAAAATATCATAAAGAAGGGCAGTGATGTGAAAAAGTTTTAATATTTTTAAAATTATTTATTAAAAAATAACTTTAAAATTATCAGTTCTCAAAATCACTTTTAATCAATTTCTCGTCTTTTCCGATTTCAAAGTATTTTTTTATAATTTATTTTAGAATTATTAAAACTTTTGCACATCACTGCTCTTCTTTATTATATTTTAGACTTTCTTACAAAATTTCAGCTCAATTTATTAAATATTTGAAGAAAAAAGTTGTCGAAAAAATTAACATTGATTTCTGTAACAATCACATGCTGTTAAAGTAGTGGAAATTCTAAAAAAAAACAGAATAGTAGCTTTTAGTGGCTGAAATCTAAAAAATGTACCCTAATAGTACCATAACGTAAAAAGTAGTGAATAGTAGGTTTTAGTAGATGAGTGCGAAGCCTGTATGAAGAAGCAATAAAATTTATCAATTCAAGAGAATTAGGTTCTACATTGTACCTCAGAGAATATTTTCTAAAACCGATTCTGTTCCCCACAGTATTCACAAACTGAAAAAAGAAAAACCGCCCCTAATGATGCATGCAGGAAAAAAGAAAAGTCAATTTTGTGAATTGCATCAATTCGTATTGTCAAATTACAGCATCTCGGTCGTTTGGTATCTGAAAAGGAAAATCGAGACTCGAGAGGCATGCACAATTGTTCGTGCTGAATGTACAGATACTCATCAACTATTTACTTTAATTATTCGCAAAGTGAAATTTGTGGGGGAAAGTGTTTTTTCGTTACGTGAAACATTGTGTAAAATAAACAATAACTTCATTTTCCTTCTGATGCAATAAAATCTACATTTCCAATTTTGAAGATTTGATTGCTATTAAAGCAACAAAAAATTGATCCTCTTCTATTTTGTGTAGATAAAATTTTACACACAGAACAGAATAGAAGAGGTCCCCAAAGTAAAAATCATTTACAGGTGAAATATGCAGTTAATTTTTGGACGACACAAAATTAGCATAGACTTTATGCAAATAGTGTGATATTTTGAGAATTATTCTAAAATTTTCTACATAAACTCTGAAGATAAATGTAAAGTGCTTGTCAAAAATTTAGAACAAGATGACTCTTCCGTAATCGTCACGTTCCAGTTCCAGTTGGTGTGGCCAGTGTCAGCCAGACAATCTGGCTCGGACACGCACGGAACACTCATTCCTGCGCGAAATGCGAATGAAAGCGATCAGAGATACAACATCGAAATTAAAGACAGGAAAGAGAGGGACTTGCAGCAGCTGTCGTCGCTATGTCAGACGAACAGAAATTCGACGGCACTATGCTCCGCCGCAGGTAATTTACTACAGTTCGCGAACAGTATGCAGCAGCAGCAGCAGCACAAGTACAAGTTGCGATTTGCGATTTGCGATCGCTTTCTGCTCGATATAGCAATTTGTTCGATAAAGTGTCCAAATGCATTGGAGCCAATTCCTCCACTTCCAAGAGATAGACGTTGGGCGAGGCGAGCATAGAAAAATGTTTTATGTCTTGGCTGCGAATTCATTGAAAGAGCGAAGGCGAGAGAGAAAGAGAGAAAACTCCGCTTATCAATCTCAGAGGCGCCCTTCCATCGAATCTCAGAGCTGGATTTAGAATTTAGACTTGCACGTCTGGGTCAGTCGGAACAAAAATAAATACAAAGAATGATAAACGAAGATTGATGCGCATCACTAAAATAACACTACCGCTACAACGTGTCTCAGTGTATATTGTATATTGCGAAAAGAAAACTGTCAATTCAATTCATTCGTCATATCCATTTTAACAATTTTCAACCATAGAAATCATCAATATACCCAGGAATCGAACCAGTGAAATTATTTAAAAATATGGACCATACGGACCAAAAATTAAAAATTACGGACCAATTGCTGACAAAAATATAACCAGTCCAAGTCAAAAAAGAGAACATTTTACTTAAAACTAGAAATTAAATTTTTCATAACTATAAAACATTATTATTATTATTCTATTATTTTCAAGAATTTTTGAGACGCATGATTATTCCCCAAATGTCATTTTACCGAACTGTCATTTTACCGAATTGCATTTATTCGAACTGTTATTTTAACGAAATGTCACTTTTGCGAATCGACATTTTTACGAATTGTCACTTTTGCGAAAAGTCATTTTTACGAATTGTCATTTTTACGAAATATCATTTTTGCGAATTGCCATTTTTACAAATTGCCACTTTTGCGAATTGACATTTTTACGAATTGTCATTTATGCGAACTGACATTTTTTCGAATTGTCATTTTTACAAATTGTCATTTTTACGAAATGTCACTTTTGTGAATCGATATTTTTACAAATTGTCACTTTTGCAAAAAGTCATTTTTGCGAATTGACATTTTTACGAATTGTCATTTATGCGAACTGACATTTTTTCAAATTGTCATTTTTACAAATTGTCATTTTTACGAAATATCATTTTTGCGAATTGCCATTTTTACAAATTGCCACTTTTGCGAATTGACATTTTTACGAATTGTCATTTATGCGAACTGACATTTTTTTTGAATTGTCATTTTTACAAATTGTCATTTTTACGAAATGTCACTTTTGTGAATCGACATTTTTACGAATTGTCACTTTTGCGAAAAGTCATTTTTGCGAATTGACATTTTTACGAATTGTCATTTATGCGAACTGACATTTTTTCGAATTGTCATTTTTACAAATTGTCATTTTTACGAAATGTCACTTTTGTGAATCGACATTTTTACGAATTGTCACTTTTGCAAAAAGTCATTTTTGCGAATTGACATTTTTACGAATTGTCATTTATGCGAACTGACATTTTTTTTGAATTGTCATTTTTACAAATTGTCATTTTTACGAAATGTCACTTTTGTGAATCGACATTTTTACGAATTGTCACTTTTGCGAAAAGTTATTTTTGCGAAATATCATTTTTACGAATTGTCATTTATGCGAACTGTCATTTTCTCGAATTGTCAATTTTACGAAATGACAATTCGAAAAAATGACTTTTCGCAAAAGTGACAATTCGTAAATATGTCGATTCGCAAAAGTGACATTTCGTTAAAATAACAGTTCGGATAAATGCAATTCGGTAAAATTTACGAAATTTCAATTATTCGTAAATTTTTCAATTAAATAAATATAATATTAGAAAATGAAAACTTCAAGTAAAATTTAAAACAAATTTAATGAAACTTTTTCAGAAAAATTCATTTCAAAATTTAATTATTTCTAAAAATTTATGCTATATTGCTTTTAATATTCAATTATTATCTAAAATTTTAAGTGAAATTCATTTTTAAATAAATTTTTATTCGAAAATTCTCCGACAATTCAATTATTTAAATACAAAAAATAATAATTTATTGAATAATTAAATGTTTCTCAAAATTGAATTATCATAAAGAATTTTATCAACAAATTTTTAAATAATTCAATTCTTTCGACAAATTTTAATAAAATTTTTGAGAATAATTATACATTTTTCGAGAAATTTGATTAAAATTGTATTAAAAATAATTGAAATCCTTCGATGAGTTTTATTATTCGTGAAAATAATTGAATCCCTAAGAAGAATTTTATTATTTTTTAACAATATTTAATTTTTGCGAAGAATATTATTACTCTTGAAAATAATTGAATTTTTGCAATAATTTCTAACATTTACAAAATGGAATTTTTTTCGTGTTTTTAACTAAACATCTTTCATAAATTTATTATTTTTAATAAGTAATTTTTGGAAAAGTTCTTTGACAATTTTCAAAATGAAAAATTCAGATTTGCAAAAGTTTCAAAAAATTTTATTACTTAAGAAAACAATTGAATCCCTATAAGAGTTTTATTATTTATGAAAATAATTGAATGATTGCGAAGAAACTTATAGAAAATTTATAAATAATTGAATTTCTGTGAAATTTTTATTATTTCATGAAAATAATTTAAGGTTGGCGTAGAATTTTATTATATTTTTTTCAAAATAATTAAACTCTTTTGGAAAATTTTATTATAATAATAGGTAATGAAAACCATTGAACTGATAAGAATTATCAAAAGAATTTATCACAAAAATCAATTTGCTAGTTAAAGAAATAAAAAATTCCGATTTTCAAAAGTTTCAAATTTAAACCTTTTCGACGAATTTTAATAAAATTTTAAAGAATAATAAATTACATTTTTCGAGAAATTCGATTAAAATTGTATTTAAAATAATTGAAATTCTGCAATGAGTTTTATTATTTCTGAAAATAATTCAATTCCTAAAAAGAATTTTATTATTTACGAAAATAATTGAATTTCTGTAAAAATTTTATTATTTATGAAAATAATTGTATGATTGCGAAGAAATTTATTAAAAATTTGTAAATAATAATTGAATTTCTTTTGGAGAATTTTATTAAAATGGTAAATAATGAAAACCATTGAAATGAGAAGAATTTTTGAGAATAATTGAAATTTTGCCAAGAATTTTATTAAAATTTTTGAAAATAATTTAATCTTGTAGAAGAATTAAATTATTTCTGAAGATAATTGAAATTTCCATGCGAAGTTTTTTAAATTTTTGAACATAATTGAAATTTTTATGAAAAGTTTTTAAAATATTTTGAACATAATTGAATTTCTGAGAAGAATTTTGTTGCTTTGGAGTTTTGGACAATTCACCTATATTTTTCTCCGCCACTTCTAATTTAACGGAAAAAAGTCCACTGCACAGTATTATCATTTTCACTCATAAATGAATGCGCTCTTCATAATTTGATATACGAGCATGAAGTGAGCAAGGCTATAAACTTCTCTCAAACCTTTTGAAATATACGAGAGTATGCATTTATTTTATATAAACTCAGAACTGTCAGATTTTATTGACATTTTCACTCAGAAAGAGTTGAATTTCTTGAAAATTCAGTTCAGTTTTCATATAGGCACCTATAAACAAAATGCACATTGATAAATATTTACAATTTCCATAAAGTGGATCAAAATAAAATAATAAATTAAATTGAAAATAATATTTTACTTTTTGTGATTACGATACGAAAAAAAAGTAATTTCCATACTATTTATGATTCTTGTGTGGAAGTTTTCTGAAAATTTTTCCACGTGGATCGATTTTGATAAAGGGGTCTTTTATATAGAAACTGTACACATATGAAAGTGTGATAAAATTTTCATTCTCACGTGGCCTATAAACCAGTGACAATGAAATTTAATATTCTGAAAAATATATGTAAATTTCTGTGTTTGAAGACAAGGTCGCTGAGAACGAATCTGAAGTCAGATTTAAAAAATTCAAAATGGCAGATGTTGGGCTTTTTTGAAATATCATCTTAGACAACAAACTCAGATATCATTTTTTACACGAGATTACCAAAAGTTAAGAACTTTTGTTTGTTTGTAAAAATGATTCAATTAATCAAAAAAATCATACTTTTAATGTTTCTGAATACGAAAAACTATTTTTTTCAAATAGATTGAAGGTTTTACTTAAAAATTAATATATATCTTATATCATTTTTACAAAAAATACCTGAACGCTACCGAACTCGGAGCATCACTGCAATTTAAAACAAAAACTCAATGTGTGAAGGCCGCAGAACCATTCTCTTCCTGTGGTGTAGCAGACTAAAAGTAAATGAATTATGACAATGATTTTTAATAAAAATTATTATAATTATAAATTAACGAATTTCTTCACTTTTCAATTTTTTATTGGTCGCCATTTTGAAGCCGACATTTTAAATTTTTGACCACGGATATTGATTCAGTGACCCCAAAAACATACAATATGACAATATCATTTAAAAAAAAAAAAAAAATTTTCAACATTTATGGCACAAAAACTTCATTTTCACTGGACTGTGAAGGGGTTAAAGGTGACCGAGTGATAAAATCAATTCAATTATTATTTTCAAGAATTTTTAATTAAAATTCTTCTGTATAAATCGATTACTTTTAATAATTTTTGAAAAAGTTCTTTCACAATTTTCAAATCCATTTGTTTACAATATTCAATTTAACAAAATATCAATTATTCGTAAATTCTTTAATTAAATAATATATATAGAAAATAAAAACTTAAAATAATATAAAACAATTCAAATAAACTTTGTCAAAAAATTAATTTCAAAATTCAATTATTTCTAAAAATCCACGCTTTTAATATTACATTATTATATAAAATTTTAACTGAATTTCATTTTTAAATTGGTGGATTCCACATCAGTTCAACACACTTATTTTCATGACTTGTTGGGATTTGGCTGTACTTTTGTAAATTCATTACTTTTATAGTGATAAGCAACTCCACCAAATATTTTTTCAAAATTTTGAAAATTACCAAAAACATGTCATTTTCAAAATTTTTGTCTTTTTTTTGAAAGTGCTATAACTTTGGTTCTAATTAACTGATTTTGGATTTAAAAAAAAAGATTTCTTTGGTTTTAAGTATATTTTAAGTTAAAATTAATATAAAAAAAAAAATTTAAACAAATTTTTTTTTTGAAATTTTGAAAAATTAAAAATCCGTTTTTGAAAAAACATCATCTTTGATTTTTTTCAAAATTTTACTAAATGTTAGGGCAAATGTGCTTTACAAGTCCTGTAAATTTCATCTTGGGATCTCAAAGGGATTCGGAGTAAAAAAATAAAACGTAACCACAAATTACGAACATATGGGGCAAAATTCCTCAACTGCCCAGGTAAAAAAATGAATTTTCTCTAAACTTTGCTAAAATGTTACTATTATTAGTAGAAGTGTAGCTATTAATTTTTTTTGAATTTGATAAAATATTTCTTGAGGTATGGAGTTTCAAACAATTGATTTTTTTCGAAAAAATTTATGCAAATTTTATTTTTAATAATTGAATTCCTATGAAATTTATTCATTAAATTTAGAAAATAATTGAATATTCGTGTAGAACTTTGTCAAAGTTGTTTTTAAATAATTAAATTCTTTTTGGAAATTTTATTAAATTAATAGATATAAAAATTTTATTGAATTAAATAAATTTTACTAAAATTTTTGAAAATGATTGAATTTTATTATAATAATTAATCTTATGATGAATATTGTTCTTTATGAAAATAATTGAATTGCCCAAATAGAATTTTATTATTTACGAAAATAATTGAATTCCTGTAAAAATTTTATTATTTATGAAAATAATTGAATTCCTGCGAAATTTTTATTGTTTTATGAAAATAATTAAAGGTTTGCGTAGAATTTTATTAATTTTTTTTTTAAATAATTGAATAAAACGTTTGTTTAAACGTTTTGTATTATTTTTAATATACGAATTTCTTGCTGCAATACTATACGGAGAAAAATATAATGTAACTTTTACTAGTTTTATAGTAAGACATTTCTGTTAAAGCATTTCTGGTAACTTTTACTATACTTTTGGAGTAAATTTTGCTATGTTCGAAGTAATTTTACTAATTTTTTATAAATATGTTCTTTGAAAGTTTAAACGTAGTAAAATTTACTTCGAACGTAGCAAAATTTACTCCGAAAGTAGTAAAAGTTACTTGAAATGCTTTATCAGAAATATTTTACTATAAAAGTAGTAAAAGTTACTTTACATTTTTCTCCGTGTACAGTATTACTTGCTGTAAGCTTCCACGCTATCTGGGAATTTTATTTTGAAATTTGACAATTTATAAATATTTTTCAAGTATCATATATGATTTGAATGTAATATTTAATTTTTCTAAAACACTTCCAAAAAAATTCAGGTAATAATCTATAACAAAGTACTAATAACAATAAGGATTAAATGAAAATTTACTGTAAAATTTCTGACGAAGAAGAAAGTAATTTCCTAATGTTTTATGCAAAGTGATACTTGAGAGAGACATCAGCGATTCGCATTCCGCAATTGTCACGAATTAAAAGAGTGTTTTTTTCAACAAGTGCTGTAAACGCCTTTAGACAAAAGCGACGTATATGTATACAATGTTGGAAAGCGACTACTTGGAAAAATGGTCTATATTCACGGACAATTGAAAAATGTCTTGGCTACAGTCTTGGCGAGAATGGTTTATCAACGCTTCGTTGAAGCTCCGCCTACGTGGATGCTGCAGAATGGATGAAAAGACTATACACATAGACAGTCTGCAAGAATAATGAATTTCCTCTCAAGACAAAAGGTATAATTACATCACTTGTATTATTAATTTAATCAACAATTTATTCACCTTCTAAATATTTTTACTCGCCGCCTCACTATAAAATCATCATTAATTTAACCGCTCCACTGATATTTTCACCTCGCGTAAAAAAATTACAAGTTATTTAATACTTCAGGCGTAATTAACTTTTCTTGTCGCGTGAAAGTGAAAATAAAACAAAATAATCTACAAAAATTAGAAGAAACAATTTTTTTAGTTACACATTTTTACATTATTTTAAAGAAAACAAATTGAGAATTCACAAGACGAAAACTTAAATTTTTATATCTTTTTTCCCCTGCGCTGTTTTATGTGTTCCTCCATTATAGTCGTTTCAAATAAAACAAATTCATTTTTCATGTCTATTCTCAGCATAATCCTTCGTGAAGGTTCAGTACCTACAGTGACAATTCAAAGAGCATAAAATAAATGCATTGTGCTGCATTCAAGTAAAACACACACACACACACACGTGACCAAAGTTTGTGCGAAATAAAATAAAGTCGACAGGGGAGCTACATAAACAGCCGCTACGAATTATCCACGTTAAACTGACCAGATATATTCACGGTTTGCACCTGAATTTTAAGTGGAATAAAAAAATACTTAAAATACGGTTTTTAAATTATGTCACTTCAAAAAAGAAAAGAAAAAAAAAGAAAAGGAAAAGATTGATGTAACGTTCTCGTTTATAAAGCTGAATTTTATTACGAACAATGTGCGGAGACTATTCTAAAAAATCTATGCATATTTATTCAAATTTTTTCGACCGCAATATTCTCTCCTGTCATTGAGTAAGTAAATATCTGTGACGCTAATCAAAGCGGATAAAATTGTGAATCATGGTAGAAAATTTGACACGAGTACACGAATCACTTATATAACCACAAAAGTTTATTTTTCATTTGAGGAATATAGCTGTACCGATGTAATATTTGTGGTTTGTTATTTACTAATTGATAGTATAATGGAAAAAAGTAAACAGAGAGGAAAAATTGTAAAATAGAAATTGCAAAGGAAACAAATTTTTTAAAAATATTGTTACCATATCTCTTAAGTGAATGTCCCTCACGAGCATACAGCAGGGTTGTCATAAAATTTTAATTTTCTTTTTTCCTGATTTCCAGACAAAATTTTCACATTTTCCCTGACCTTGTAGAACATCAATAACTTCTTTTTTAAATAAATATTTAATCATTATTAATTTTCTATGGAAATTCAATAACTTATGAGAATATTATTATAAAGCATGACGAAATCGACCACTATGATCGATTTCCTCATGTTTTATAATAAAAATATGACAGAGTGATAAAATCATTACTTATTATAGCATAAGAATATTGTATAACTATAAATTCAAATTTTCAAAGACTTTAATTTTAAACCCTTTTGAAAATTCAATTTTTTCTAAAAATTCACGCTATAATGCTTTAAATAATCAATTATAATTTAAAATTTTAAGTGAAATTCATTATTTTTTTTAATCAATTTTTATTAGAAAATTTCCCGAGAATTCAATTATTTAAATAGAAAATTAAATAATTTATTGAATAATTGAATGTTTCTTAAAATTCAATTCCCATTAAGAATTTTATTAACCAATTTTTAAATAAATACTTTCGACAAATTTTAATAAAATTTTTTAAAATAATTGCATTTTTCGAGAAATTTGATTAAAATTGTATTAAAATTAAAAATAAATGAAATTCTGCGATGAGTTCTATTATTTGTGAAAATAATTGAATCCCTTAGAAGAATTTTATTATTTTTGAATAATATTTAATTTTTGTAAAGAATATATTATAACTTTTGAAAATAATTGAATTTCTGCAATAATTTGTAACTTTTCCAATATTAAATTTTTTTTCGTGTTTTTACCTAAAATTCTACTATAAATGCATTATTTTTAATAATATTTGAAAAAGTTCTTTAAGAATTTTCAAATTCATTTCTTTACAAATTCAAACAAAAAAACCGCAATTAAAATTTCTCAAAAAAATTAATTCTACAGAATTGTTAGTTAAAAAAATGAAAAATTCAGATTTTCAAAAGTTTCAAATTCAAATATTTCTAAAAATTCACGCTATTATGCTTTTAATATTCAATTGTAATTTAAATTTTTAACTGAAATCCATATTTAAATCAATTTTTATTAGGAAATTCTATTGGAATTCAATTATGTAAATGCAAAAAAAAAATTATTGAATACTTGGGTCAGAATTCGTGAAATTTTCACAGAAAATAAAAAGTATTTTTTTTAAATCGAAATGTTGAAAAAACATTTCTATTTGGCCTTAAGAATGTGTCCACCAAAAAACAGAAAAAAAAAAATTTTTTATAAAAGTTTTTGCAAAATTAATTTTTTTGCAACTTTTTAAACAAAATTTGATTTCTCCTAAATGAATGAACCGATTTAAATGAACCAAGCGGGAATATCAAGGGGATAAAATATACTTTCGTTTAGAATTAGAAAATTTTTAAAAAGTTTATTTTTTTATTAAATAATTATTTAATAAATTTTTTATAAACAATTAATTTTTTTTAATGTTCTACGCCTTTTAAAAATTTGAAAAAAATATTAGGGGAACATAGTCTAGGTCGGCCACCTTTTTGACTTTTGTTTATAACTTTTTTTTAAAAATAAATTTGGACAATTGAAGTATATGGTTGGAAAGTCCTGTTTAATAGGAACATTTTTTCTGTACAAAGTAAATTAACAGGTTTAAAAATGAAAAAGTTATAAAGATTTAAAAAAAAAAAAATTTGTAGTCCAGGTTGGCCATTACAGTCAAGGTCGGCCATGTTTAAAATTCAAAGGGCATTAATCGTTAAAAAATAAAATAACATGTTTGGAGTTACGGAAAATTGATTCTTTATTGTTTACAGTTTGTAACTTAATGAAATAACAAAATAATAACAATAAACAATATAAAAAAATAAATATAAATAAAAAAAAGTTTTGCACTAAAATATTAATAAAATTAAATAAAAATATTAATAAGATGATCAATTATATATTATGAGTTATACAGAATTGCAGTTTTTGCAAATGAAGTAGCTCGTCCTCATCTTTGCGCATTTTAAACACATAGTGGCCGACCTTGACAGTAAGTAACATTACCGAATTGTTGTAACCATAAAGAAATACGTTTCGGGATTCGATTTTTTACTTTGTTTTCCTTTCAACCATGAGTCCCACAAATTTTCTGCATACTTGCCTTGACGATTCAATTTGTTTTTTATCTTTTATTAATGGTTTTTCACATTATGCACAAAACTTTTTTTGAGCTTTTTTTGTACCGACGTCACAGAAAACACAATTTTCGATTCTCCGAAAATGTAATTGAACAAAAAGTTAGGTTTCACTAAGACAAGCTTCGACAAAAATGCGCGTAGGTGGCGCTAGTGAACTTGACAAAAAAACGCGAGTGGCCTACCTAGACAGTAGGCCAACCTTGACTACATTCCCCTAACATACACTTAAAACTATAAGAAATCAAAATCCGTTGAGAATATTTTGGAGCGACAATTATTTTAAAAGTTATAAACAAATTATATTAGCGCGGTGTTGTGCATCAACGCTGAACTTAGTTTTTGATCATTTTTATCAATTTTTATGGTTATATAATTAAATAAAAATGTTAATTTGACAGTGTTTTGTTCATTTTGTAGTTAAAAATAATGTTTTAATTCTTAAAAATCATCAAAATCGCATCTCCGTTCAATATAATTTGTTTATAACTTTTAAAATAATTGTCGCTCCAAAATTTTCTCAACGGATTTTGATTTCTTATAGTTTTAAGTGTATGTTAATATTTTTTTTAAAAGGCGTAGAACATTAAAAAAAATTAATTGTTTATAAAAAATTTATTAAATAATTATTAAAAAATAAACTTTTTAAAAATTTTCTAATTCTGAACGAAAGTATATTTTATCCCCTTTATATTCCCGCTTGGTTCATTTAAATCGGTTCATTCATTTAGGAGAAATCAAATTTTGTTTAAAAAGTCGCAAAAAAATTAATTTTGCAAAAACTTTTATAAAAAATAATTTTTTTTATGTTTTTTGGTGGACACATTCTTAAGGCCAAATAGAAATGTTTTTTCAACATTTCGATTTAAAAAAAATACTTTTTATTTTCTGTGAAAATTTCACGAATTCTGACCCACTTGCATGTTTTTTAAAATTGATGTCTCATAAAGAATTTTATCAACAAATTTTTAAATAATTGAATTCTTTCGACGAATTTTAATAAAATTTTTAAGAATAATTTCCTTTTTCGAGAAATTTGATTAAGATTGTATTAAAAATAATTGAAATTCTGCGATGAGTTTCATTACTTGTGAAAATAATTGAATGGAGGAAAATTTTTGAAAATAATTGAATTTCGAAGAAAAATTTTTTTATTTATAAAGATAATTTAAATTTTGACGAGAATTCTTGTAAATTTTTGGAATATAATTGAATTTCTGCGAAGAATTATATTACTTTGGAAAATAATTGAATTCTTAAGACGAATTTTATTGAAATTTCTTTTAAAATAATTGAATTCTTTTGTGAATATTTTTTGAAATAAAAGGCATTGAAAATAATAGAATTTTGACAAATTTTTGAAATTAATTAAAATTATGAAGAATTACATTTTTCGAGAAATTCGATTACTTAAAATAAAATCGATTTCCTCATGTTTTATAATAAATTTAAGATGACAGAGTGATAAAATCATCATTTTATATCATAAGAAGATTGTGACTTTTAGAAAATTTCCCGAGAATTCAATTATTTAAATACAAAAATAAATAATTTATTCAATAATTGCATATTTCTTAAAATTAAACTTCTTTGAAGAATTTTATCAAAATTTTTAATAATAATTGAATTCTTTCAGCGAATTTAAAAAAAATTGTAAGAATAAATGAAATTTTCTATCATTTTTTTTTTAAATTGTATAAAAAATAATTGAAATTCTGCGATAAGTTTTGTTATTTATGAAAATAACTGAATTCTTGCAACGAATTTTATTAATAAATTTTTTTAAAAAATAGAAGAATTCTATTTGTTAAAATAATTGAATTCCTGTGAAAATGTTTATTTTTGAAAAAAATTGAATTTTTAGGAAGAATTTTATTAAATTTTCTTAAATAATTGAATTGCTTCGAAGAATTTTCATTTTTTACGTGAATAATTGAATTGTTTTGAATATTTTTACAAACATTTTTGACAATAATTTTATTCCTAGGATAAATGTTGTATATTTTACGAAAATAATTTTATTCTATGACCAATTTTATTATAATTTTTAAAATTTATAAAGCATTTTATCAAAATTTTTTTTAAATAATTGAATTCTCAAGAAAAATTTTATCATTTATGAAAATAATTGATTTCTGGCGAAGAATTTTATTCAAATTTTTTTAAAGAATTGAATTCCCATAAAAAATGTATTGTTTGTGAAAATAATTGAATTCTTAAGAAGAATTGTATTGAAAATAATTGAATTGTATAGGAAAATTTTATTGAAATTGTAATTTTATTAACTAAATCTAATAAAATATTAACTGAAACGCAATACTCTTTTGAAATCCAATTAATTAAAAAAATTTTAAGTAAAATTATTCATTAAATAATTTCTAAGTAATAATTTTATGATAGTTCTTGAAGAATTAAGTTATTTAAAAAGAAATTATTGTCAGAAATAGAAAAAATTGAAGGGTTTGGATAACAATTCGTGGTAATTTTATAGTTTATAAGTCAAACTAAAAATACACAAAAATTCTGAATTTTCTTATAAATTCTAAAAATTAAATTTTTTCCAGTACTTTTAGTAAAAATCCCTGACTTTTCCCTGACTTGCCTGACCAATTCTGACTTCCCTGACTTGTGGCAACCCTGATACAAGAAATTAATAATGAAATTAATTAAATTCATGAAATTTACATGAGAGACATTTTACCTGACAATATAGAACGGACATCTTGGTTACATGCCCTTAAGGAACTAATATGCATGAACTCCAATTTCCCATTACACATTTCGTTGACCACCGCAGCGGTAACACAATTTCGCAAAATCGTCGTGACATAATTCTACTAAATATTCATCATCATTTTGTCAACTTGGTCGCATATAAAACTTAACACATAATAATAACTTGTATAGTTTCAATGTGTGATATGATTTCATGAAAATATTATTGTTCGGCATAAAACTAAAAACATTTAATATAATGATGTTGATTAAGTGGCGGAGTAATTCAAAATTAGAAACACATGCGGTGGAGAATTAAACTAATAGAGAGAGGGAGAGCGAGAGGTCTAAACTAATAAAGAGAGATTGAAGTAAAGAGGGAAGTTTGCAGACTAATTTAAAAGTATTTTTCATGTACCTTATTATAACCATCGTGTTATCATAACATATTCTATGTTTCAACGAAATTTAGCAGCTGCGCGGTTTATTAGGTGTCCGAGTATTACAGTGTCTGACAGTGAAATGAAATAATGAGTGCTTTATAGTCTATGCTCATCTTGTGAAATCAATCAAGTCAATCTGAAGCAGTACTCGAATAAAGAGGAATTTTAAGTAGACGAAAATTAATGAGAACTTATTACGTGTATCAATGTAAAACGCATTACGTAAAATGAGAAAGGCATTTAAATATAACATTGTCATATAAACTTGCTTTCTAAATTCAAGATTAGCGAGGAAATTTTAAATTTCTTTCGGCAGTGCCACATTGACCTTTGTTTTTGATATTTTTAGGTTATGTTCTCATCTTATGTGAATTTCGATGCACTTCACGAAATAGTATAAGGTTATTATTTTTAAGATATTCTTTCGAAAAGATGTAAATTGGTAACTTGAAAATTTGTTCCACTAACATAACACAGGCCGACAAAATTTTGGGCCATCTCAGAATCAAGAACCGAAAAATACTTTCCCGAAACTTTTTTTATTTTTTTATTTTATCCTAAAAGTGAAAAAATTACGTTTTTTGACCATATTTGAGGTCATATAACATCGAGAGATAATTTTTTCAAAATTCATTTTAAAATTGTTAAAAACCTGTATCTTGCACTGAGTTATCGTCATTTGAAGTTTTTGAGTTTGGTACCTTTTGTCAGTATTTGTAATATTAAGGAAAATCTGATAAAGTTTAAAAAAAAGCATAAAAAAGCACAAACATTTAAATTTAGAATTTAGGTATTGCAAATTTTTATTATTGACGATCAAGAATTTGAAGTCAAAATTGAAGCATTCAAAATGGCGGATCCAATATGGAGGAGGACTTTCTTTAAAAAATGTTACTAATTCAAATTGGTAAACGAATCCGCACTATTTCATTGGTAGAAACTTACTGATTCAGATTTAGAGAGCAGGATAAATGAAGAGTAAAAAAAACCATAGAATATCACCAAAAATTAAAGCAATGTTCGCTTTCAAAGGAGGATAATATAATATAATATAATTCTCTTTAAAATGTCAATTATTTTTATAAATAATAAAATTAGTTCTCCGAAATTCAAATTATTTAAAAAAAAATTTAATAAAATTCTTCTCTGAAATTCAATTATTTTCAAAAGTAATAAAATTCTTCGAAGAAATACAATTAAATTCAAAATTTTATAAATAATAAAATTCTTCATAAAAATTTAATTATTTTCAAAAGTTCTAATAAAATTCTTTGCAAAATTCAATTATCTTCAAAAGTACGAAAATTCTTTACAGAAATTCAATTATTTTCAAAATTTTTTTTTAAATTCTCAAAATAAAATTCATGTGAAAATTTCAATTATCTTTATAAATAATAAAATTCATGATAGAAATTCAATTATTTTCATAAATAATAAAATTCATCCTGGAAATTTAATTATTTTCAAAAGTTCTGTTAAAATTCTTTGCAAAATTCAATTATCTTCAGAAGTAAGAAAATTCTTGACAGAAATTAAATTATTTTCAAAATTTTTTTCAAATTCTTCTTAAAATTTCAATTATTTTTATAAATATCAAAATTCTTCTGCAAAATTCAATTATCTTTAAAAGTAATAAAATTCTTCTCTGAAATTCAATTATTTGCAAAGAATTTTAATAAAATTCTTGTCAAAATTTCAATTATCTTTATAAATAATTAAATTCATCCTAGAAATTCAATTATTTTTAATTTTTCTCTAAATATCTCGTTAAAATTTTAATTACCTTCATAAATAATGAAATACATCCTGGAAATTTAATTATCTTCAAAAGTTCTGATAAATTTCTTTGCAAAATTCAATTATCTTCAAAAGTATACTTTTAGAAAAATAAACATGACTGGGTACTGTCTAGACAGGAGTGGTTCCTGTCCAAAAAATTTTTGTAATTAGACAGTACTCTTTGCTTTCTGGACAGGAACCATTCCTGTCTATAAAGGAATCAGTAATGTCTGGACATTAATCGTTCATGTCCAAACAGCACTGACAGCTGCCAAACTCAATTGTTTTTTTGGACAGGAACCATTCCTGTCTGGACAGCACCCAGTCATGTTTATTTTTCTCAGTGTACGAAAATTCTTTACAGAAATTCAATTATTTTCAAAATTTTTTTTTAAATTCTCAAAATAAAATTCATGTGAAAATTTCAATTATCTTTATAAATAATAAAATTCATTATAGAAATTCAATTATTTTCATAAATAATAAAATTCATCCTGGAAATTTAATTATTTTCAAAAGTTCTGTTAAAATTCTTTGCAAAATTCAATTATCTTCAGAAGTAAGAAAATTCTTGACAGAAATTAAATTATTTTCAAAATTTTTTTTCAAATTCTTCTTAAAATTTCAATTATTTTTATAAATATCAAAATTCTTCTGCAAAATTCAATTATCTTTAAAAGTAATAAAATTCTTCTCTGAAATTCAATTATTTGCAAAGAATTTTAATAAAATTCTTGTCAAAATTTCAATTATCTTTATAAATAATTAAATTCATCCTAGAAATTCAATTATTTTTAATTTTTCTCTAAATATCTCGTTAAAATTTTAATTACCTTCATAAATAATGAAATACATCCTGGAAATTTAATTATTTTCAAAAGTTCTGATAAATTTCTTTGCAAAATTCAATTATTTTCAAAAGTACGAAAATTCGTTACAGAAATTCAATTATTTTCAAAAATTTTTTTTTTTTCTTAAAATTTCAATTATGTTTATAAAT
Source organism: Leptopilina heterotoma (assembly GCF_015476425.1). NCBI lineage: Eukaryota > Metazoa > Arthropoda > Insecta > Hymenoptera > Figitidae > Leptopilina > Leptopilina heterotoma. Next base: position 2,714,750 of record NW_025110874.1, on the reverse strand, counting down.
ATCAAAGTTCTTCTGCAAAATTCAATTACTTTTAAAAAAAATTTGTTCAAAATTTCAATTATCTTCGTGAATAATACAATTTTTCTCTCAAATTTAATTGTTTGCAAAGAAATGTAATAAAATTCTTGTGAAAATTTCAATTATCTTTATAAATAATAAAATTCATTATAGACATTAAATTATTTTCATAAATAATAAAATTCATCCTGGAAATTTAATTATTTTCAAAAGTTCTGTTAAAATTCTTTGCAAAATTCAATTATCTTCATAAGTAAGAAAATTCTTGAAAGAAATTAAATTATTTTCAAAATTTTTTTTCAAATTCTTCTTAAAATTTCAATTATCTTTATAAATATCAAAATTCTTCTGCAAAATTCAATTATCTTTGAAAGTAATAAAATTCTTCTCTGAAATTTAATTATTTGCAAAGAATTTTAATAAAATTCTTGTCAAAATTTCAATTATTTTTATAAATAATAAAATTCATCCTAGAAATTCAATTATTTTTAATTTTTTTTTTAAATTTCTCGTCAAAATTTTAATTATCTTCATAAATAATGAAATAAGGTCTGGAAATTTAATTATTTTCAAAAGTTCTAATAAATTCTTTGCAAAATTTAATTATTTTCAAAAGTACGAAAATTCTTTACAGAAATTCAATTATTTTCAAAATTTTTTTTTAAATTCTCAAAATTTCAATTATGTTTATAAATGTCAAAATTCTTCTGCAAAATTCAATTACTTTTTAAAAAATTCTGTTCAAAATTTCAATTATCTTTGAGAATAATAAAATTCTTCTCTAAAATTCAATTATTTGGAAAGAATTTTAATAAAATTCTTGTCAAAATTTCAATTATCTTTATAAATAATAAAATTCATCCTAGAAATTCAATTATTTCTAATTTTTCTTGAAATTCATCCTGGAAATTTAATTATTTTCAAAAATCTGATAAAATTCTTTGCAAACTTCAAATATCTTCAATAGTAAGAATATTCTTGGCAGAAATTAAATTATTTTCAAATTTTTTTTTTAAATTCTCCTCAAAATTTCAATTATCTTTGTAAATATCAAAATTCTTCTGCAAAATTCAATTATTTTCAAAAAAAAATAATTAAAATTTTTTTTTATAAAGTCTTATAATATAAAATATTATGATTTTATCACTCGGTCATCTTTAATTGTTATAAAAGTTGTTTAATTTCAAAAAGGTTTGAATTTGAATCTTTTGAAAAATTTTTATTCTTATGGAAAAATAATAATTAAATATTTATTTAAAAAAGAATTTATTGATGTTTTCGAAAAATTTGAAAGAAATTTGTAAATAAATGTATAACAAAACATTCTTTTGACTCAAACTTTTTCCTTTAAATTTAAATTTTTTTTTAAATTTCAGTCGCATTTTACTAAAAAAAATCTCGAAAAAGTTGATTAATCGCATTTTTTCACAAAAAAATCGAGAAAAAGTCGTACAATCCGAGCTCTGAATCGGTTAGCAATAACAAAAATTTAAATTATAATGGGAAATATTCAAATTAATAAAAGTGTTACTATAGATTAAATCTATAAAATCGTCTAGAAAAGTGAAGGGTGACCAAAAGTATAAATAACAAGACTATAATAATTGTGTTCTTAATCAAGAAGAGAAAGGATTGTAGAAGTATAATGCCAATGAAACTTATAAAGTGTATACGCGGAAGTAACAACAAAGAATTAAGGAGTGTACAAAAAGGACCAGTTAGTAGTGTTTGAATAATAAACGAGAATGACCTTCACATAACCAGAAGGAATTTAAAAAAGTCACAAGCCCAATAAATCAAATGATCTGAAATAATTAGATTAAAATAAGAGAAAATACGATTACTGGGACGAGAGATTTTTTGCCCCAACAGGATTTGAGTTTAACGAAAAGGATGTGAGTAACCACATGAAATCTCCTCGCTAGTTTGAAACAATAAAGCTGAAATGTACAAATTTGTATTCTTTCAACGATCTCGTAGAATTCGTGAGCGTTGTAGAGACATTAAATTTTGTCCGACTATAAAACACGGGTATCGAAGTTTGCTCGCTGTGTGGGGGGGGGGGGGTGTGCACGTGCTTATATAAGGTGCATGGCGCATGGTGCATGATAGGCGAGCAGGAAGTGAAATACGAAGAGACGAGAAACGTAACAGTGGCACGCTTAAACGCTAAGGATTTTAGCCACTGCATTGCAGAAACCCGTGAATTTTGTCTTGTCGACCTCCGCACTATATACATTGCTCGACTCAAACAAGTTAAGGTAGGTCGTCCGCACGACAGTCACATCTGGAGACAGATGTTTATTTTTAAAACATAAAGACTTTTTTTCTCCCCGACAGTATTTTACTCCTCGAAAGAACACTCAATAAATATATTCCAGCGGTTATGCGCTCACACTGCGTCTGCAAGTGTCTGCAAGTCGCTGCAGACAATTTTTCAGCATTTTCATCATTTTCATCGCAGATCTTGTGAAAGAGATTTTGTGTCACCATATTTTTTCCCAACTCGAGGGATTTTATTTTCCAGTTCTTAATGTATGCCTATAGTCAATTTAAAGTCTTACACACATTCGTCAAAATCATTTGAGACTTTGCCAAAAATTTATTTTTAAAAGTTATGTAATTCGGAGAAAAAAAGGGAAGAATCAACTACAACATAAAATATTCTCAATTAAGAATCGATCATTTATTGTTTTATAAAAGAAAACCCCTATTATGTATCGTAAAATCTTATTTTATTTTAATCTTAACTAAAACACTTTACTGCTGAGACAGACAAAAAGATCTTATTTTAAGATACAGATAAAACGTGTTCTATTTCAAGAGTGCAACCTTTTAAAAGAAAAACAAGTATAGTTTCTAAATTTTGAAAGTTTACACAATATTTTGAAAAAGCTGGGAAAATTTTATCATATGAAACTGTGACAGACTTTACTGGATACGTTACGGAATATATACATTTATGACAATTGTGATAAATTTATGAAAACAGTGTGACATAAAATAGAGAAAATTGTGTCACAGTCATTATAATTTTTCAGCACATTTATCACAATTTTCTGTCACATTTAGCAGAAATACCTGAATGTGTGACAGAATTTTCTATACACTGGAAACTGTGGGGTATTATTTTAACACCAAAATGGATTAAAATAACCTGCAACAGTTCAATTCATAAAGGACTAAAATAAGCTGTATTGAAAGATAATTTCTTCAAAATGCTTACAAATGATCTGGTGTTGATTTAGAAACACATTTTTATCACAGGAAAAATTAATTCAAAAACGGATCATTTCAATCTTCTTTGATGTAAATTTAAGCTATATATATATGCGAAAAACAAGCTAAAGCTCTGAATTTGAATTAGTATCACACTCTTTAAAAATTAAAGCGTTGTTATATTACCCTAAAATTTAAAAAATGATTTTTTTTCATAATTTTAAAACCTACATTCTTAGGATTGTTTTCAGGCGTAATTTTTGAAAATATCTCAATAAATATAGAAGTTATATAGTCATTGGAAACCGGCGCTGCAGAGGAAACCCGACATCTGTTTTGAGTCTTTTGGCGCCTCCTAATGACCTTAGACTTCTGAATGATCCTGCTGGTCCTTTCATGATTCCTAAAGATTCATGACAGCCTAGTATTGCAGATTAATTGATTAGTTACAAAAATTCCGAGGTATAATACCGTAAAGTACTTTTTTTTTAACTTTTTCGCGTTTTTCTTAAAACCACATTTTCGAAGCTATGTACAACTTCCCTTTTTAAAACTACTCGACCGTGAGTGTTTGTTAATCTTTAGATACTCCAAGGTTATGAACTTTTGTTTCTTGTCATTCATTAATTCAACTCTTTATTAATTACAATCATTACTTAAAAACATTTTTAATAAGTAAAAATTGTTTTTTTGCAGAATTTTCAACAAACATTTTCTAAGATGTGTAAATCATACAGAAATCACATTTTCAAAATTCCTTGTATTTGGGTGATTCTTCACTCAGTGGTTAATTTTGATTCTCCATCACTTATCCCTATTTAATGACTTTAAAAATTACTAGCAACAATTCGCGCGCTAAAGTTTAATTCTCCACTTATCCCTATTTAATGACTTTAAAAATTTTAATTTATTCGCGCGCAATTTTAAAAATAATAGAATTTGAAAACTTTCTAATTCAAATTTTTGTTTAAAACACTAAAAAAAAAATTCAATTTAGGATAAATTACAAATAATTTCAGAAATTCAACTATTTAAAAAAAATAATTAAATAAAATTCTTCTTATAAAATACAACTATGTACAAAATTTAAAAAAAAATTTGTAAAAATCCCAATTATCTTTATAAGTAACAAAATTCTTCTCCAAAGTTCAATTATTTTTCTAAATGTCAAAAAAATTCTTGTCCTAATATCAATTATTTTCAAAAATAAAATGCATTTTTCTAATTTCAATGATTTTCAATATACACTATTTTAATAAAATTTCCCAAAAAAAAATTCAATTATTTAAAAAAAATCTTAATAAAATTGTATGCAAACATTTAATTATTTTCATAAATAATAAAAATTTCACAGGAATTCAATTATTATTTTTATGAATAATAAATTCTTTTTAAGGAATTCAATTATTTTCATAAAAAATAATTTAAAATTCTAGAAAATAATAATTGAATTAAAATGATGAAAATAATTTTGATGAAGTTACAGTAACAATCCAGTGGGCAAAAAACCATCATTGTTTTAAAAAAGTTCCAAAAAAGTTTTTAGAACGTTTCATACCTGCAAAATAATGTTCCAAAAACGTTGCATTGTTTTTAAAACGTTTTAAAATCATATAACATTTTTGGGACATTATTTAGCAGACATGAAACGTTCTAAAAACGTTTTTAAAACAATGATGGTTTTTTGCCCACTGGGAATATTCTTATAATAATATAAAATAATGATTTTATTACTTGGTCATCTTTAATTATTATAAAAAATGAAGAAATCGATCACTCCGAGTCTTCGACTCGGAGCAATCGATATCTTCATATTTTAAAACAAATACTTTTATAAGTTGTTTAATTTAAAAAAGGTTTAAATTCGAAATTTTTGAATGTCTTAATTTCTGTGAAAAATCCTGTTCCAAAAATAAGATTAAAAGAATAAGAATTTTGCAAATATTTTTCTTCTTTTTCTAAAACAAAATAATAATTTTGTTAAAAAAATTGTGATTCATAAACAAAAATAATGCAAAATAAATTGCATTATTATTAACTTTTTTATAATTTTTCTTTTCAAATATTTTCAATTTTAAAATTAATATATTGAAAATCATCGAATTGTTGCAAAGAATTTTATCAAAAAATTTGATGATAATAGAATTCCTTATCAAAGAATTTTATTATTTAGGAAAATAACTGAATTCTCACAAAGAATTTTATTCAAATTTTTTAAAATCCTAATTAAATTCTTTTGAAGAATTTCTTTGAATTTTTTTTTAAACTAATGGAGTTTCTTTAATAGTTTTAATTGAAAATTTTGAAAGCATTTGAATTTTATGAAGAAGAATTTTATTAAAAGTGGATTGAAAATAATTGAATTCTTGCGGAGAATTTTACTAATATTTATAAAAATTGTTTCAAAGAATTTATTAAAATTTTTGGACATAATTGAAATTTATGGAAATATTAAAAAATAGTTGAATTCATCCGAGAAATTCAATTAAAATTGTTTTAAAAATCATTGGGTTTTTGTAAAGATTTTACTATTGAAAAAAATAATTGAATATTGTTTAGAAAGATTTTACTATTTATGAAAAATAATTAAAATGTTTCGCGAGAATTTAAAAAAATTTTAAGAAATAATTAAATTGTTATGAAGAATTTTATAGAAATATTTTAAATATTTAAATAATGCAATTTTTTCGAGAAATTCAATTAAAGTTGTTTTGAAAATAATGGAATTTCCTTAAAGAATTTTATTAAAATTATGTATATTCAAAATCATTGAATTCATCACAAGAATTTTATTACTTTTTTGAAAATAATTGAATTCTTTCAATTTTTTTTGACGAATATATATTTAAAAATTGCATTGAAAGTAATTCAATTTTTATATGGAATTTTTTTTTTAATATTTTGAGAATAATTGAATTATTTTTGGAGAATTTTAAATTCTTGTTGAAATTGCATTTTATGGAAATTTTTGAAAATAATTAAATTATTTCATGTAATTTTATTTAAATTTGATTAAAAATAATTTAATTGTTGTGAAGAATTTTACTATTTATAAAAATAATTGAATTTTTTCGAAAAGGATTTATTAAAATTTTAGAAAATATGAACAGTAATAATTAATTTTGTACTTAACAAGTGAATTTTTTAAATTTTGATTATGAAATTATTTTAAAAATTTTCAAATCTGCTTAAAATTTTTTTTACAATTAATCTTCATTATGATTTTTAGTAGAGGGTTCATTTAGAAGTTCTAAACATTGTGGTAATTTGAATGAATATCGATAAAATTTTTTGATAACTTTTAAAAAATATCGTTTTGGCCCTAAGTTGTCCACCATGCGTTTTAATGTAAAATCACTTTTGAATTTTTTACAATGTAATATTTATCAAAATGTAAATTTTATCGATTTGGAAAATTTTATAATGAATAATAAAATAATTTAGTTTTCAATGTATAAAATAGGATAAACAGTTAATAATATTTTAGAATGTCTTTTTATAAGCAAAAAACAGAATAATGCAACTATTGATTCTGTGATTATTATATTTTATATTATATTTATTATATTTATTATTATATTTCAAATAAAATTACCTTAATATTTTTGCAACTATTTTTTTAACTGACATGTTTAAATATTTGATTTTTAAATATATAACTAAGAGACGTCAGCACTATCCAGTTGTCTCCGGGTAGTATCTTTCTGTCGGCTGCAGTTAACTTCTTTACACGATTAAATGCATAAGGCAAATTCAGTCGTAATATGCTGATAGTTCACTTTTATCATTTTTTAACAAACTTTCACAAATCCTCTTTGCACTCGTCACTTTTACACTTCAAAACACTCATATGCTTTTAACTTCTATTGTGGACTCTGATCATAAAACCTCTATTTAAACGTTACAAAAGAAAAGTATTCAGGGCAAGCAAAAAAGTATCGGCGTAAACCTCACAGTGCGGTTTAGTGTTGAAAACGCATTGAGAGCTTACAATTCAAAACGGCTTAGCCGAATACTTTTTTTTTACTGCGGGTAATTTGAAATGAATCAAGATTTGTTTTGAATAGCTACTAGTAAGAGTTTCTCCTGTTGCATATTGTCCAAAGGGGAAACTACAAAAAAAGTTATAATTCTTCTATCTATTAAAAAACTGTTGAACAATGAGGAACAAATGTGTTTGAAATGACGTCACTAAAACATAATGAAAGTAATAAAAGAGGCAATTTTATCAACTAATATGTCTTTTACAGCTGTTTAAGCATGTAACTACCCTCAAAAACTACGATCAGAGAATTTAGTTGACATATCGCGCATATAGAATTTTAGTAGAATATTTTACGGGACATCAGCGATTTTACGATATCACAAGAGATTTAACGAGAATTCAAGGGGGTATTAGATGTGAACTTTCCTTGACTTTCGGTTTTACGCACGAAGATGACGGAGAGATATATGTATACACACACCTACATTATATCGATCTTAAATATCCATCCGCATTTTGACGAGTCTCTGGAGGGCCTTTGACCGCGCGTGTAACGGGTCATCCATTTCATGCGTCTTTGAAACGCGACTGCCACACTTTGCCGCTTGCAATTGGCAAGAATGATAAATGTGGCGGTGCAGAAATTGGTCGTGGTATCGTCGCTGGAGCGAGCAAGAAAGAGAGAGAGAGACTGTTGAAAAGGGGGTGAAAAAGGGGGACGACGTGACAAAAGAGGGAAAAGTCACGAGTATAAGGATATCACGGAAAGTTGTGCCAACATAAAGTTATTCGAATAGTCTCGTCGTCTCACTTCATTCCACATGCCAGAGCCGACAGCTACGCCTGCGATGTGGTCCTATATTCATAGAATAAAGAGGCGAAACCGAAACATGAAGATAGAATATAACATATATATAGAGAGAAAAGGGGCTCATTATATGAGATGTCTACTGATTGAGTTCTGTGCCCGGCATGAGTTCATCTCAAAAATTGAACACGGTATATGAATAGACATATATATGAGCAAGTGTTATGTGGAAAATCTTCAATATTCTATTGGAAATGTTCCACACTTTTTCAATATACTCTCAAAACTTATTTTAAGAGACGAGGATTTCACAGCACGTATTTGTATTATTTCGTGCAGAAACACGATTTTGACAAATCGAGAATAGAAGAGAAAAATAGAAAATGTCTTGATTAAAGTAAAATAAAAAAAAACATTTCCGTCAATTGAGAAGAATATTTTCTCATTTTATCATTTTTAGTATAATTTTTTAATATTGGTAACTTTTTTCGAATAAATTTATTGGAAATAAAATCAAGGGTTAGTTTAGGGATTTATGTCATATGTTCTAAATAGGTTAGGAAATCATATTCGGATTGTGCGACTTTTTCGACTTTTCTAAGGAAATGTGACTTTTTTCGACTTTTTTGTGAAATAATGCGACTAATCTCTAATCTCGTGTTTCTTTTTTGTCGTTTTTTCTAAAATTTCGTGCGACTTTTTTCCAACTTTTTTTGGAAATTTTATGCGACTTTTCGTGACTTTTGTTCACTTTTGTTGTAAATTTATGCGACTAAAGCGACTTTTTTTGAGTCTTAAAGACGATCCGAGCCCTGCATTTTTAATACCTACAGTAAATAAAAATTTAAAAACTTAGGACATAACACTTGATTGGAACAATTTTGTCCTTACCTTTTAGAAGACATTTGACAGAATTGAGACTCACCTGAAACAAATAAGAAAAATTTTATTCCATTATAATTGTATGACATCAAATACATAGTTAAAATGCATATATAGTAGGGTGGTTCTTATTTTGGAAAAGTTGGAATTTCTTAGGTCGCCGGCCGGAATTTGAATTAAAATGTGAAAAAAATGAGATTCCCAAAAGAAAAGCCCATTTGATAAATTTTATCCCGTGCCGCAAAAGGGTTAAAGTTTAAATGGGGTTTAACATGGGTTTGGTGTACTTCTGCAAACTTTGTATTATAACTTTTACATTTTTTAAAAATTTGACTTGGGTCTATGTATTCCCATAGTTTTTCGTACGCTGAACACGAATATGATGTCAAAAATAACTTTTGACAGCTACCAGTTGTCAAAAAAGCTGTCAAATTTTGAAGATGAGAATTTTCTCGACTTTTACATTAATTTCTACGAATAAAAAGGTTTCTTGTGAATATTTCAGTTTATATTTAGCAATTTTATACCCTTTGACAGTTGCCAGCTGTCAAATGAGTTGTCAACTTTTATAGAAATCAGATTTCAAAGAGTTTTATAAATCAATTATCACAAAAAACTTCGAAAATTGCTAAATGAATATTTTTTTCTAAAAATAATTTTTTAAAGACAAATAAACTTTAAAATATATGTAGTATAAAAATATTAATTATTACGTGCCACTTGGGTACAACTTATTATATGTATTTACATATTTGATTTTCATAATTTAATTAATTAATTAAAAAATTATATTTTGTATTAATTTGTCTAATACATATATGTTTTTAAGTTTAATTTTTTTAAAAATTATTTTGAGGAGGAAATAATTTTTTATAAATTTTAAAATTTATAAGAAGTAATTGGGAACGTCTTAAAAATCCTATTTAATAGAAGTTGACTACTAAATTGACAGCTGTCAACTGCCAAAATATATTAAATACCTATATATGAACTAAATTTACCTACAGAACCGTTTTTTTGATAATTCATTTAAAACTCTTTGAAAACTGATTTTTATAAAAGTTGACGACTCATTTGACAGATGGCAACTGTCAAAGGGTATAAATTTGCTAAATATAAACTGAAATATTCACAAGAAACTTTTTTATTCGTAGAAATTAATGTAAAAGTCGTGAAAATTCTCATCTTCAAAATTTGACAGCTTTTTTGACAACTGGTAGCTGTCAAAAGTTATTTTTTACATCATATTCGTGTTCAGCGTACGAAAAACTATGGGAATACTTAGACCCAAGTCAAATTTTTAAAAAATGTAAAAGTTATAATACAAAGTTTGCAGAAGTGCACCAAACCCATGTTAAACCCCATTTAAACTTTAACCCTTTTGCGGCACGGGTTAAAATTTATCAAATGGGCTGTTCTTTTGGGTATCTCATTTTTTTCACATTTTAATTCAAATTCCGGCCGGCGACCTAAGAAATTCCAACTTTTCCAAAATAAGAACCACCCTAATATATAGTTTAAATTTACTTCCGAACGTAATCTATAAATTGCCAAAATGTAATGGTGCCTTTAATGTAAGTTCTTTCTGAGAAGTATTTAAAGTGGCAGAGTTCGGAAAACATTTCAAGTTCTCAGTAAACCTATATAATAGTCTGAGATAATAGGGGGAATAATTTGTGAAATTCTCATGCAATAAAAATAACTTAGATTATTATTTATTTCCAATAGCTTTCAAATATGTTTAAAGTTGCAATAAAAATTAGGAAGGTAATAGATAAAAAGATTATAGTGGCATTATGACTCCGCAAGAGAATTAAGATTTGTTAGCGACGGAATATATTTATACTTGTTGGATCTATACTCTATTCATTGATGAGCAAAGATAGCTTTTTATTACCAATTGCAGGGTATATTTTCTTTTCTAAGTCTATATAGTGAATCAGTGATTTACTGAAGAAAACATAAAAATTTTTGCTCAGTGAATAGAGTTAGCGATTCACCAGTCGTAAGACATCAGAAAGATCCATTTTGACGCTTAACAGTTCAATTTTTTTACATAAATTGATATTAAAATATTAAACTTCAATTTAAGAATCATTGTTACTTGAGAACAAAAATTAAAAATCAAAATTATTCCTGTAAAATATTACAATTTTTGAAAATTAGTAGTTAACCAGTTTAGCCGACATATGATAGATTGTTCCAAAAAGGAACAAATAATTAATTTTTATACTCTAATAGAGTCTATAAATTTTTAATCGTAATATTTTGCAAGCACATATTAAAATTAAATAAAAAATTATGTTTCCAAATTCAATTCAGAGAATTGAAGTCATTAAACCGTTTAAAAATGTGGAAATGTAGAGATTATGCCCACAGCGAGGAAGAAACTGAAGACAAGTGAAATTATATTTAGCGGCAGCACGTGGCAAGCCCGGGACGCGCGTGGAACAAAACCTTACGTATATACATACACGTACACAAGTCGTCAAATGTATAACCTGTTGCCCCTTCCTTCTTTCCACCACATCCATAATAATAATATTACAATAATGAAAATAAAAAAAAAATTATCTCGTCATTTTCCTCCACTTTCTTTCCATTATATTATTTTCCTTGACTCCCAAAAGCACTCTCCATTTGATTTAATTTTCCTTCTCGAGCATAATAATCCAACATCCCCTTTTTGAGAACGTGTGCTTCCGCATTTGCCTTCTGCGAAGGCGAGGAGGCAATAGCGCACATATGCAGCTGGCAAAATTATCCACATACGAATTCATCGGGTCAGAGCACAGACCGTTGGCCATGATCCAATTTACAAGTTTCCCGCGGGATTTCAAGTTGCATTTTGAAAAGCGCATGATTTTCTCTTTACATTATTATAATGTCAAAGCATTTTTTTCACGTTCTGCTTAACACGAATTGTCTTCAAAAAATCGCGACAAAAATAGGGGATTTTATTTTTATACTTGTCAGGATTTTAGACGAAGCTATTTTTGGAAGTGTATTTCAAGATGTATTCTTTAAAAATTAATTTTCACACTCAACTCTCCATTTCTACACGGAAAAAATTAATTTAGTACATTTTACGAAACTAATTTTGGAATAGCGGATACGGAGAGGAGTTTAGTATAAGATAAAACAGAATCAATAGTAATATATGATGACTGCGTTTCTCGAAAACTCAAAAAAAATTCTATGGAATTCACAAATGATCGGTTGGACGTTCTAATTCAAGAGTTTTGTAAAATGTTTAGCCTGAAGCGCATGCGCCACGGAAAAAAATATTCACGGAGAAAAAGCGAATAAAGCAGAAAAAAGAATTTCTTAATGTACCAATGAGCTCTCAAGACCATTTTTTCTCGTCTTCTATAGGAGATAGATGATTGGTTCGACACATGTGACTGCACTCTACAACGCAATGGTTCGCTTGGATTGGCTTATTTTATTCTGACACTAACTTAACGGAAATACGCATACATATAAACGAATTCTGACGCAACGCACATACAATATAACTCGCACTTGTAGATTAAAGAATTGAGTTTCTTTATATACTAACTGAGGAGATTAAAACTGCGCTTGCGAGAAATGTCAATATACTGAATATTAATTTTTAAAAAAATCATTTTTTTAAAAGTTATACAAAATATTTTATGGTTTTTAAAATAACATTTTTTGATTATAATTAGTTATAAAATCTCTATAAAATTTTTCAATTTTTAGAAAATAATTTTATTCTTAATTTTAAATTATAAATAAATTGACAAAAAATTTTCAAAATTAAATTCAAACTCAAAAAATGTTTATATTAAATTGTCTAAAATTTGAAGTAATAACAGTTAAAACTTGAGAAATTAATATATATATTGTCATCGGTAAATATTATGATAAACTATAAAATTTATTGGACTGTAAATTAAAAGAAATTAATAATAATTAAAAGTTTGGATTACAAAAGCACATAAAAAATGTTACGAATTTGGAACAATGAAATGTGAAATACGTAAAAGAAAACAATTATCCAAATGTTACCGGCAGGTAAAGCAGTTCTCTTTTTCCTTCCACATGATCTCTATATACAGCAGACAAGTTAATACCGACGCGACGAGACAAGCTTCAACATATCTATTTATAACGCGACTTTTGGTACACCCCGTATAGAATTTTACGAAACTTTGTGTTCGAGAATTCACGATAGACAGCGAAGTGGAAACTCAAACCACGCGTTTTTAGATTGCACGAAACATTTTTACCATTTTCTGATAAAATGTTCACCAGAAAATACGAAACATTTCTACATTCAAGCTTGTTTTATAAATTACAACACTGGTTGCAGTTTCTCGACAATTGTTCTGCTTAAAGTAGTGAAAGTTTCTGGGTTTTTGAAAAACTTCGTCTAGGAATCTTAAATATCCGCTAGTGCGAAATTAGTTTCGTAAAATCTGCTGAACTTATTTTTTCCGTGTAATGAATCTCTTCAATTTATTATTTCTCTTTGGGGAAAGAACTCGTTCAAGAATACTCGTTCAATCAAGCGAATCACTTTTCAAGCTATGCAAAAAAAAGTTTTAGTAAATAATCAAACTATGAGAATACTTTAGAAAAATAAATCGAAATTGAAGAGGCAAAGAATTACTTCAAAATTTAAGTTAAAGTGAGAGGTCAAGAGTTGAATATTATCTGAAAATTTTTAACAAATACACAGCTCAATAAGCAAAAATAACTTTTGAAATTAAGTATTGGAATATTAATATTAATATTGGATTTTTGTAACTTTTAGTAGAGATTTTATTTTGGTATAGAAATTTCAACTTGCAGGTGAAAATAATGACAAACAATCCAAAAATTAATGTTAAATTTCACAATATATGCAAAATGAGGTCATAAGTTTAAACTTTACATATTTTAATACAATATACGACGTATTTATACTTATAATTATTTATAAAATAATAGCAGATACGAAATATAGACATCTGTATTTTGTGACCATTCTATTAGGTCCCCACTTGTCTGATACAGATAGTTAAAATTTTGTGAGGAATCCATACACATTATTTTCATTAAGAGGGAAATTTCTAATTGATGAGAGAGGTGGTTTCACCAATTGGGCCCGAGGCTGGGAGGAGACTTAATGACAAAGAGGGGAATTTCTAGAGACACTGAGAAAATTTGGCACTATCATTTTACCTTTTGACAAAAACACAATTTTAATTCGTATGTACAAAAATTAAAAAGAACATTTACTTTTACTTGCAAGTTTTTCTTTCTATAAAAACAATTTTCGCCAAGCTTCGGCAGTTGTTTAATTTATATTGTAAAGTGGATCCACGTGACTGATCTTTGGATTGTTGTTCCAATAATATTTGTGATTGTGGACAATTTATGTGCTTTTTTGGATAAGTCTCTTTGTCTCTCACCACGATTGATTACCATCCTGTTGGTTGTGATATTCTCGAGGGACGCCTCGCACCATAATTTTACCTTTGAAGGAAGAGCGCTTCGATTACCCTATTGGAAGGAAGTTTAATCGTCACCGATCCGAGTCGCATCATCTACACCAAGGCCTCATCAAAATTGAGTATCATTTGAATATTGTTTTTTGTGAATGTGTGTTTGGATGTATGTGAGTCGAGAGTGTTGATCGAGAAATTTATGTATGTTTGTAGTTTGGTTTGATGACGCGTAGCCCTAGTCAAATTCGAGTCAAGGAGATGATTTCTACTGCAAGGCACATTTCTACTTTTCTAAGGACTTCATTACCTCGACATCATCGTCAAATGAATAATTCGGTCACTCCTAGGCTAAGGGGAATTTTATATAATTTACATCGACACCTGGACTCAGGACCTTCCATTTTGGCTGGCCCGAAAACAATTTGAGGGAAATCTACTGCATTCTTTGTTTTTGCTAGACAAAGTTATTTCCTCGACCTCGCACAAAAGCTTGTTGGGCCTACGACTCTAAGAATAATTTTAAAAGTTAAGTAACTAATACTTTTAAATTTTGTTCCCATTGAAATTCTCGATTGATTCCACAAAGTTCTAATTTTGTTTCAGTGTACCTGAAGACATCTGGATCTACTCTTTCTCTCTCATTCTAATTGCACAGGATTCAAATAAAAACTTTAATAATTTAACTTCAATTTAACAGTTACTCTTTCATAAAACCTGTACTTTAATACCAGAGCCTTCCGCTCTGTGAATAAATCAGGTATTGAATCACCGATGCCGGACAATTTAAATATATATAATTTGGGATATGTTTAGTTTCTTTCTGAGACATAACAGTGATTAATAATAAAACAAAACAATTTTTTTTGAAGCTCTGGATGTTAAAAACATTGAACTAAAATGGTATAAGTAGGTAAATCAATTTCTTAATTAATGTAAGTAATTAATTATATTTATTTATCTAATTAAAAACATTTAATTTATTTGACCATATGCATGAACAAAAACGTTATATACATTCAGACTATAAATAGCATATTTATGTATTAAAATAATAAAAAAATATTTCCTTTAATATGCATTTAATAGTGGGGTAAGTGTCCCAATTACCGATGCATTTAAACTTTTCCACTTTTTAAAAGCATTTCTATGTAACTATTTGACACAAAAAGTTGATTTTCATTTAATTTCTATTTCTGTGTATCAAACAGTAACATAAAAAATTTTTTATTGTGCTTAGGTCTTAAAACAAATCTAAAAGAATTTTTTCAATACAAAAAAAAAAATAACAAAAAACCTGACACCCCTTGATATTATGTACTCTAATAACACCACATTTGATACTCCGTCGTCTATTGTTAACGCCTTCGCTGACTTATTTTCTAAAACATTGTAAAGCTACTAAATAGCCTAGTAATAACATCACACATTAAAGCCAAATTTTGAATCAGAGTCAGATAACATCTCCAGTTTTATAATTAAGGACTGTGAAATGTCTTAGCTGATCCTTTAACTACTATTTTCAACTTAGCTTTAAAAACAAAAGTTTTCCCTCAAGAATGGAAGAATGTTAAAATCATTCCTGTCTATAACGCCGGGGAGAAATCTCTCGTGACTAACTATAGACCAATTGCTCTTATTCAGAATTTTGCAAAAGTTTTCGAACGTGCTGTACATAGTATAATTCAAACTTCTTTATCTACCATTATTATTATTGATGAGCAACATCATGGCTGCTTTAAAAATCGATCTATACAGTCACTAACTTAACTATTTTTACGAACATAGTCAATTCAACATTACAATAAGACTTACAAATCGATGTTGTTTATCTGGACTTCTCCAAGGCTTTTGACAAGATAGATCATGAGATTATTTCAAACAAACAATTTCAGCTTAAATTGCCTCACAATCTTAAAGATTTAATCCTAAACTACTTATTAAACAGGTCACGCCAGGTCACGGAGGGTGACTTCTCTTCCTACAAATTTTTTCCTCGTACGGGTGTCCCACAAGGCTCCTCTCTTGGTTCTCCACTCTTCACCGTCTACATAAATGACATTACCTTAAATATCGACTCCTACATCCTACTTTTCGCAGATGATGTGAAACTTTTTCATATAATAAAATCCTTCGACGATACCACTTCTCTTCAAGATGATTTGCTAAAAATCAACTCATGGTCCACATTTAACCTATTATCTCTAAATGTCATGTCCTTTCCTTTACTAGAAAAATCAATCCTTTTTATAGCACCTACAAAATCAACAATGTTGAACTTGAGAGAGTGTTTTCTACTTTTGAGTTTTGGAGGCATTATATAGGATTTTAAATAGAGATAATGAAGAAGCTCAAATTGGGTTATTAAGAACGATTTTATTGGGGTTAGTATTTTCAATAATTCAGTATACATATAGAATATTATGAAGCTTCTTTTTCTATAAGAGATTCAGTTTTTGGCGATTTTAGCTCTATTTTTTTAACTACAGGATTTCATGGAGCCCATGTTATTATTGGGAGAATAATAACAAATTATTTATTTTATTTCCAAAAAAATTGCTTTTGCGGTGGTCAAGATATCTTTTGACTGCTTCATCTAAAATCAAAATACAAAAAATTTTCTGCTAGTGGGTAAGTATATCTCGTGACTGAACGAAGGGTTTTTGAAGAAATTGAAATTTGGATTCTTGACAGTGTCTTTTGTCAAAAGTTACAATATTTAGAACCATTAAGACCATGTAAAATCGGTTTTAATTAACAAAAAAATATTCATTCATTCAATCACGAGCTATACTCATCCAACAACAGAAAATATTCGGTTTTTGATGAACCGGTCAGAAGATATCGTGACCACCGCTTTTTGGGAGGGTTCTCAAATTCACAAAGTACCTGTTGGTACGGGCCTCATTTTAAATATTTAAACATGAAACCTGATTTAGATTTATTTTTCTATTCTTTATCTAAATCTACTTCTACAGTTGAGCACTACATCGATATCTGCCTTAATAATTGTTAAATGCGACACTATGACAATATTTCTTCTATAATTAATATTTCTTCGTTTTCGTTATAACTTCAAATTATTTTTCTTGTAAACTTATCTCGTTACCCATGTATGGCCCAAAAGGACTGCGGGATCTTGATTTATAAATAAATAAATTATTTCTTATCACAATTGTTTTAATTATATAAAAGTAATTAGACCATCGGTGATTCGGTCAAGCTCGGTAATAGGGACACTTAGCCTACATTAAAATAAGGAAATAATCTGAATATAATTAAAGATGATTAAGAGAATGTTATCGAGCTCAATTAATATACTAAAATTATTAATAGCAGCATATTTGGACAATTGTATAAAATTACATATATAGAAACATTATATTTATCTTAATATATTATCGTGGAATCAAATTTTGCAATGGAAATCCGATTGCATCTGTTATTGCAAAATAAAGTTTGTAAATGATACACATGTCGGTAAAAGGTCGCAAAAAGTGTATCATGTTTGATAGATTTATTACGAAATACCCAGCGCGGTAACGCGTGTGTAATAGCACATTCCGTAACCTAGTGTGTAAAATGACTCGATCCTTAATGGTTTAACGAACTTTAGGCATGCACATAAATGTAAAATCATCGTCGATTTATGGACGCGACGAGTAAATATAAAACAAACACTATTACACACTCTATTAAAATAAGTCGAAAGTCATTACCAAACTAATTATCACTAATACTGTATATTTACACACTTTATTTTCATATTTACTTTTATCTTTCGTAATTTTTTAAACGTTTTAATATGTATTGAAATTTTTTAAAAATAAGATTTTTATTTTTTAGAACTAAATTTTTATGTAAATATTAAAAAAATTTCAAGGAAATTATACATAGGTAGTAAAGTAGTACAAAACATATGGTCATGAGAGAGAAATTAAAGAAGCGTTGCAGTTTTAGTTTACCATATCGCGTACTCTTGATGATGAAGCGCAGAGAGTAAACAAAAAAGACAAAAAAAAACCACAAGAATGACAAAGAGCACTTTTCATGTAAAAAGCTTTGTGCGGAACGTTACTGGCAAATCAACCTACGAGGACCAACAACTATTTCCGGAATATACTTTATTTTCAGTTTTCAATTTCACCTCTATTGCTTTTCACAGTGTATTGTGCAATCTGCAATTTTGAAAGTCTACCAAATGTTGTAATGAAAAAAAAATACTTAAATCCTGTTTTTTATGGTATCTTCAACAATGTTCTTTATGTTACAATCGACAGTAAATGAAATTTATTTTAAGAATTTTGAAAAAACTACAATACTTCGTTAGTTGCACTTTGCATAAATGGCAAGATTTTGTTCAGAAACTGATTATTTTTTATATTATTTTTAAAAATTAAAAATTCATTGATTATTTGATCAAAAAAGTGCGGTTTTAACTTATCAATTAAAATCGCACTTTTTTAAATTATTTAAACAATTTATGGTTTATGGGTTTTAAATTATTCTAATTTGAAATTAAATAATAGCTAGCTTATCATAAACTAAAATAAAAGATTTTCATGAAAATTTTTTCTGCATTAATTGAAGATCGAAAGTAACACTAAATAATAATAGACCTAATAAATAAGTACTGCTTATTTATTATGTAAAAAGTATTTTAATAATAGCATCAATTTTCAGCTATCAAACACGAGACAACTGTTCCATGTAAATTTTTAATTTAATCAAATATTAACATTATCGGTAAAATTTTGGTAGCATAAAACATGTATAAAACATAAATATTATATAACATTTTATTTTATCCTTAATTTACAGTATGTAAATAAAAAAAATTTATAATTTATTTTCTATTGCTGGAAAATGTTTGGGGGAAGTTTCTTAATTAATTACGTTCGTTTACTAATAAATATTGTAAATTTTACAAAAATTATTCTTTGTTGTATGAAAAAAAAAATTTTTTATTTTTATTAACAAATAAAAAATTTCAGACATTTTTTATGAAAAATCTGCCTCGAAGAATTAATGCGCAATTTAATAAGCTATAATTAAAAGAAAGTTTATTAAATTTCGTTAAAAATTGAGGCCTTAAACTTGTTTTTTCCAAAGTTGATTGATTTTTGTTAAACTCAAGAAGAAAAAATGTACACAACTCCTTGCGTACACAATATATGTTTCAAGTACTTGACTACATACTCTAATACATAAAATAATAATAAGTTTACACAGAAAAAATTTGATGACAAATACTTACTCATAAAACAAAACGTTTCTTTTTCCAAAAAATTTAATCATTCTTAACATTATGATGAGGCTGAGGTCCGCAACGTTTTTAAAAACGAATAAATAATGCGACAGTTTTTTTTTTAATTTTGAATTCTGAATCGCACATGAAAATTAGAGATGAATTTAACTTGAAAACAAATTCATTTTTCGTTTTTAAAAAAGTTGCGGGCTTCAGCTTCATACAATAGGATGACTCTTAAAATAATGGGTTTAATGTGCAGCAAAAAAGCGAACATTATATAACGTAATCAAAGATGAAAAAAGAATGCAAAAAATGTATTAAATTATATATTATAATTAGAAAAAAAAATTAAAAAAAAAAAATAACGCGTACAATATTGACTGTCGGCAAAAGTTCATACAAGGTAAATGTGACACAACTTTCCCAGACAAATCGACAAGAAAACACTTTTGTAATATCTATCTTTTCAGGACATGTCCTAAAAGAGTCAAAACGATGTATAAGATGAATTCTTCATGGAATAATTAATCAGAACCCAATTGCAACAGGTTAAATGTTCTTAATTAATCAATTTGCGGTTAAAGGTAAATTATAAATGAGAAGAGAATAAAATTTCTATTTAAACTTTGTTCTATAAATTTGTCATCACTTTAAATTTAACATCTAGTAAAATTAAAATTTTTCCCTTTTCGACATTCGCCACAATTATTAATTTAAAGATAACCAACAAAAAAAATTACAGAAATAAATCTTTTATATTTGAGCAGTTTCATTTTACCAATTTAAAGAAACAGCTGACTCAACAAAACAAGCAGAGAATATAGCAGAACATTTCACAAAATTTTCATGCGCGCGATTTCTATGCTTGAGAGGGTCACTTATATAGCAATCTCAACAATTCGTTTTTGAAGCGGAAAGTGTTGATAACAATAGTTCTATTTATATACAGAATTTGATATATTTTTCAAAAAATATCTTTAAAATAATAATAAAAAAAGTAGTAGTTCTCTTTAATTAAGAAAATTTGCATTTGCAAACAAGTATTAATTACAGCACTACACTTAACATATTCCATAAATTATGAATTTTTCATTATTTCACAAAACAAATATTGGGAAAAGTTAATTTATTTTTGCATGAAAAGCAGACTTATAATGGAAAGATGTTATCTGAAAGGTGGGTTATGTATCTCGTGAATCGGATCGACATTCGACTAATGGCATGTCGTCTTTCTGGTTCAAGGTCAAATTGTCGTTATTGAGGATCGAGAAGAATGACAAGACGTCTCAAGCAAGAATTGCGCAAGAAATGGTATAGACGAAGATCAAATGCTAGCCAAATGTAAAGAAAACTCATGCATCTACATACCACGACCCTGACATATTCATAAAAAAGTACAAATAACGATCCACCAGTAGCTAACTATAATTTTGACACATAGAAAATTATGCATGTCATTTTTTACGAACATATTAACTTTTTCAATAAGTCACCGGCCAAGAGGCAGATATGATGTAAAAATTCAAGTCAAAATCACAAATCATCATATATAACGTCATTGTTTAGGTCAACTTACTCAGAAAATGTACAAAATTTCGTAAAGTAGGTCCAAATTTAAAAGAAAAATCGAAACATCAAAATGCAGTTGAAATTCACAGGTCAAAAGTGATGACTAAAAATTAAGTCACCTAAGTTAAGTTAAATTAAGATGATTTTGTTTTATTTGTTGTTATAATTAAAAAATTGTTAATTCTTTATTACAATATAAATTTTTTTCACAAAGTACACGGAGAAACTTTTTCTTCTAATATTGAATATATTTGGTTATCTTTATTCTAAAAGTACGTTAGAATGTGAGGATTTTTCGTGCGTTGTGCTAATAATTTCAACATTAATACGAAAATATGATAAGTTCGTTATATATTAAGCAACCTTCGGTGTACAAAAATTACTATCTGCATTAGAAATAGTCTTATTTTTCTTTAGAAAAGAATAAAATGCTAGTTTTTGTTTGTAAAATAATACGGTAATTCTAACCTTTTTTCCACATATAGATAGAATATATAACAGACATTCTAACGTAACATACCAATTTTGGAAGGACTGCGGGCGGACTTAACCGATTTCGCCCGAGCATCACCGAGTCCATCACCTGACGTCGCGAACTAACCCTAATGTTTTCGAAGTTGAAATTCACACGTGTATGAAAGAAAAAAACCTTTTATTAATAAACGTGAATGTCTCCTCATGCCAAATTAAATTCAAGAACTGTTCCTCAATATAACATAATTTTTTTCACGACTTTTACTTATTTACATAATTTGATTAGTAAGTTATTTTAAAAAATGCTCTCTCTCGAAGGCACATATTTTTCCACTCGTTTAATATATAAGGACGATTCAGCTGTGTACTTCTAACGAATCGTGCGATCTTTCGGTTTCCGTGACCAATCGTCGTGTCTTTACTTGCGTGTGCGTGTGTGCGTTAATAATATAGGTTAGGTTCTTACGTCGTGTTAAATATATTTACCTACAGTTACAGTGACATACACTAATGCCATCTACCATCAGATCCAAGTATCACTATCGTCTCTATGAGTATCTATAGACAATTAATTTGTTGTGTTTCTTTTTAATTCATGGCTTTCCCAACTTTGCAAAAATTATTATTTTCTTTCTAAAACAACATACTAATTTTCGTTAGTTTCCTTATGAAGAACTGTAAAATATATACTGAATGAGTGTTTTTGATAGTCTCAATAGCAATTTCTATAACCTATGTCGTTTTTCCCTTGAATCTAACCTAACATACTAAAATGTCTCACCAGTTTTAAGAATTAGTGGTATTAAAAGTTTCTCCGTGTAGAATAAAGTTGTGGGTAAGGAAAAAAATATCAACAATTTAAAAATATGCAAAAATTAAAAATTTACCAAGAAGCTTTCTTCAATTAAAATATGTTAAAAAATATATTTTCTATTTAAAAGAAATTTTAAAAGAGATATGGTTGTTAATTTACATTTTTAACGTGCTTTTTTCAAGGTTGGACCACATAAATTTTTTAGTTTTTAAACTAACAGGGTGTCTAGGTCCTCAAAGTCCTAGAATTCCTGGAAATGTCCTGGAATTTGAAAAAATGTCCTGAAATGTCCTTACATGTCCTGGATTTTGAACTTTTGTTCTTGAATTTTCCACATTTTGCTTTTCAATATTCAATAATTAAAAAATTTTACTTAAATTTAAAAAAATAATTTTTTTGATCCATCAAAAAATAATTTCAATTTGTCATTTGATTAAAGAAACTGGTATCTACAATATTGATTTTTAACTCTTTTTATAATAAAATAAATATTTCTGTTCGAGTAGGTTAATTTAAATTATGTTAATCGTAATATGAAATAATATTATGCGCAGGGTTGCCAAAAATTTCAATTTTGTTTTTCCCTGACTTTTCCCTGATTTCCAGACAAAATTTTCACTTCTTCCCTGACTCAAAAGAACATTAATATAACTTCTTTTTTTTAAAAATATTTAATCATTATTATTTTTCTATAGAAATTAAGATTCTCAAATTCACTAACTTTTGAGAATATTTTATAATAAAACATGAAGAAAATGATCACTCCGAGTCTTCGACTCGGAATAATCGATTTCCTCATGTTTTATAATAAATTTAAGATGGCAAAGTAATAAAATCATTATTTTATTTCATAAGAATATTGTAACTAAAAATTCAAATTTTCAAAGATTTTAATTTTAACCCTTTTCAAAATTCAATTATTTCTAAAATTTCACGCTATATGTTTTTAATATTCAATTATAATTTAAAACTTTAAGTGAAATTCATTTTTTAATCAATTTTTATTAGAAAATTTCCCAAGAATTCAATTATTTAAATACAAAAATAAATAATTTATTCAGTAATTGCATGTTTTTTAAAATTGAATTTTTATAAAGAATTTTATCAAAATTTTTAATAACAATTGAATTCTTTTGGCGAATTTAAAAAAAAATTGTAAGAATAAATGTAATTTTCTATCATTTTATTTAAAATTTTATAAAAATAATTGAAATTCTGCGATAAGTTTTGTTATTTATGAAAATAATTGAATTCTTGCAAAGAATTTTATTAAAATTTTTTTTAAAGAATTGAATTCGAGTGAATAATATTTTATTTGTAAAAATAATTGAATTCCAGAGAAAAATATTATTATTTATGAAAATAATTCATTTCTTGTGAAGAATTTTATTCAAATTTTTTTAAATAATTGAATTTTTCAGAATTTTTAAAAATTTTTTAAAAATAATTAAATTCTATCTAGAAATTTTAATAAAAAATTAAAAATAACTGAAATCTGACAAAGAATTAAAAAAAAATTTTTTTTAAAATAATTGAAGCGTTTTCTGCAGAAACAGCATAAGTCCGTAATTCGCGAAATTGTTCAGGAATCAATAAAAACTGTTTTTCTCGTAAATGTTAAGATTTTTTTTAATTCGGCTTTTTGCATTATATTCTACTAACCTATAAGTTAAAAAATCCAATATGATTAATTAATTATCTACTTAATATAAAAAATTAAAAAATAAATTAACATTTGGACTTATGCTGTTTCTGCACAAAATGAAATGAAAAACACAGAAAATTTATTAAATCTAGTGAAATATCAAAGTTTTATGAAATATTTAATAACATTTATTTAAAATATTAAATTTGGATAATTTTGAGTAACATTTTATAAATAATAAAATTGTTTTAAGAATAAATTTAACCAATTTTCAATATTTTATAATTTTAAAATAATTCAGTCACCACTGTCACTTTTTGCTTCCCATGAGTGTTTTTATTTATAATATAAACGGTTTAATATAAATTATTAAAATACGTCAAAAATATCACAAATATATATAAAACTTATCATGGATTTGTGCTGTTTCTGCACAAAATGATATTTTAATTATTTTTTTTAAGGGTTTAGAGTTTAGTTACTTACGCAATATTTTACCAGATTGAAAAGCTTCATTTAAAGATAAATTTTCAATAAAAAAGTGATTTTCGAAAAAAATTGACTTTTGCGGTTTTTGCACAAAACGCTTCAATTGAATTTCTGTCAAATTGTTTATTTTTGAAAGAATTTTATTAAAATTTCTTAAATAATTGAATTGCTTAGAAGAATTTGATTTTTTACGAAAATAATTGAATTGTTTCGAAGAGCTGTTTTACAAACATTTTTGACAATAATTGTATTTCTAGAAAAAATGTTGTATTTTAAGAAAATAATTGTATTCTATGACCGATTTTATTATAATTTTTCAAGTTTATAAAGCATTTTATCAAAATTTTTAAAAATAATTGAATTCTCAAGAAAAAAAAATTGATTTCTAGCGAATAATTTTATTCAAATTCTTTTAAATAATTGAATTCCTATAAAAAAAAATGGATTATTTGTGAAAATAATTGAATTCTTAAGAAGAAATGTATTGAAAACAATTGAATTGTATAGGGAAATTTTATTAAAATTGCAATTTAATGAACTAAATCTGGCAAAGAATTTTGTCAACATTTTCTTAAATAATAAAATTATTAAATGAATTTTAATTACATTTTTCGAAATTTGAATTCTTTGGAGAAACTTCATTAAAAAATTAAAAATAATCGAATTGTTGCTAAAAATTTATAAAAAAAAACTGATAAGTAATTGAATTCCTGTTAAATTTTTATTAAAATTTTGTTTAAATAATAGAATTCTTTTGGAAAATTTTATTAAAATAGTAGATATTAAAAATAATTGAAATAAGAAAAATTTTTGAAAATAATTGAAATTTTGACAAGAATTTTAATAAATTTTTTGAAAATAATTGAATTTAGGAGAATATTTTTATTATTTATACAGATAATTGAAATTTGGACGAGAATTTTTAAAAATTTTTGAACATAATTGAATTTAAGCTTTTGTTTACAAATTCTTGGTTAGACATATAATGTGAAAAAGTGTAAAAAGTGTGTGTTTTATTTATTAAATAAAAGTGTAAATTATTTTTTTTATTTATTTACATTGCGAATTGTCACTGAAAAACACGAGTTTACTGTCTAGTTAAAAAATTGAAATGCGGTGGAAGTCAAAGTCAAATCAAAATCGAAAAAAGTTTAAAACGATAAAGTTGTAGAGAACATTTTTCTTAACAAACTAAGCCATTATTAATTAAAATTTCAACATAGTTTTAAAAACAAATTATAAGCAAGGATGTTAGTAAAAGTAATTATAGTGTTTGTTAAATTTCCAATTGAAATGAAATAATAATCATAGAGAGGAAGTTAATTACTCAGAGAAGATCGAAAGTAACACTACATAATAATAGACCTAATAAATAAGTATTGCTTATTTATTATGTAAAAAGTATTTTAATAATAGCATCAATTTCCAGCTATCAAACACGAGACAACTGTTCCATGTAAATTTTTAATTTAATCAAATATTAACATTATCGGTAAAATTTTGGTAGCATAAAACATGTAAAACATAAATATTATATAACATTTCATTTTATCCTTAATTTACAGTGCTTTACTGTTTGAATTTTTTTTTAATGAATTTATTACGCGAGTTTTGCTTTTGTGGATGAAATCTTTTAAATCTTCATGCAATTAAACTTAGCTAGTGAAAGTCGCAATTTAACTTTGATTTAACAGCAAATTACTTTGTTAACTAGAATTAAAATTTATTGCTAAAGTTATCTGTAACTTGAAATAAAAAGAAACCACCGAATTTTTTAATACATACATATACCCACATACATTTTTATATCGAACGGAATATTTTATTTATTATATATTTTATTTCATATTTTCAATTTAATTTTCATTTCTTCGACAAATTCTAAATTAAATTCTTCATTAAAATTTAATTAATTATTGAAATAAATCATACATCGAAGAATATTTTTTATAACACTTTTGATGAAATTGTTTTAAAAATGAAAAATATTTCACTCTGACAATAAAAAAATTTGTGATAAATGTTAACAATTAAAATATAAATCGAGAGAATAATTTTTTGCATATATCAGATACAGTTTGTTGTCAAGCTAAAAATTCACATCAGTCAATTAATTTTTCAACAAAAAAAAAACAATATATAGAGTATATTTTTATATTTATAAAATTTCTTCTTGAAATAAAAAATAATTATATTAATAAAACATATTCGGTATATTTGAAAAAAGTTAATAATTAATTTTGTTAAAGAAGAAAAGAATTTCCGTATTCAATAAGTAATTAAAACGCTGATAAACAACTCTTAGGTGTTAAAAATGACATCGATTATGATAATAGTTGGAAACCTATTGAAATATTCATTATATTAAAGAAAAGTGTTTAAATATCTACATCAGATTATTACTGAATGTTATAAGTTATAAAATAAAATGAGCAATATGACTTTCAGGAAATGCGTTCTAGGTGAATGTTTCATTTACAAGTTATAGTTGTGTATTTCGTGATTGCTTTGCCTAACGGGTTCGAGGTCCGACGCCCCGGATATTATGCTATAAAAAATACAAGAAAAGTGAATAGTGCATTACTCGATCACTGCAACGACCACTCACCAAGGGACTTTCACTTGAAAACGGCACAACGCGACGCAACGCAAGGCTGACCGGCACGCGTCGAAATCGAACTGTCCAAAAATCAATGCCTATTTTCACAAATAGCGAACGCTGAGTGCACAACTCGTTTTTCTCCATTTCCTTCGATGGAAATTCTAGGCGATAAAAATAGTTTTATTTTGAATCAACTGTCCCTTACAAGGTTAGAAAAAATCAATGGTGTTTATAAACTGCTAAACAAGTCTTGCTAAACACTATTAAAGTATATATCTCTAAATAGCAATTCGGGTATATTTATTATTTTTGCATTAGAATAATCAGAGAAAATTGAAAAATTATCAGAATGGTCTGACTTTTACTATAAAACCTTATTTCTGCTTTCTTGGGACAAAAATAAGGCGTTACTGTAATATTTAATAATGAATTAATATTATATTTATAATGATAGTAACAGATAGTATTTGCAACAGTTTAATCCTTCTAAGATTTTACTAACACCAGCAGGGTTGCCGCACGCTTTTGCTCATTTCAAATTCCCTGACTTTTACAGGTTTTCCAGGTTAAAAATAGTATATTAAGCAACAAGGTACGTAAAGGCAGCCATTAAGTCCCGTGTTACTTACGATATTTTTTATTCCAAAGGCACAAAAGTGGCGATTTCAGATAGCAGACGACAGGGAGTAAAAGTCATTCACTTGTTCGACTTGTATAAAAATGGCGGCCTTTTTTTCCCATGAGCACAAATAACGCATGGAACTAGCTGTTTTTTTTGCCCATGGAAAAAAAAGGTCGCCATTTTTATTCAAGTGGACAAATGAATGGCATTTAGTTCCTGTCGGCTGCTATCTAAAAGCGCCTATTTTGTGCCTGAGGTATGAAAACGGAATTTTTACAGGTTTTTAAAACTACATTTATATTTTACAAAATCTTTGATTCAAACCTTTTTGAAATTAAACAACTTATAAAAAATTGTTATAAAACATGAAGAAATCGATCACTCCGAGTCTTCGACTCGGAGCAATCGATATCTTCATGTTTTATAAATAATTAAAAATGACCGACTAATAAAATCATTATTTTATACTATAAGAATATTGTTATTATAACTTATTCAAAATTACTCTCATTATTTAAATTCAATTATTGTTTTCCACAATTTTTTAACTAAAATTCTTCTTTATAAAGTGTAAATTAATTATTATTAATAATTTCTTAAAAATTTCTTTCAACATTTTCAAATCCTTTTGTTTACAATTCAATTTTACGAAATTCCATCGATTATTCAGGTATTCGGAAATTCTTCAATCAAATATATATTTGAAAATAAAAACTTCAAATAACTTCAGAAAAATTCAATTCAACTTTTACAAAAAAATTAAATCTACACAATTTTAAGTTAAAAGTATGAAAAATTCAAACATTCAAAGATTACAATTTGAGACCTGCTTTTCAAAACTCAATTATTATCTAAAGTTTTAACTGAAATTCATATTTCAATCAATTATTATTAGAAAATTCTACGACAATTCAATTATTTAAATACAAAAAAAATAATTTATTGAAGAATTCAATGTTTTTTAAAATTCAACTCTCACCCAAGCAAAAATTGACAACTGGCGCAGTACTGCGCCAGTACTGCCCAGTACTGGCGGAGTACTGGCCGCCATGGTTGAACCAGTACTAGCATTTGACCGAAATGATAACGCTTTTCAGTACTGGTTCGATGTTACTGGCGCAGTACTGCGCCAGTACTGCCCAGTACTGGCGCAGTACTGGCAGCCAGTACTGGTTTAGTACTGGCGCAGTACTGGTTCAGTACTGGTTTAGTACCCGTGTAGAAAAATCTTCTGGCGCTGGCCTGAATCAGACCAGACCGTCTATTTTCCAATCTGGTGGAAAATTTATTAAAATTCAATATAAATATAATAAAAAAAAATTAATTTATATTTGCAAACATGTAATAATCCCCAACTTTTAACTTTTAATCAAATTAATGTTTACAACGCAGAATAAACGCAAACCTATAACAAAATAAAATTTGCCATTGTGGGGAATCGAACCCACGACCTACGGACTTTTAGCCTAATACTCTAGCCACTACCCTATCGAAGCTACAGGATAATAAATTTTAATTTTCGACACCTTTGACACTTACAATTAATAAAGAGCGTTTAACTGCGTAATTAAGTTAAATTATTATTTAATTGAATTAAATTCAAAAAAACCAAATAAGTAAATTACCTAATAAATTTCCATAAATTACCTCTAAAATATCCATAAATTACCATAAATTACCGACATTAAATATTTTAGGTCTAATTTGTGTTTTACATATTTTAATAAATTATCGTATAAATTTTCATTAATTACCGCATAAATTTCCATAAATTACCGTAAAATTTCCATAAATGACTGAAATCCAAAATTTTAATAATAATTTTTGCTTTACATGTCTTTACTATATTATTGCGAAAATTTCTATAAATTACCGCAAAAATTTCCATAAATTGCTAAAATAAAAGTTTTTAATTGTAACTTATGTGGAACATATCTTTACGAATTATTGCGAAAGTTTCTATAAATTACTGCATAAATTTCCATTAATTATAATTCCTAACTGACTATTGTCAGTTTGCCGTGTTAGCAATACTGGCACAGTACTGGCGTAGTACTGGTTTGCCAGTGTTGTTTTCGCAATACTGGCACAGTACTGGCATAGTACTGGCATACCAGTCTTAAAGGGCAGTACTGGCGTAGTACAGAAATTTTAATGAAACCAGTACTGAACCAGTACTGGCAAGCTAACTGCTGGCATGCCAGTACTGGTGCAATACTGCGCCAGTTGTGAATACTGGCATTTGACAGAAATTTTTGCTTGGGGCATTTAAAGAATTTTATCAACAAATTTTTAAATAGGTAATTAAAATTCTTTTGACGAATTTTAATAAAATTTTAAAGAACAATTTCATTTTTCGAGAAATTAGATTAAAAATGTATTAAAAATAATTGAATTTCTGTAAATAAATTTCATTAAATTGAGAAAAGTTTTTGAAAATAATTGCAATTTTGTCAAGAATTTTATTAAAATTTTTTTAAATATGTAATTGAAATATTGCCAAGAATTTTATTAAAATTTTTAAAAATAATCGAATTTTAGAGAAAAGTTTTAATATTTATAAAAATAATTGAAATTTTGACTATAACTTTTATGAAACTTTTGACCATAATTGAATTTCTGCTAAGAATTTTATTACTTTTGAAAATAATTGAATTCTTTTGACGAATTTTAATAAAATTTTTAAGTATAATAACATTTTTTGAGGAATTCGATTAAAATTGTATCAAAAATAATTGAAATTGTGCAATGAGTTTTATTATTTATGAAAATAATAATTGAATCCCTGTAAAAAATTGTATTACATATTTATAAAAATAATTGAATATCTGTAAACATAAATTGAATATTTTTGAAAATAATAGAATTATTGCGAAGAAATTTATAAAAAAAATTTTAAAATAATTCATTTCTTTTGGAAAATTTTATTAAAATAGTAGATATTGAAATTTATTGACTGGAGGAGAATTTTGGAAAAAAAATTGAATTTTTTAAAAAGAATTTTATTAAAATTTTTGAAAATATTTGAATTTTGGAGAAAAATTTTAATATTTATAAAGATAATTGAAATTTCGACGATAAATTTTTTAAACTTTTGACCATAATTTAATTTCTGCGAAGAATTTTATTACTTTTGAAAATAATTGAATTTCTTTGATAAATTTGAATAAAATTTTTAAGAATAATTATACATTTTCGAGAAATCCCATTAAAATTGTATTAAAAATAATTGAAATTTTACGATGAGTTTTATTATTTATGAAAATAATTGAAAATCTATAAATTTTTTGATTATTTATGAAAATAATTGAATTATTGCGAAGAAAAATTGCAAAGGCAACTCCTTTAAAATTGAATTAAGAAAATTGAATTAAAGAAAAATTAGATTTCAAGAATAAGCACAATAACTTTAGAAAACAATAATTTTCCAGGATTCCAATAAAAATTCCCTGACTTTTCCAGGTTTTTTCAAGGTTTATAAAAATTCCCTGACATTTCCAGGTTTTCCAGGTTTTTCCAGGTTGCGTGGCAACCCTGCACCAGAAAGGATTATTAAAATAATCCATTTTGATGTTATTTTTTACTATGAATGAATATTTACTTTAAATCAAACACCAAGTCCAAAGATTTGTCAAAATTCGACGAATTTAGCTTCACCAAAGACAATAATTAACTAACTAACTTAATTACTAACTAACTTATTAAACTACTATCTTAGTTACTGACTAACTTAGTAAGTTAGTTCGTAACTAAGTTAACTAGTTAGTTAGAAACTAAGTCAAGTAAGTAAGTTAGCTAGTTAGTAAAATAGTTAGTTAGTAAGTTAGCTAGTTAGCCAGTTAGTTAATTTGTAATTAAGTTTCTAAGTTAATAACTAAGTTAAGTAAGTTAGTTAGTAAATTAATTAGTAATTAAGTTTGTAAGTTAGTTAGTAAATTAGTTAGTTAGTTATAGTAAACGATGACTTGGTTTTGATTTGAAGTAAAATTTCATTCATATAGTAAAAAATAAAACCAAAATGGATTATTTTAATCCTGTTTGGTGTTAATTTAATCTGCAACGCGTTTTAATACCTCGCAATTTACAGTGTTATGAAACTGTAACTGGCACCTAGTTATCAGCACCCACTTAATTTTGAGCATTTATTTTTAAAGTGAAACATTTTTTAAGAAGCTATAACTAGCACCCAGTAATCAGCACCTACTAGTTAAAAGTGCTTATATAGGCCTAAAACGGTCCGAAATAAAAATTTCCTAAAAAATATAATTTCATCAAATTGTTACGTCCGAAGATAAAACATAGTTTCTATTTTTTATGAAAAATTAATAGTTAAAAAAAATGAGTCAATGTAAGTGAAACAATGAGTTAATTGTATAAAATTTATTTATTATTAATCACAGTGGTGTGATTCTACTTAGGAAAAAATTTAACTACAACAGTTAAGAATATTGCAAATTAAAACAAAGTTTAAAATAAGTCTTTCTGACTATTTTATAGCGTTAATCTTTTATATTCAAATTGTAAACAAGCAAAATTTTAAGGTTCTCTTTGTTTTCGTACATATACTGAAATGTAAATTCTTGAACAAGCAAGTTGTGTAGACCTATATGGCACTGAGTCTGTAGGCTTTTAATTTACATACGGTAGGCACATACTAGAATATTAAAAATATTTATGTGACACTTTTACTCTTATAAAATACATATTTATGTGCAAAATAATTTTAAAAAATATATAAAAAGAAGTGCAACAGAATTAGAAAAATTTAAATATATATATAGGAAAATGGCAAGATAAATGAAGTAACTAGTAATAAATAAGAATTCATAAACTAATTCCTATATAAAACCACACTATTGCAGCTGGAATAAATACCTATATGTAAACATCATCCGTAACTGCGCTTTTTTTCCTTCACGTTTTAATAGTTCCTAAAGACAATGGCAAGAAATAATAGATTGAGCAATAACAAGCTATTTTCTTTTCTGCAAAAATATTTGGCAGAGTCAAATGTGAGCTTTGTGATGCCAGAATGGTCATCACATGTCTAAGAGGAACTTAAAATCATTTTCTTCTGTTCTCACACATACATTCCCCCTTCTATTATAACTCACATTTGTGTATGTGTGTGTGTGTGTAAATAGAGACTGGAATCGAGCAAATTAGAGAGGTACAGAAAACCAACTAAGTTTATAAATAAATTACTGAAAATAATTGGTCACATACCCATTAATCAGTCAGGACATGTTGCCTTTACCAACTTTTACTGAAAGTTATTTCCACCTACATATTCAAGTCTCCCAACACAATTTTCATTATCAAAACTGTAGTATATTAAATTCCCTTTAATTAAATATATATAAATACATATTGTATAATATACTGATTGACCCAATTTTAGAATTTGTACTCGAGATTATTTTTTAAGATTAAACACAAAACAGAGAGAGGGTGTGTGAAAAAGAAAAGTTGGTCAAGAGCTATTGTAGCTTTAAAATAGAGTCAAGTAAAATTCTAATAAGTTGTTTGATATCATTTTCTAAATCAGTTTGATCGGTTAGCCAAAAGCGATGAAACTGATCCGTTCTTATCCTTCCATCACAGAATGGCTCTTGATCGCAATTTCAACTTGATCACACCGTCCGATAAACTTTAACTGGCGTGGAGCCGTTTCATAGACCACAAAGATGATATCGTAAAACTATATTTGGAAGAGTAAGGAGTCTAGCAAAACTATATACACGAAGAGAAATTTCTATCGAAAATTATTGTACTGCCACCTGAAGACAAATGCAAAAAAATACTTCTTAATATTTTCATAAACTTTTCTTTACTTACACGAGGATGAGTGAACAACTTCATTCCAAAAATAGGTGACACTTTTGATATCTTAAAATAAGGAGTGAGAGAGGAAAACAGTATCTTCCATTTTAGAATAAAATTGATTAATTTTGATACTTTTTTAAATTTTCTATAGCGCAACATAATTTCAGATACTGAAATATTTTTTCACCATTTTGAATTTTTTAAAACAAACTTTAGATTCGTAATCAACAGCTCCTTGTTTTAAAAAGAAATTAATCACAGGAATTTAAAAAAAGACAAAAGTCTTAAGGTTACAAATTAGATTAAAATTTTCATTCAGTGCTGCTATGGTAATAAATAAATATCTATTTTAATATTAATAATTTAAAATAGTACATTGGAATGTTTACCCACGTGACAAAGTTCCCGGGAATGATACCGAGAAATTTGAAAACGAAAACCAAAAATTCTTGGAATTCAATAACTTCTAGATACTTCATGTACTTCAAAATAATTTACGACATTTCAAGTACATTTCTAAATACTTTAATTACGAGTGTTTCAAGAAGCTTCAGGATATATTACACAGTAAACTTCAGATAACTCTAAATTCTGTTCAGAACAATGTATACTACAAGACACTTAATGTGCTTTAAGATATCTTAGAATATTTTAAAATAATTCCTAGTATTTCAAGGTAGAATATAGAGTGGGTCAAAACCGCCAAATTGCTTTTATTTTCGCGTCGTACGTTTTATAAACATTACGTTTGACATGAATGTTAGTTATGACAGTCTGAACATGTGTCTTCAGCCATTCGCTATACTGGCTACTATTACATTGTTATATAATTGAAAGTCAAAGGCTCCTTGGAACTTATTATTTCTCCTCAAATCTACTAATAAGAAGAAACAATTAACGCGATCCTAAAAGGAAAGAATCAACAAATTTCTGCGCCTTTCAATTTTTTTTCGAAATTTTTTTTTATTTAATTTAAGAAAAAAATATAATTACTTCCGAAACATTTAAAAAATTTCAAATAATAAAAAAATTGTTAAACTTGTTTCTATTTCACTTATGAAACTGTTATTCGGCAGTCCTTTTGGTAAACAGCTTGAAACTCCTAAGACGGGCGGAGAATGTCAGAACTACCATTCACGACGAATGTTTGGTCGTTAACACGTACAACACGAAAATAAAAGCGAATTGGTGGTTTCACTCCACTCTACTGTACTTTAGAATTATTTTCAATTATTACAAGTTAACCCACGGAGAAAACGCTGGATGAATTTGACCCATAACAAATTTTTAACTGATAAATTTGTAGATAAATTTGAAACAAGTGTGGTCCATTAGGCTCTGATACACAGGAAAAAAAAGTCTGACTCCGTTTACACCTTAAATTCAGCCCATGTATTTCACATAAGTCTGTCCTTGTTTAACGGGGCTGACTCCGTTTACACCTTAAATTCAGCCTCAAAAATAGGCTGAAAGTAAAACTTTTTTTTTAGTGTGTATATAATATAGTTAGAGTCTTAAACTATTGTGAATATGCCTTCTTTTTACAGTGATATTGGTAAAATGTACACTTTATATACGTAAAATCGATTCGTTTCAAATTTCAAAATAAATTCTCAATTTTTTAAGGAACGCTAAAGGACTATGTTTTTAATATTCTAGAACATATGTTTTGAGAGTATTCATTTAAATTTTTGGCTCAAAATATTAAAAATAAAAAAGTTACCATTTTCTTAATCCGAAAACAATTTATCACGTCAAAGAAACATCTCATAACAGGGTTGCCACGCAACCTGGAAACCTGGAAAACCTGGAAATGTCAGGGAATTTTTATAAACCTTGAAAAAACCTTGGAAAGTCAGGGAACTTTGATTGGAATCCTGGAAAATTATTGTTTTCTAAAGTTATTGTGCTTATTCTTGAAATCTAATTTTTCTTTAATTCAATTTTCTTAATTCAATTTTAAAAAAGTTGCCTTTACAATTTTTCTTCGCAATAATTCAATTATTTTCATAAATAATCAAAAAATTTATAGATTTACAATTATTTTCATAAATAATAAAACTCATCGCAAAATTTCAATTATTTTTAATACAATTTTAATGGGATTTCTCGAAAAATGTATAATTATTCTTACAAATTTTATTAAAATTCATCAAAGAAATTCAATTATTTTCAAAAGTGATAAAATTCTTCGCAGAAATTCAATTATGGTCAAAAGTTTAAAAAATTTATCGTCAAAATTTCAATTATCTTTATAAATATTAAAATTTTTCACCAAAATTCAATTATTTTCAAAAATTTTAATGAAATTCTTTTTAACAAATTCAATTTTTTTTCAAAAATTCTCCTCCAGTCAATGATTTTCAATATCTACTATTTTTAAAAAAAATTTCCAAAAGAAATGAATTTTTCTATAAATTTCTTCGCAATAAATCTATTATTTTAAAAAATATTCAATTTATATGTTTACAGAGATTCAATTATTTTTATAAATGTGTAATAAAATTTTTTACAGGGATTCAATTATTATTTTTATTGATAATAAAACTCATTGCAGAATTTCAATTATTTTTTAATACAATTTTAATCGAATTCCTCGAAAAATGTGATTATTCTTAAAATTTTATTAAAATTCGACAAAATAATGCAATTATTTAAAAATTTGTTAATAAAATTCTTTATGAGAATTCAATTTTGAGAAACATTCAATTATTCAATAAATTATTTATTTTTGTATTAAAAATAATTAGGTATTCAAAAAGAAATATTATTAAAAAATTCGTCTCAAAAATTAAATTATTTTCAAAAGTAATAAAATTCTTAGCAGAAATTCAATTATAGTCAAAAGTTTAATAAAAGTTATAGTCAAAATTTCAATTATTTTTATTAATATTAAAATTTTTCTCTAAAATTCAATTATTTTCAAAATTTTTAATCAAATTCTTGGCAATATTTCAATTATTTAAAAAAAATTTAATAAAATTCTTGACAAAATTTCAATTATTTTTAAAAACTTTTCTCAATTCAATGAAATTTTTTTACAGAAATTCAATTATTTTTAATACATTTTTAATGTAATTTCTCGAAAAATGAAAATATTGTTAAAAATTTTATTAAAATTCGTCAAAAGATTTTTTATTACTTATTTAAAAATTTGTTGATAAAATTCTTCAAATAAGAGTTGAATTTTAAAAAACATTTAATTCTTCAATAAATTATTTTTTTGTATTTAAATAATTGAATTGTCGTAGAATTTTCTAATAATAATTGATTCAAATATGAATTTCAGTTAAAACTTTAGATAATAATTGAGTTTTGAAAAGGTTTCAAATTATAATCTTTTAATGTTTGAATTTTTTATACTTTTAACTTAAAATTGTGTAGATTTAATTTTTTTGTAAAAGTTGAATTGAATTTTTTTGAAGTTATTTAAATTTTTTATTTTTTAATATATATTTGATTGAAGAATTTCGAATACCTGAATAATCGATGAAATTTCGTAAAATTGAATTTGTAAACAAAAGGATTTGAAAATGTTGAAAGAAATTTTTCAGAAATTAATTAATTTAAAGAAAAATTTTAGTTAAAAATTGTGGAAAACAATAATTGAATTAAAATAATGAAAGTAATTTTGAATAAGTTAGAGTAACAATATTCTTATAATAGGTATAAAATAATGATTTTATCGGTCCAACATTTTTAATTACTATAAAACATGAAGATATCGAATGCTCCGAGTCGAAGACTCGGAGTGATCGATATTTTCATGTTTAATAACAATTTTTTATAAGATGTTTCATTTCAAAAAGGTTAGAATTAAAAATTTTGTAAAATATAAATGTAGTTTTAAAAACCTGGAGAAATTCTATTTTTTAACCTGGAAAACCTGAAAAAGTCAGGGAATTTGAAATGAGCAAAAGCGTGGCAACCCTGCATAAGTTTCCAAATAAATCTCGGCAAAAATTATTATTTCACTTAACCCTCCTGTTATACTCTACTTCAAATAATTACAGACAAACGGTTAATTTTGTAAATTTATCAAATAAAGAATTTAATGTAAAGAACAACAAAATGTATTTTCCATTTTGATATGTTACTGCAAAAAATCTTTGCTTTATCAAAGATATATTCATATTGAGAATAAACATAATAAAAACCCCTATAAATATGTATGATGTAGATGTAAATAAACTTAAATCTACATAAACGATAAGGGGTAAAGAATCATTAAGATTTCCTTCAAAGTATATTTTTTCTTTGCAAAAAAGTAAATATATGGAAATATGGCGGAACGTAATGTCAATTTCGAGTTATTAACTGGTCACTATATACCAAACGAAAGATAGCTGAATCAGCGCGAGTACATTCTGCCGGTTGATAATAAACCGGGTTTCACTCCCCACTTTATATCTATATACACGTATATAGATCCAGAACTGGATCAACTGTTCGACGGGAGACTACCAGTGTGTGTAAGGGAAGTTCTTCGAAAGAACGATAACGGTTAGCAAAGTCGTTAAGCGAGGATGACCGCACTTCTTCCCTGGAGCGTTAAACCATGTTTCGCGAGATTCGCGGAGACGTAAAACGATCCAGAACACGGCTTTACAACTGGATATGTGCCACAACCAATTCTCTCATTCTATTGATTATTCAGAAGCAGATGATTGCAATCTACAAATGGTTTTAAACACATTTTTTTTCTCTTTTCAAATTTCCTATATAGAAAAAATATTTCCATCCAGTCAGTAATGAATATAAACAAAAAAATCACAATCAAATAATTATAAAACAAAAAAAATACCAAATCTTCAAAAAATGTAATGTATCTTTGAGTTAGAGATGAAATTTATTAGAAATTCTATAATCAATATGACTATTATTTGAAAACAAGATGATTGATAACTTCCTCTAGTGGAAAGACAAAGCATGTGTCACACATGGACTTAAAAATAAAGCTGCGGACAAACTATAACACTTGTCTCAAGAACTGTGTTATTTTAAAGCGTGGAAAAAAACAGGAATGAAAAAGGTGTCAAAAACAAAACACTTTCCGTTAAATTCTGTAATTTAGAAAATATCTCTTTTCAAATCCATCATATTCCATATAGTGAAAAGTTCCAGCTGAGAAAATATTACCAGCCATCGTGACATATTGTCTCCAGCTTGGTTAAAAATGAAAATAGACACGTCTTTAAGTATTTATGATTTATGGAAATCTATATGGTTCTTTGTATTCTTCTACAGAAAAACGGTGTAATTTGAGAAGGAGAGGACTCCAGGACTAGGTATTTTTGTGTCGTCGATAATGGACCACAGTTCTCTCTCTCTCTTCTCTAAAGTGGTAACGACTTGTTAATGTATAATATGGCTAACGAGCTTTGCTCTTTAACTTTCCCACAAAAAGCTCTTTAAGTATTAATATGACAGTAAACGTTGCGAAGTAAAACACGTAGCGTACGATGATATAAGGTATTTGCATAATTATGCAAATAAATATACACCTTAAATAAGATTTACTAAATAATACAAATTTTAATACAATTACACTGTCTCTTAAAATTTTGCTTCTTTTTATATTTGTAACTTAACCAAAAAATAATGATAATAAATGTTTTTTGTTTTTCATACTTGAAAAAAATTTGCAACATGCAGATAATCATAGAAAAAACATTGTACTTTCTGAGACTATTTTTAAAAAATGTCTAAGAGTTTGAAAAAAAACCATAAAAATTAATCGAGACATCAAAAATATCACTTTCAGAAGAGTCACCCATATATAAGAGGAAAATATGCATTCAATTTAGAGGAATCAGCATGAAATCAAGATTACTTTTTTTAGGGTGTATATTGTATGCTTCAAAAGTAAAGGATTTTCCTCTTGGAAAATTAGTAAATTACTAAATACTCTCTCACTCTTCAAGCTTTGCTTGAAGCAAGAACACTCACACATGCATTTGGTCGGCCACAGAGTACGCATCCACGAACTCCTCTGGCTGTGAGAACAAACACAGCCAAGCCTCTACACGTTACCTCGTCTCTTCAACTGAAACCTTCCCTTCTCCCCTTTGGGCCTACAAGCCTAGGGACTAGAGCATCATAACAAATGCACATGCATCTTGACGGCTGACTCAACGCTGTAAGATATATGTATATACATCTTTTATTTTGTTTCATGCATTATTCGAAACCTACAGAAGCATCAGTTTGACAAGAGCTTTAACAGTTTGTTGTAATTTCTCGTTTGCAATAAAATGACTAAAGACTGTAAGTTAGATACGTATATGCATATTTATATACATGCAAACCACATATGTATACCAGTACCTTACATTAATGTAGGTCAATTATAATCTTTATTTATTTACAAATTTTACAATATAATTATAATTTATATCTTTAGTTATTAAACAAGTTTCTGAAATGTATCAAATTCACAATTCCGTTCTCGCAAAAACTGCATTAAGTCAGAAACGTCAGCAAAATGCAATGTTCATTGGTCCCGAAAGATTTTCCCTACATCTAATTCTAAAAATCCTTATTAGACAAAATTACCCTACTTTCGCATCAAGGCAGAGAGAAGAGGCTTGTCACAAAATTTCAATCATTACTGTACAATTTTCCTCTTCAAGCGATGAACACCTACCCGCTTGTTCCCCAACCAGTTATCTTACAATAAATATAAAAATACAAGAAAATTTAATAAAAATAATAAGTTCTTAATTTATTGATTAAATATTTTTTAAAAAAACGAAAAAAAATTGGCCCGTGGGGGGATCGAACCCGCGGCCTTCGCGTTATTAGCACGACGCTCTAACCAACTGAGCTAACGGGCCTGGAGAAGTGGCCCGCACATGCTCTACTAGCCAGAGAAGGGACAAACTTATGTTTATAAACCAGATTTTATCCAGCTGTAATGCAAGATACAGAAAATTCCGATTGATGAATCGACCTACAGAAAGTATTTTATAATTATAATTTAAATTTCAGTTTTAAGATGCCGCGTACAGACGTTTGTAATGACTGTTTTGAAAGTGAAAGACATGAAGTAGAATCTGAGGAAATAGCTTATCACAAAAAAAAAGTTAAAGAATATCATAAAATGAATGAAAGGTTTTTGTGGAAAATATTGTTGCAAGTTCGATTACACAGTTATTTGATAATCACCCATAAAGTATTGAGAGCGAAAGGAGTTGTGTGATGAATTGATGAACGAAACTATACATATCTATTTTTATTCTACTAACCACTTTGGATGTATATTTATATGATATTTTTAAACTTGAATATTATAAAATTTCTTGATATATGAATTTTGAACTTAAAAATATTTGATTTTTAAAATGAAATTAAAACTTACTTATAGAAGTTTATGTAGGTACC
This sequence comes from Leptopilina heterotoma, assembly GCF_015476425.1. Lineage (NCBI taxonomy): Eukaryota > Metazoa > Arthropoda > Insecta > Hymenoptera > Figitidae > Leptopilina > Leptopilina heterotoma. The sequence continues at coordinate 2,673,707 of NW_025110874.1, read as the reverse complement.
AAACATTATTATTAGAGAAAAGAAATTGATTTGCAAATAATTTAAAAACTAATGTTGTTCCTGTAGTTCAGACTTTGCCTTTAAGACTTAAAATTTCTTATGCTTGATATGCTTGATACTATACTGCTTTTCATATATGCTTTTCAAACTGGAAGCTACCATACAAAAATGCGTTAATCACAACTAATCTACCATGTTCTCTCCGATTATACTCATTTATTTTGATCCTAACTTGAGTCGTTTCCACGCCATTAATTGGATAATGCTATAAATTCAAATTTCGTGTTAAAGTTGTTACAAAATTTATATTTTGAAGCAAACGACAAAGTGGAATCTCTATCTGTGTTATAAATTACAGTAATGCATTCGAGCGAGAAATTCTAGAATAAAATTTTCTAAATATCAGAGGTAATATAAATATTTCATATTTATCATATAAAAAGTATTTTAATAATAGCATCAATTTAAAACTAGCATCTACGCGAGAATTCTTATACAATTAAATTTTATAGTCTTATATCCCACTTCTTTTATGAAAGGAAAAAAATAAAAATTAGTACACCACTAATTATTTTCCCGTAAAGTTTAGTTTAGGAAAAATGATTGAAAAGATACGATCAATCTTAGTAAAAATTGTCTTCGGCTTCTGTTAGAAAATATGAGACCTTCAAGAAAAATGACCCCAGTTCTAAAAATATTTCCATTGAGCTGCGTTCAGTCAGAATCATTACATCGATGACAGACAACCAGGAAGCGCACCGATTCTATGTATTTGACGAGTCTTTTTGGCATTTGAACCAACAAAAATCGACTGTCTTAGTTTTAAGTTGTGACTCCTGTTGAATAACGAATCCGACATTTAACTCGAAAGAGTTAAATAACAGAAAGAAAACCTCACTACAATTCTTACCTTCAATTGAAAAAAATCAAACGATACATTTTAATGAAAAAGTAAATTAAAACTTACTCTCTCAAGTTCTTCGAATATTAATGCGGAATGTAAATTCGTAAACAGATTATAGGCAAAAACCTGGAATAATTTAAACGTTCAGAGAACTTCACCAAGAAAGAATCCACTTTAAAAAAATATTCTTTTCGCCATAACGTCGAGATGAAATCTCAAAATGGAAAAATAAGGCTTATAGATAATTTACACGTGGAGTTGTAAAAAATGACATAACACGTTGTAGTTTATGGGATTCTGGAGTCCTGAACTCGAGCAATGTTTCTTTATAAACAATTCCGTTCCATGGAGTCTCGTAAAGGGATAAAGTCAAGATTTATCTAGTTTCTTGAATGTCGACATATGAAAGATTAAAGGCATCGTTTTGGTCGACAAAGAGAGAAAGAGGAAAGGGGGGGATTGAAGAAAAGGACCGGGGGGGAGGCGGACCAACACACATCTGACGTACTTGACGCGGCGCGGCGTCTAGTATACAGAAATAGTCGCGTGGAACATAAGCGTCAACGCTCTTTGTGATGGACTGTATAACTGTGTATTATAGTACATTAGTGCACTATAACGTAACGGCCGGCACAGACTCGACTCGGGGATAATTATAAACGGCGAGCATTCAGAATGCTGCGGCAGAGGGTGCCACCCCGACAATACCGCAGAATTCATTTTGCCTATCGGTGCACTGCCATGCCGCGCGGCACGATAGATCATTGTGCTCCTGTCTCTGTCATGTGCGGGCTATTGTTCGCCACGCGATCGTCGACTTAGATTTTCCAGTCTCAATGGCGTCACCGTTTATATGGGCCATTCGCAAAACATTAAATCCACTTAACCTTCTGTCAAACAATGTACATTTCGCGAAAAAGACCGAGGTAATTTTACTCCCTTTTACAATCGCAACAGTAATGAGGGTTTTTTTCGATCTCATTTGGATCTTAAGATAATCCTGTTTTGTTTTCATTTCAAGATTTTATGAAATAAAATGAAATTACGAGCAGCATTTTATTTTGATTTAGAATATTATATAATCATCATCATCATCATGGAATTCTAATTCGATTTAGAAGCAAAACGAAACAAGTATATTTTACAGAAGACTTGGTTTTGTTAAAGAGCCGCAGTCCTTGAACAGGGTTGCCACGCTTTTGCTCATTTCAAATTCCCTGACTTTTCCAGGTTTTCCAGGTTAAAAAACGGAATTATTCCAGGTTTTTAAAACTACATTTATATTTTACAAAATTTTTAATTCTAACCTTTTTGAAATAAAACAACTTATAAAAAATTTTTATAAAACATGAAAATATCGATCACTCCGAGTCTTCGACTCGGAGCAATCGATATCTTCATGTTTTATAAATAATTAAAAATGACCGACAGATAAAATCATTATTTTATATTATAAGAATATTGTTACTCTAACTTATTTAAAATTACTTTCATTATTTTAATTCAATTATTCTTTTCCAGAATTTTAAACTTAAATTCTTCTTTATAAAGTTTAAATTAATTATTATTAATAATTTCTGAAAAATTTCTTTCAACATTTTCAAATTCTTTTGTTTACAATTCAATTTTACGAAATTTCATCGATTATTCAGGTATTCGGAAATTCTTCAATCAAATATATATTAGAAAATAAAAATTTCAAATAACTTTAAAAAAATTCAATTAAACTTTTACAAAAAAAATTAAATCAACACAATTTTAAGTTAAAAATATGAAAAATTCAAACATTCAAAGATTATAATTTGAAACCTTTTCAAAACTTTATTATTATCTAAAGTTTTAACTAAAATTCATATTTCAATCAATTATTATTATTAGAAAATTCTACGACAATTCAATTATTTAAATACAAAAAAAATAATTTATTGAAGAATTAAATGTTTTTTAAAATTCAACTCTCATTTAAAGAATTTTATCAACAAATTTTTAAATAGGTAATTAAAATTCTTTTGACGAATTTCAATAAAATTTCAAAGAACAATTTCATTTTTCGAGAAATTAGATTGAAAATGTATTAAAAATAATTGAATCTCTGTAAAAAAATTTCATTGAATTGAGAAAAGTTTTTGAACCCCATCCCTGAGGAGTAAAAGATGTGTTACCATCTGTGAAAAGATACTGTCGGCGCAGAGATCGATAACAACGCGTATCATCTCTGCATATAAGACGGTATCTACGAGTGCTGTGCAGGTCCTTGCAAGTGTCCTGCCAGCAGATCTCTTGGCGAGGGAAAGGGAAGAAATGTTTCTCTTTTCTAAAGAAAGCAGTTCCTGGGATGAGGAATTAAGACCAAGCAAGGGCCTGATCCGCAAAGAAGCGAGGCACAGGCTCATAGAAAGATGGCAGGAAAGATGGGATGGTGAGGGAAAAGGTCGATGGACCTATCGCCTTATCCCGGCACTCGCCACCTGGATAAATAGGAAACACGGTCAGGTTTCCTATTATTTGACTCAGGCGCTCACAGGTCACGGGTGTTTTAACTCGTACCTGTGTCGCTTTAAATTACGCGAGAACGAGGTGTGTGCATATTGCCAGTTCCCTGAGGACAACGCGGAGCACACCCTCTTCTCATGCAAAAAATGGGACTTGGAGAGGCGGGCCATGTTCGAAGGTGTAAACAGTCAAGTTACACCGGAGAATATGGTATCGCTGATGACCCAGTCGGAAGAGAATTGGCGGCAAGTCGAGAACTTCATAATCTCGGTTATGTCGAGGAAGGATCTCGACGGCCGCCAAAAAGCGTAATTTAAACAGCTTTTAATTTGTTTGTTTGTTTTTTATTAATTTATTTTGTGATTTATTTGTCCCTATACATTTTTTTTAATTTGTTTTGTTTTTTTTATTCATCTTTTTACAATTTTATGTTTTCAATATTTTATACGCGTTTATTTTTATTTTTTTTTATATATCCGTTTATAATTTTATCTTTTGACTTTTTAAACTTCTTAAAATTTTTGTTTTTTATTGTTGTTGTGCTGTTAATTCCGCTTTTATATTGAAATAGTTTTAAATTTTTTAACTATTGACGCAGGAGAACCGCAGACACAGAACAAAGTCGCAGCAGCGATAGAGTTGGAGCGCCTCCCTCGAAGGCTAAAGTCTTACGACAGTTCCGAGGGAGGGTAAAGGGCTCCAAAAGAAGGGTTACGGGTTTTAGTGGGTCGGGCTGGTAGTAGGTCGCCAGTTTATTAAATTTATTATAACATTTATTTATTTATCCTTTTTTTAAATTCCCTTTTTTTTTTATTTTACCAACCCCACATAACCTTGGAGTGCGGAATCCAAGTGTTACGGCCGAACTCCGTAACTTTTTATATTGTTAATAACTTTTTTAATTATATTTAAAACTAAAATTACATACAACAATCACACACAACATGAGATTTTGTTAAACACCACAAAACATTTACACAAAAACAACAACAAATTTCACAAAAGGGACATTCTTCTCTTTGAATATCTTAATCCAGAATATTCTAATTGGAAAAAGATCTAATTTTATATAAATAATATATATTTCAATAGATTTAACATTCCTTTAAGTTTCACAATTTGAAATGAAAAGCCTAAGAATAAAACACGGTATTTCTTAATAAATTCCTTTTCTTGGACAAACAGTTTATTGACCCTTTTGAAAATTAGTTAGAAAATATCAAAGTTAAATTGCTCAATATAAGGAGTGGTGCATCCAAGTCACTGAACTCGGATCACACCACTGCTTAAATCTGCAAGGTTGCAGAAATTGACTTGACAACAGTCGAGTACAATGAACTTAACATACGATTTCCCCACTAAATCGTCTTTCAATAAAATTGATTGACACTGGGAAATCTGGGCAGTTTAAGCCAGGCCGTTGTAGCCGGCAGTTAGCCCGGGCAGTTTAGGCCCGCAGTTTTAGTCCAGGCCATTGTAGCCTGAAGTTCTAAGTCCGGCATTTAGCCGTGTTAATCGTATCGAAAGTCTAACGGTTGAATAAAAAGTTTGTTTAAAGAAAGTGAATACAATTGAGAATAATATAAATAAATGAAAGTTAAAGAAGATTGAATTGAAAATATATATATTTGAATATAAATAATTAAAGTGTGTAATTAAAGGAATCAAAGAAATATAAGAAAAATATTGAAATATAGTGAAAGAAAATAAATAGAGAGAATTTACGTAATAAAAATTAAATATAGGGAATTGAAAAGAAATATTAAAATAAAAGAAGTGAAAATAAATTTAAAGAAATCATAAATTATATTAAAGAGTAAAAGAATTGAATTCTCAGCATTGTGCATTATCTAAGGAATATTAAAGTTCATAGTAAAGAGGATAAAAACAAGATTCGTCATTGGATTCGAATTTCGAAGTACAGAATACCAAGTAGTGAGTAAAAACATCTTACATTTTACGACACACACGATTATCTCATTCACACGTACAGATTCACACGTACTTTTTACACACGTAAAGATTAGTTTTATTTGTATTAGGGACTCATTGGGAAAATATATATCTTATATTGTTTAATCTTAATTTTGATGATAATTTAATTATTCCTAAAACTATCCTATCTTCTCCAAATTCAAGGGATAGGATTCTCACCCCTTGGTTGAACCAATAACCAAGTAGAGGGAAGAATCCACTACCCTTTACAAATTATTTTGTCCGAAGGACACGTTTAGTTAAAGTTTCTTTAAAAATTTGATATTATTAAATTAATTTATTTAATTTTTCAAATTCGGCTCTAACAAACTGGTGGCAGCGGTGGGATTTTTCCCCTTTATTCTTTGAAGGAAAGAGAAGATAGAAAAAGTAAAAAAAATTAACAATTAAAAAAAAAAATTTTTTTTTTTAAAGACATATATAAAGTTAAATTTTTACATACAGGGTTACACTAAGCACATTAACACAAAAGGTTAATATATTTTATGGGAAATTTATATATATATATATATATATATATATATATTGATATACATTGATTGTCTATTTTTATAAAAATTATCTATCTGTTTCTTCACAGGAGAAAATATATGCGAATTTTAAAGTGCGGTAAAAGAGATATTTTTTTTGTTTGTTTTGTTCACTAAAGTTGAACACAGGGAACAGTAACTACCCTTGCAACGGCATGCTCTGGTTTCTTTAATAAATCGCGCCCAATTCCCTGACATAACCTTGCCGGAAGTGTGTAGCCACTTGGGCAAGTGAAGGGATAAAAAAAAACCAAAAAATACAATCGCGTAAAACAACAATTTAAAATAAAAATTATCTTATTCGGTAATATAAAAGCTTTTACTAAAAAAATAAATAATACAATTTTTTATGTTTAAAAATAAAAAGAAATCGAAAATATAAGGGTATAGTAGAAATAAAATCGCGAGTAAATATTATTTAAAAAAATTATTGTTTTAATATAAGTAATATAAACTAAACAAAATTGATAAACGAGAATTGACATAAAGAATAAAAACCCAAGAAACAAAACGAGGTTCAAAGTTCGAAGAAATCCAGAAAAGAATCCTCCGTCTTGAAGAGCAACAATGAAGATAAAATTCGGGAAATGACAAAAATTATTTGCGAAATTAATTAAATTTATTTTTATGAGTAAATAAAAAGAATAATTGGAAATAAAATATAGAGAGACAATGTGCTAAATTAGATAGGTATACGAACTCAGTTACGCGACACTGTGTCAGGTTACACTTCAGGTGTGTAGGTCAGTAGGAAGTAGACATCGAAAGAAATGCTTATATAGACAATTAAAAGAAAAACTCATTTACTTCTGTATAATTTAAAAAAATATATACTTTTTTATTGTTTCTTTTTAATAAAATTCATATTTTTTACAAATAACAAATAAAATTTTAACGAAATTAAAAAAAAACCTAAAATTACAAATTGAATAAAAATCCTAGTTAAAACGGATAGAAAAAAATGGAGGAAATTTCAGTATTTTATTAAACTTCGAAAATTAAGAGAACTTAGGCATTTTATTAAAAATATTATAGCACAAAAATTTTGCAGATCATGACCTTAGTGAAATCAGTCTACGAAATAGAAGAATGAAAAATAACATATTGAAAATAAACTTTCATCAGTTGGAAGAACAATAAATAAATCATGCTGAATTAGCAGAAATACGCAAACAGAGGAATAACGTTTAAAAAAATGTCGGAAGTAAACCGTGAAGAAGATTCTCGAATAGTCAATCAAAGATTTAATCTTGCATTGTCTTTATCACTATTCGAAAAACAATTAAAATTTTTTGATGGATACAACATACCAGTTGAAGAATTCATAGAACAAATAACATTTGTAGCTTCACGAATGCCAATTACTTGTGAAGCCCTTATAATAACAATTATACTAGATAAATTAGAAGGTACCGCAAAAGCTAGCACTGTTGGCATCAAATTTAAAATTTTGATAGACTTATTAGATCATCTAAAAGAAAATTTTTCTCCAAATTTTCTATTCGACAACTCCTCTTCCTCTAACTACGATTTTTCGAGAACAAATTACAATGCCATTGACCATTACAACACGTATCAACCAAGGAACCAACGACAAAAATGGGGTCAACAACATAGAAGAAAAAATAGAGGCTACAATAAATTTAACAATCAGAATATGGACAAGAGTTTTAGAAAAAATGGACAAAACAGGAACATGGATTGGCAAGATTATGGAAGAGAAGACTTTTATAACTATGATCGGAATTTCGACGAGTACAATGTCGAATACGGAAATTCACAACACAGATTTAGAAACGAATATAAAAGATACAAGGACGTCCAGGATGGTTACAGTAGAGATGATCAAAAAGACCACAGATATAACAACTACGAAGGGTCTTATACAATGAGCTTTAACGAAATATATTCTAATATTTATAATTCAATGTGTTTGCAGAACTCACTCACAGACCAAAACTCCTTTAGGGTTGAAAATCAATTAAATTATAGTGTCTCAGCCCCAGCGAATGAGCCACAAGTTGTAAGCAAAAGCGAAGAATCAATTAACAAAAAGACCATTCAAAAAATACAAAAACCTGTGGAAGAAGAACAAACAGCAGTATATATGGATCCTATTATAAGTACTTTCGACGACGACAAAGAAGATATCAACATCAATGAAAAACCACCAAACAAGAAAAAGATGGACATACATGGAGATTTAGACAGAAAAATCAGTTTATCGTTAGAAGAAAACCAAACTTGTATTTTGGACAACAAAATGCTGGAAAAAGAGGAAGAGAATAGAAAGGAAACACTACAAATGCCAAGTTCGGAGAAAAGCAAAAATATAATCAAATTAGAAGAAGATAATGACTTAAAGAATTATAGTTGTTATCATCACGAAACTCCACAGCGAGAAAACAATTCAAAACCATCTGAAATTAGCCATGAATTGAATGAAACAAAATCAGATAAAAAAGATGAAGAAAAAATTATTGAGAAAAGTGAAGAATTTTTAGATATTGAACAAGCAAACAATGAGAATGTCGCAGTCATGGTTGATTCAAATTCATTAATACAACAAATGAATCCGGACAGCCCTATGAAAAAACTAAGAAAAGGAAAACCTCCTGGTAAAATCAAATCAAGAACTCAAGAACAATTAAGTGTTAAAAATGAAGAAGGAAGAAAAGAAGAATTAGGCGATCAGGTATCAAATGAAGACGTCATCATTTCAACAAATACTTATGCTGAGGTAGAAGAATTTGTCGTAAAAAAGATTCTATCATCTAAAAAAAGCTTAAATCGAGAAATGTTAGAAATGGTAGAATACTGTGTCTCATTACATAACCAATTATCAGGAACACATCAAAAATATTTTTGGGATACATTTTTACTTGGGACAAACGAGAAAAATGAAGTTATCTACAAATTCAAAGGGAATGAACTACTACAAAATAAAATACCTAAAATAGTAGTAACAAAAGTCTACTCAGAGAGGTTAGGAATAGGTTAGACGTATGTAAAATCAAGCAGGAGACAGAAATAATAACAGTGAAAGCACAAAATATCTTCAACGATTTTTTCCGGGTAAAATAGTTAATTTACTCAAACCTTACAAGTCTCAAGGACTTAAATGTAATATAAATATTAATTAATTGAGTTTATCATTCTCTTTCCATTACACTATATCTTTATTTTATGTTCTCATTTAGAGTAAAATATCTAATATACTTATAAAAATAAAAAAATAACATAAGATCGATAAAGTAAAATAATAACTAGAAAACACACAAATAAAAGATTAAGAAAATATCGAATAAAACAATAGTCCAAAAGAAAAAGGACATACAATGTTAAAAAAAAATATCGCCAACTAAATTCAGTAAAAAAAAGGAAAACAAGTTATTATAACATATTTTATAAATAGTAGATTACTAACATGTAAAAAAAATGTAAGCTTAATAAATGCTTTTAGTAAATTTAAAAAATATGATACGCTGCTAAAATAAATGAAAATTATCGTCATGAAGAGACGCATTAAAATGTCAAACTAAAATTTTTCTGCCTAATAAATTACAAAAATAAAACTAAGAAAATTCCAAACTAATAACAATAAAAATAAAATGATAAATAAAGTAAAATGATAACTAAATCAACACTTAAGTAAATGATTAAAAATATAGAATACAATTATCAGATTAAAAAATGAGACATAAAATGCTAAAAAATTCTCGCTTACTAATTTAGTAAAAAAAATAAGTTTTTTTTAATGCATTTAATAATGCCTGGAATACTAACACCAAAAATATAAGTCTAGTAAATGCTTCTAATGGAATAACAAATTTAATAAAATGGGATATATATGTTATAATAATAAACTAAAATTATAGTAATGAATGAAAACATTAAAATGTCAAACTAAAAAATATTTACTTGAAAAACAAATTTCAAAAAGGAAAGTTACAACATTTTTATTTAAAAAAAATGTAATTGTACATAATTTTATTATTATTAACCAAATTAACTAGATCCCTAAACAAATAGTATTTCAAAAATAAAAGTACTGCAATGATTTAAAATAAATAATAGTATTCGTTGAAATACTCAAAAATTTTGTTTCATTGATGCTCGAAACATGAAATTTCTAATTAAAATACGCTTTAACTACTTCTAGAATCTGCGACTATTTTTCTTATAACTCCTTAAAAAGACATGATGCACTAAATAATATTAAAGGGAATGCTTTAAAGTTCGAGCACAAATGAAACTGTTGTAACACCAATAATACTAATATAAATTAACAAAGTTAACACCCTTAAATTATAAATATGAATAAAATACACTTTGAAAAGATTAAAAAAAGAACAATTTATCTTAGAAAACGTAAAGCCATTTTTAATGTTTTTTTTCTAAAAAAAACATAAAAAACATGAATCAATGGAAACATAAATATTGAAAGGCAAATTCTTAAAAATATTTTAAACAGCCATTTTTGATTAAAAGTGCAGTTTATTTCTTCTTTTTTTTAAAAAAAAGTTAAAGTATGATAAATAGCATTTTTTGTAAGCATTTTTTTGTTATGCTTTACATTTTCTTCGTCTAAAAAAAAAGAAACTTATTCAATTTACACTAATTCTAACATGAATTTATATAAAAAATTTTTAAAGAATGAAAATTTTCAATACAAAGCACTATATTTAAATGCTCTAAATAAAATTTTAAGACGGATAAGCATAATAAATAATTTGAAAAGTTTTGCTTTATCAAAACTATTTGACCAGAATTACTATTAGTAATGAAATTAAAAAAAATCAGAATGTTCCGTTTTTCTATAATTTCTCAATATTGTTTACCAATTTCTATTTGATACTGCACAAAAATGTAATAAGGAAACAGAGTTAAATTAATACAATTTAACATTTTTTTTTCTTAAATGTTGCACATCTTTTAAAAGAACTACAAAACATTCACAAAAATTTTATAGTTAAAAAGACATTTTAAAAAAAATCTATTTTTGTTAACCACATATTAAAATCATTAAATTATATAAAGATAAAAAAAACATGTTATTACAATTCAAAATAAAATATTTTAAATCGAATTTTTTCAAGAAAACTATGAAAATTTACAATATTCCAAACTATGAAAGTATTTTTTTTGCGAAAATAAAATTTTTATCTTATTATTGTGTAATAAAAATATTCTGCAACCTATGCAAAATTATTTAATATCAGCATTAAGAAAAATTGAAATAATAAATAAATTTATCAATCTTCGTTAAAAAAAATTTATAATTATAAATTTCTAGCAAGAACAATTTGTTATGATAAATTCAAATTTTGATACTATGAAATTATGTTTTTTCAAATCATTAAAAGTAAAAATATTTAATGTATTCTTCGTTTGAAATTAATAGCACCATAAAAATTTGTATACTAAAATTAGCTATAGGTTTTGTAATTTACAATATACATTTAAAAATAAGGATCAATAAAAAAATACTTAAAATAATAAACGTTGTCACTCAAAATTAATAAAAAGTGAAATGAAAATTTAGAAAAATTACATATCTTGAAATAAACAAATGCCTACATTGGTTATATTATAGTTAAAAAGACAAGTTTAAGGAAAAAAATATAATAAAGCAGTTTTTTACCACTCTAGACCTTAAAATACTTAAAAAAACATCATAATAAATACAAAAATAATTTGTAAACCATCAAAAACCAGTTTTGTTTTTGCTTCTATTGTAAACTAAACTTGAAACTAAACTAAAACTCACAACAATAATTTACCTCTATTTATAACAAATCTTTACAACGCGAAAAGATTTAGAAAAATTGGAAAGAAAAGAAAAAACATAAGCATTTAGAAATGGCTGCCAAGGGACGTCAGCCTAATAAAAGGGGGGCATGACAACAGAATTGTCGTCACATTTTTTTTTTCTTCTCTTTTCGAAAATTAAAAAAAATTTTCTTTCATTATGACTATCACATACAATACAACTTAGGTAGACATCGTTACGTTAATTCATATGATACTAGGGGAAGACGTTGTCAGCGCTTTAAGTCAAATTCGACAATATTCTTTTAAAATTATATAACTGAACTAAAAATACCTTTATCAACGATAAAAAAAATTATAAAGAACACTTTAATCAAAGAACTTAGGCATACGGCATGTTGAATCGCATTTCATTTTGAACATGTTCTATAAATGAAAAAATATTAAAATTTGTAAGGCTAGTTTTTAAGAAAGATTAACATAATTACTCTCCAACATAAACTTTTGTAAAGCAAGATAACCAGGATACGATTTTTGTAAAACTCAAACGAGTTATATCTACAAATTTTAAAAGAGGATCTTCGATAACGCATTCATAGCAGCTGACAAGGGACGTCAGCCTAATAAAAGGGGGGCATTTGTTACGGCCGAACTCCGTAACTTTTTATATTGTTAATAACTTTTTTAATTATATTTAAAACTAAAATTACATACAACAATCACACACAACATGAGATTTTGTTAAACACCACAAAACATTTACACAAAAACAACAACAAATTTCACAAAAGGGACATTCTTCTCTTTGAATATCTTAATCCAGAATATTCTAATTGGAAAAAGATCTAATTTTATATAAATAATATATATTTCAATAGATTTAACATTCCTTTAAGTTTCACAATTTGAAATGAAAAGCCTAAGAATAAAACACGGTATTTCTTAATAAATTCCTTTTCTTGGACAAACAGTTTATTGACCCTTTTGAAAATTAGTTAGAAAATATCAAAGTTAAATTGCTCAATATAAGGAGTGGTGCATCCAAGTCACTGAACTCGGATCACACCACTGCTTAAATCTGCAAGGTTGCAGAAATTGACTTGACAACAGTCGAGTACAATGAACTTAACATACGATTTCCCCACTAAATCGTCTTTCAATAAAATTGATTGACACTGGGAAATCTGGGCAGTTTAAGCCAGGCCGTTGTAGCCGGCAGTTAGCCCGGGCAGTTTAGGCCCGCAGTTTTAGTCCAGGCCATTGTAGCCTGAAGTTCTAAGTCCGGCATTTAGCCGTGTTAATCGTATCGAAAGTCTAACGGTTGAATAAAAAGTTTGTTTAAAGAAAGTGAATACAATTGAGAATAATATAAATAAATGAAAGTTAAAGAAGATTGAATTGAAAATATATATATTTGAATATAAATAATTAAAGTGTGTAATTAAAGGAATCAAAGAAATATAAGAAAAATATTGAAATATAGTGAAAGAAAATAAATAGAGAGAATTTACGTAATAAAAATTAAATATAGGGAATTGAAAAGAAATATTAAAATAAAAGAAGTGAAAATAAATTTAAAGAAATCATAAATTATATTAAAGAGTAAAAGAATTGAATTCTCAGCATTGTGCATTATCTAAGGAATATTAAAGTTCATAGTAAAGAGGATAAAAACAAGATTCGTCATTGGATTCGAATTTCGAAGTACAGAATACCAAGTAGTGAGTAAAAACATCTTACATTTTACGACACACACGATTATCTCATTCACACGTACAGATTCACACGTACTTTTTACACACGTAAAGATTAGTTTTATTTGTATTAGGGACTCATTGGGAAAATATATATCTTATATTGTTTAATCTTAATTTTGATGATAATTTAATTATTCCTAAAACTATCCTATCTTCTCCAAATTCAAGGGATAGGATTCTCACCCCTTGGTTGAACCAATAACCAAGTAGAGGGAAGAATCCACTACCCTTTACAAATTATTTTGTCCGAAGGACACGTTTAGTTAAAGTTTCTTTAAAAATTTGATATTATTAAATTAATTTATTTAATTTTTCAAATTCGGCTCTAACACCAAGGTATCTGTAAACAGATTTCCCAAAATTCCCTAAGCAAAAAAAAAAAAAAAAAAATTTTTTTTAAATAATTGAAATATTGCCAAGAATTTTATTTAAACTTTTGAAAATAATTTAATTTTAGAGAAAAATTTTAATATTTATAAAAATAATTGAAATTTTGACAATAACTTTTATGAAACTTTTGACCATAATTGAATTTCTGCTAAGAATTTTATTACTTTTGAAAATAATTAAATTCTTGAGAAGAATTTTTTAATAATATTTCTTTTTAAATACTTAATTATTTTTAATACAAAAAGTAAATAATTTATTGAATAATTGAATGTTTCTCAAAATTGAATTCTCATAAAGAATTTTATAAACAAATTTTTAAATAATTGAATTCTTTTGACGAATTTTAATAAAATTTTTAAGTATAATTACATTTTTTGAGGAATTTGATTAAAATTGTATAAAAAATAATTGAAATTCTGCAATGAGTTTTATTATCTATGAAAATAATAATTGAATCCCTGTAAAAAATTGTATTACACATTTATAAAAATAATTGAATCTCTGTAAACATAAATTGAATATTTTTGAAAATAATAGAATTATTGCGAAGAAATTTATAAAAAAATTCATTTCTTTTGGAAAATTTTTTTAAAAATAGTAGATATTGAAAATCATTGACTGGAGGAGAATTTTTGGAAAAAAATTGAATTTGTTAAACAGAATTTCATTAAAATTTTTGAAAATAATTGAATTTTGGAGAAAAATTTTAATATTTATAAAGATTATTGAAATTTTGACGATAAATTTTTTAAACTTTTGACCATAATTGAATTTTTGCGAAGAATTTTATTACTTTTGAAAATAATTGAATTTCTTTGATGAATTTTAATAAAATTTTTAAGAATAATTTTACATTTTTCGAGAAATTCCATTAAAATGGTATTAAAAATAATTGAAATTTTGCGATGATCAATTCTATTATTTATGAAAATAATTGAATTATTGCGAAGAAAAATTGTAAAGGAAACTTTTTTAAAATTGAATTAAGAAAATTGAAATATAAAATAAAGAAAAATTAAGTTTCAAGAATAAGCACAATAACTTTAGAAAACAATAATTTTTTGGGATTCCAATCAAAATTCCCTGACTTTTCCAGGTTTTTTCAAGGTTTATAAAAATTCCCTGACATTTCCAGGTTTTCCAGGTTGCGTGGTAACCCTGATTGAATTTAGTCAACTTTCAGAACTCAAGAACCGAAAGTTTCACTAAATATCCCCTCGTGATAGCAAAATATAAATATAATGCTTTTAAGAAAATATTAACAAAATACAAATATCCATGTTAAAAACAATAACAAAACAAACTTAGTTCATCTATTCGTTATAATCTCGGTTAAAGAGGGTTAAAATTTAAGTATAATACAATATATTGAATATTAAAAGAAGGAGGCTTCAGATACTAATGTAGTTTAGGTTAATGAACCAAGATCATTTTATTTTACAGTGGTTCAAAAATGACTAAAAATGCGATTTTTTCACACTTTTAATCTCGTTTTTTGCGGGACTGACCAAGTGAAAAATATTTTTTTATCATATTCTTGTTCAGTGCCACCTAAAGTTTCAATAAACACAAGAATTTTTAAATAAACACTATACATCAACATTTTTTTGTAACCCAGAATTTTTGGAATTTTCTTGTAAAAAATCTGAATAATCAAATCGAGCAAACATAATATAATGAAATACTTAGTATATCGCACTAAACACTGTACATGTAATAACCAAAATGTTCATTCACTTTTGTTTTTGGCACTATACCTAATAGAAATTCATTTACGAAAATAAGATTTTCTTATATAGTTTTCAATAAATCAAATTATATTATAAGGGTTCAAACTTTTTGTATAAAAAAAACTTGTGGAAAACCTAGGATGTGTACCATTTTTTGAAAAATAAGATTTTAAAATCAATGAAATCGCAAAAAACCATGAATGAAGATTGTATTCCTTAAAAATTTTATTTATTTAAAATAAAATTTCAAGTTATCGACGTTAATTTTTGAAAATCTTGCGAATAGCAGATACAATATGATGCAATAGAAAATTCAAATACTGACTATTTGAATTGTAAGCTACTAGAAATCAGTTATAGTTATAGATAAACACAGTTATAGAATTAAAATTTGCTAACAAATGATCAAGAGCATTGCAGCAACAAATGGTACTTACAATAGACACGCTCAATAACAAGTTACAAATACTGAAATACATTCGCAGTTCAGAATAGATCAGAAAATTCGAACATCTCTCTAAAAAGAAAAACTGATAAATTTGAAAAGACATTTTCGTCCCACTTGTTTTGACGTGGCCTCTATATCTTCTAACATGTGTCCACTAGTTTAAACATCTATTAGCCTTTGAACGGCCATCAACAGCAAAAGTTAAGATCGACGCCTACCGTAGATCAGAAATCTTTGCGACGGACGATGCGGAAACGACAGAATAGACTGAAAGAGACATGAGGGGGTTGCAAACAAGTATAGTAATACAAAGTGTACACTATCCTTGGACCGCTCCAGCTGCCAGGTTTATTTCGAGCCTCAAACGACTACACAATCAATGTAGCGTGCAGAAACTGCACTTGGATAGAAGAGGGAACGTACACCTTCTTAAAGTCTATTCTCTCTTTCTCTTTCTCTCTCTCTCCCTGTCAGTTCTAGTCCCAATGCCACTCACAGTCCCAGACTGGATAAATAAAAAGCCTTCACTGGAATTACTCTTTTTCTTTTGTATATATACACACGCGACATTCACCTTGCATGAGACGAGAGTTCAATCAAAAAGTTCACTGCACAACTATACACACTCCTTAAGTGGAATCGTTTTCCACCTATAAAACATTTTTGAGAGAGTTGTAACTTTTCAACAAGTACAATGGAGGAAAACTTTGTGATGCCATTTTTTGATGATAAGTGAAAAAACTATATACATTTTGTGATTGGTCAAATCAAGATTTATAAACTGTACAAAGAATTTTGTCTTTTTAAATACATAAAAATAAGAATTTAACAATTTTTCCTCTTTGTAAACTAATAAAGACCATACAGAAGAAAGAAAGAATAATAAAACCGCTTACATCTTAAAATCGATATTATTGAAAAGTAGCCTATTTTTTATTATTCAAATTTTGACTTTTTTCCTGACCCTAAAGAATGTTCTGAATCACTCTAAAAATGATTAGATACACAAAAAAATGTTCTATATTACATTTATTTACGAATTTCTTTAAGGGGTTACACCACTTTGAAATTTTTAAAAAATTGAAAAAATTTTTTTTTCCTTAAAATACTCCTTATGGTCACCAAAATGATATGTCATTAGTTATATATATATCGATATCTCAATTCTCAAGTAAAAAGAAAATTTTCGAACTGTTCAAGCAGGGTCGCGCGCCAACGTTTACATTGTAATGAAAACTTTAAACGTGTTTTTCTCAAAACTGTATTTTAAAAATCGGTGGACACTCTGGATGCCACAAATTTCAATCGATCCTCTTAGTTCTTTTTTTATTTTGTTTGTGATATAATTATCTAGCGAAATACGTACATATTTTTCGAAATATTAATATTTAAATTTTCTAGACAACTTTAAATAATGAAATTTAGGCAAAAATATGGACTTTTTCCTTCAAATCGATGCCATTTTGCGAAAAATAAATTTTTTTTAAAACGGATACGTATTTCGCTAGATTTTGAGCTACAGAAACTAAAGCATTTTTACTTTTTGGTCTAGCTTAATTCTGGACCGAGTTATATAGTGTCCACCGTATGGCGATACATTTTTAAAGCACATTAACATATCATCTGTCAAACCGACAATTTAAAAAAAAAATAGAAATTTATATATATTTTTTTGTAGTTCAAGAGTAGTACAATACCCTACTGTAATTTAATTTTCCTAAAAAAATTTCTACTCTTCAATAAAAATTGTTGAAAAAGCTTATGTTTTGAACGGATCAAAGTGGTGTAACCCCTTAATTGTAAAACTATTCAAAAACATTAATAACTTCTGTTTTAAATAAATATTTAATCATTATTTTTCCATAGGAATTAGGATTTTCAAAAATTTCAAATTCGAACCTTTTTGGAATTCAACAACTTATAAGAATATTTTATTATAAAACATGAAGATAACGATAATCGCTTTCTTCATGTTTTATAATAATTAAAGATGACTGAGTGATAAAATCATTATTTTATATTATATAAGAATATTGTTACAGTAACTTCTTCAAAATTAATTTCTTCATTTCAATTCAATTAATATTTTATAGAATTTTTAACTAAAATTTTTCTCTAAATCAACTATTTTTAATCATTTTTCGACAAAGTTTTTTGAGAATTTTCAAATCCATATGTTTACAATTCAATTTTACGAAATTTCGATTATTCGAAAGTTCTTCAATTAAATATATATTAGAAAATAAAAACTTTAAATAATCAAAAACAAAATTTCGATTAATTTTATTTAAAAAAAAATTAGTTCCATATAGAATTTTTAATTAAAAGTATGAAAAATTCAGATTTTCAAAAAATTTAATTTGAAATCTTTACAAAATTCAATTATCTCTAAAAATTGCAATTATTAGTAACTTCTCAAAAATTCAATTATAATCTAAAACTTTATCTGAAATTAATTTTTAGATCAATTTTTATTAGAAAATTCTACGAGAATTCAATTCCTTAAATACAGAAATAAAAATTTTATTCAATAATTGAATGTTTCTTTAAATTGAATTCTCATTAAAAATTTTATTATCAAAGTGTTTTGGGGGTTAAGTGTGCAAAAACTGCCCCTGCATCTATTTTTCTTAAATTTTCTTAAATTCAATTATTTAAAAACAATTTTGACAAAATTCTACACGAATATTCAATTATTTTCTAAAACAATGAAATTCTCACAGGAATTCAATTATTAAAAACAGAATTTGCATTTAAATTATTTCGAAAAAAGTTTAAAACCTTTTTCCTTAAAACTTTTTTTCATAAAATTCTTCTCATTAATTCAATTATTTTCGTAAATAATAATAAAACTCATTGCACAATTTCAATTATTTTTAATAGAATTTTAATCGAATTCCTTTAAAAACTGCAAATTCTATTTTTAATAATTGAATTCCTGTGAAAATTTCATTGTTTTAGAAAAAAGTAGAATAAAAAAAGTAGAATTTTGTAAAAATTGTTTTTAAATAATTGAATTCTTTTTGATATACAAATTATTAAATTACTAAAAATTTTTGAAAATAATTGAAATTTTGCAATGAATTTTATTGAAATTTTTGGAAATAATTAAATTTTATTACTTTTGAAAATAATTGAATTCTTGTGATGAATATTGTTATTTTTGAAAATAATTGAATTTATGCAAATTTTATTTTAAGTAATTGAATTCCTGTGAAATTTTTATTTTTTTGGAAAATAATTGAATCTTCGTGTAGAATTTTATCAAAATTTTTGTTTAATAATTGAATTCTTTTAGAAAATTTTATTAAAAATGTACATAAAATATAAAAAATCATTGAATTAAGAAAAATTTTTGAAAATAATTGAAATTTAGCCATGAATTTTATTAAATTTTTTGAAAATAATTGAATTCTTGTGATGAATATTGTTAGTTATGAAAATAATTTAATTTTTTAATGAATTTTATTAAAATTCCTGAAAATAATAATTGAATTTTGGCGAAATTTTTTTGCTATTTATAAAGATAATTGAAATATTGACCATTTTTTTTTAGATTTTTTGAAAATAATTGAATTTTTGGAAAGAATTTTGATATTTTTTAAAATAGTTAAATTCTTTCAGTAAATTGCGTTAAAATTTTAAAAATTGAAACTAATTTCAACAGAATTGAAATCAAAATTTTTAAAAGAAATACTTTATTAAATGGTTTATATAAGTAATAACTTTATAGCAGTTCTTCAATAGAATTAAATTTTTTAAAATAAATTATTGTCAGAAATAGTAAAAATCGAAGGTTTTGTTTTAGAATTCGTGGTAATTTTTATAGTTTATAAGGCAAACAAAAAGACACAAAAATTTAGAATTGTCTTATAAATTCTAAACATTTAATTTTTTCCAGTACTTTTAATAAAAATCCCTGACTTTTATCTGAATTCCCTGACCTGTGGCAACCCTGTTATTATTATGATTTTTTAAACTAATTTCAAATTATTGAATTCTCTATTTCCCCTGATACAAAATTATATTTTCCTTGACAATATCCTTGACACATACAATTATTATAAATTACTTTTTATAATTATAAACGGTACATATTAACGAACCATAGAATCTTGACGATATGCTAATTTTTATACTTCATAAACTTTATTTCGTTTATCAACAAGAATATTTTCCTACTTAAATTTTGCATTAATAAAATCACGTGATAAAATGCATATTAATCACATTGTATATATTCTGTATTTGTCTTTCGAAAGGCTTGAAATTTAACTTTCTTTATTACATGCGAATAATCGTGTTTTTCTATAGAAAATTTCATTTTCGTTACTATTTTAATTAATATTAAGGGGGTAGGGGAAAGTGAATATTTTATGCATCATGTCATTCTCAAGATTCGATATCTGGCAAATTTGTCGCAAGTAAGAAGAAATGAATTTGGAAAAGTAAAGAAAAGTAGATCTAGTTTCAAAGATGCATGGATGTCTTTTAGGAAAGACTGATATGGCCTCCTGATTTGGTGAGACTCAGAGGGAAAGAGTGTTGATAAAAAATTACTCTATTTCCTGAACACGACAAAGAAAACGACCACAAAAGACTCGCGTTCCACGTTCCCCTATACACAATGGTCATTTTTATCAGAATGAGTACTATATACGACACACATACAAACATATATTTATTTATTTAAGAGCTATGCGAAATATTAAGAAAATTAAACGCGAGTATAAATTGTGTCAACAGAAATACAAGAGTTAAAAAAAATTCCAAAAGAAATAAAAATAGAAATGAAGTGGAAAATATATATTTTTTAATGCAAAACGAGGAAAACAGAAAAAAATTATATATCTGGAAAAATCCTCCCTTAAAACGGAAATCACAAACATTTATAATTTTATTACTACCCAAAAGATGAAAGACAAACAAATGATCAATATTTGTCTGTCTATCAAACTTTATTTCAATGAAAAGTTACTTCATTTCCGTGGAGTCTGTAAAGTTTTGATCACTATATTTATTCAGTGTGTTTCAAAGCAATGCACCACTCGTACGAATACGATATACTGAATTCAGTGCTAATTTATGCAAAATATATTTTTATATTTTACCCGCACTGAATTTCAACACATTTTCTTCTTTTTTAAAAAAGCTTGTAATTATTATTATTATTATTATAAATAATTAACCACAAGGGTTGTCAACTCCTGATTGGACCTATATATGAAGAATATATTTTCCAAAGGCATAAATAATAATTCGTCAATACAAACTTCGCACTCGATAATTAATTTTAAAAAAGTATAGCAACAAAACTGACAAAAATTCCATTCTATATTTTATTTTTCTGACTTTTTCCTAATTTTCATCAAAAATATTTACTACTTCTTTATCCTGCTAATAAATATTGAATTCCTGCAACGAATTTTATTATTCATGAAAAAATTGAATTCTTATGAAGATTTTTACAAAAAATTTTTTAAATAATTGAATTCTGTTTGGAAATTTCATAAAAAAAAGTTTATATTGAAAATCATTGAATTACGAAAAGTTTTTAAAAATAGTTAATTTTTACAAAGAATTCTATTAAACTTTTTATGAGAATAATTGAATGTCTCTGTAGTATTTTATTGAATTTATTAAAAAATAATTGAATTATAATTCAATAATAATATAATTATAATTGTGATGAATATTGTTATTTTAAGAGAACAATTGAATTTTGCAAAGAATTTTATAAAATGCCTTAAAATAATTGCATTTTCGGGAATAATTTTGTTATTTATCGACATATATAATTGAATTCTTTCGAAGAATTATTTATGTAAATAATTGAATTCTTGGGAAGAATTTTATTAAAATTTAAAAGAATAATTGAATTATTTCAAAAAAATTTAATTAAAATTGTATTAAAAATAATTGATTTCTTTCGAGCAATTTTATTAAATTTGAAAATAATTGAATTCCTGTGAAAAATTCTAATATTTTTGTAAATAATTGAATTCTTACAAATAATTTGAAAACAACCTTTTTTAAATAATTGATTTTTTAAAGGAATTGAAATTAAATTTTTAAGAATAATTACATTTTTCGAGCAATTCTTGTAAAATTGTGTTAAAAAAAATTAATTGAAATCCTGCGATGAATTTTATTATTTATGAAAATAATAATTGAATTTTGGAATAAAAAAAATTAATATATACAATTCGTCAAACATTTTAAAATATTAAAATTTTTACACATCTCTATAAAGAGTGTTTAGTCAAAAATAGAATAATTTTTTAATTATTCTGTAAGTTTTTAATTTGAATAAATTAAATTTTTTTAAATTTAACTCAATATTTTTATTAATTACAAGTGTACAATGAAATTTTTTTTAAATTCTTTCAATTTATATAATTATCTATACAACCCAATTTTAAAATCCGAGATAACAATGAATGGTTTTTTCAACCATCCATTGCCTTTCTTTTGAAAATCGTAAATATTTTATGTACACTAAATATAAACTCGATAAACTAATCTGTGTAAACTTTTCTGTTCATATTTTCAACTAAATATAAACTCATTAGAGTCGTATTTTCGTCATAGCTAAAAGAATTATACCCAAAAATGACTTTTAATGCCTTACTAACATAAGACATCAGCAAAGTAACTGTTGCACAGCACGGATATATCACTCTCTGTCTCTTTATACATACACATTACACTAAGAAATGTATTGTTTAACAAAAATTATATTTTCCATTGTAATTATAAGTTTGTTAATGTTTTCAATAAACGGTCAAGGTTGTATGCCGATGGGAGGTTATTGTCAAAAGGGTCTAGCCGAAAATTGTTGCTATCCAATGACCTGTAACGCTGAGTCAAATTCGTGTGAAGCCATGGGTGGCGTGATATTTTAATTTTATGCAAGTATAATTTAAAAAATTTTTACATTATTTGAATACATTTTTATGTAAAATAAGCTACAACTTTTTTAATTAAAAAATTTTTAAATTTCAGAAAAACAGTGATTCATTCATTTTCAACTTATTGAAGAAATTAAAAAGTTATTAAAGTGATAAAATTAAAAAATTTTAGTAATTTAATATTAAATTTTTCTTCAAAAAAAGTAAAATAAAAACGACTTTTTAAAATAATTTTTGATACATTGTTTAAGTTCGCAAATCAGTAAAGAATATTATTTAACATTACAATTGTTATTTAATCTTCTAGTTGAAAATTATTTTACTTCCATTCAGTAAAGTGATAATAAATAAGACATTTTATGAGTGAATAATAGCTGCTACAAAAAAAAAGTTTTGTAACAACAAAATATACAAAATATGAAAACGTGTCAGTTTTAATAAAATGTAATTAACTACTTGGTGGTAAATACAGAAAAAAAACTCGTAAGGAATGATTTTATATAATAATTTCTTTAACGCAAGTTTAAAATGAGAAAAAAGATCTTCAACATTTTAAATTAAATTAACAGAATGAGTAAAAAACTATCAAGGTATCGACTTTAATATTATATCGCGTCGGATCGAAAAATGCACAAAAAAAGTCGCTTTAGTCGATTAAAAATATAAAAATGTCGAAAAGGTCGTTTATTTAATTCAGTGTTATGACAAACATTTTATTTTGTATTTCCCTGACCTTTCATTGATTTCTAAATTAAATTATTCAAAACTTGAATAATTTTGTTAAATAAATATTTTAATTCTTCTTACTTGTTCTTCCACGAGAAATAAAATTAAAAAAATTTCAATTTAAAACCTTTTGAAATTTAATAATTTCTAAAAATTCAATTACTTTGCTCAATTTTTAACTAAACTTCATTTTTAAATCAATTATTTTAATACAAAAATTCAATTTTTTACAATTACAACTGTAACTGTTTATTTTTTAAAACCTATTAAGGTATAATATTTTCAAAAATTTTTAATAAAGAAATTCTTAAAATTAATTTTTTTTCAAATAATTTTAAATAATGTTTAAAAGATAATAGTTTTTCAATTATACACATTGAAAAAATTCCAAATAATTGAAATAAAGTTGAAATCTTTTAAATATAATTGAACTTTTGAAAAATATACAAAAAATGATGAAATTTTTAAATAATTTTAATAATAGATAGATATGAACATGATATTTCTCCGACATTTTAATAAGTCTAAAAAAGTAAATTTTAAAACATTTATATTTACTTTGTTCGAAGATAATTTATTGAATCTTAAAAAATTATGGTAAAACAATTTTAAGAATTAGTTTTTTAAAAATATTGTAATGTAATTTTTCGACAATAATTGAATTTCTTAAAAGAATTTTTGTATAATTAAAAAAAACTAATTTTTTTAAAGAATTTTAATGCAAAATTTTAAACATGATTGTTTTTTCCAAAAAGCGAAAAAAGTTTCTAAAAATTTTTAATGTTATAACTTTTGGTGTGTATTTGAATTTTTAGAAATATGTAATTGAAAATAAATGAATTTTTTAAAAAAAAGAATGAAAAAATTCTATAAGAATAATTTTTATCTAAAATATTATAATTTAAATTTTTAAAAGCTTATTTTCATTTTTAAATTTACACTTGAAGATTTTTCATTGAAATTTTTGAGAATTTATTATTAATTTCGAAATTTGCAATTTAAATTCTTCAAAAGTTGATTTTCAAAAATTGTAATAAAATACTTGCAAAAAGTCAATTATTTTGAATTAAATTTAACAAAATTTGTATAATAGAAAATCTTTTTAATTGTATATTTCGAAAATTTACATAATTAGAAAAGTGATTCAAAAATAGATTTTGAAAGATTTGTCTATAGTTATTTTTCTCACTATAAAAATTTTAATAAGTTGTATTTTATACTAAAAATGCTGTATTTTATTGTAATTTTTGAAAATAATTCGAAAAAATCGCATTTTTCGAAAATAGCAAAAAAAAAAGTGGAAAAATTCAATAGGTATATCCGAGGCCTGAAATTTTCAGTCCAACAAAAAAAAAAGCTTGGGCCCATTTTGAAAAACCCTTTTTTTCGATATTTTGAAAATAATATAATAAACACGTTTTTTATGAAAATAAATAATAATAATAATAATGTTGTTATAGGTTTAAATCGTGAAAAGGTTACTTTAAGGGTCATAACTTCGGCAGTTTTAAAGACAAATCGTTCAATGTTTTTTAATTTCCAGAAAATTTTATAAGTTCTGGTGCAATCAATTCTATTGATATTTTCAAAATGTCGAAAGAATAAGTTTTTTCCAAAATAAATATATTTTTAGAGTCGCGCTGAGACTTTTTCTAGTAATCTATTTCACTTGTTGTCTTGGGCAACCAATAAACTATTATTATTATTATTAAATACGTTGCATAATGAGTTGACATAAATAAAAAATCTAACTAAAGATTCTCAGAATACCTAAGAATCGAAAGAAGAAGAAAAACTTACCTCTTCATCTGATGCTGGTTCTTCGTAGTCCGAATTGGTTTCCTTGAAGACAAAAATGCTATCCGATGGATCCAATTGACGAGAGTTGCCAAACTGCGTTTGTCCGTCGGTGGAATTTATTACACTGTTCGTTTCAACCATTTTTCTTCTTTTTATTTCACACAATGCACTCCGGTTCTGTAATTACAATTAAAAGTACATGTTTTTAATTATTAATAAATTATTATTTTTACTTTAAACGTTTTAAACAATTTACAATTAATCTTTTTGTAATAAAAGCATTTCATTTGCAGGCCTCGCATTGACTTTAACGAGCAAAAAAGGTCGCTTTAGTCGATTAAAAATAGAAAAAAAGTCGAAAAAGTCGTTTATTTAATTTAGTGTTGTGACAAAAATTTTATTTTGTATTTCTCTGATTCTTTAATGATTTCTAAATTCAATTAATCAAAACTTGTATAATTTTGCTAAATAAATATTTTTTAAATATTTTTAATTTATTTTTTTATAATAATTGAAACCGTCCATTTTTCTTTTTAAAGATATTAAGGTAGACTATTTTCAAAAATTTTAATAAAGAAAATCGTAAAATTAACTTTTTAAAAATATTTCTAAATAATTTTTGAAAGACAATATAGTTTTACAATTAAATACAATTAAAAAATGTCCAAAAAATTGAAATTTGGTAAAATCTTTTAAAAAATAATTTAAATTTAGTAAAATCTTTGAAAAATAATTGAGTTTTTAAAAAATATTTAAAACATATTCAAATTTTTTAAGAATTTTAATTATAAATGATTTTTCAAAAATTCTGAAATAATAGTCAATTTTTAAAATTTTAATTTACTTTGTTCGAAGGTAATTGAATCTTAAAAAATTATTATAAAACAATATTCTAAGAATTAGTTCTAATTCTAAGAATTAGAATGTAATTTTTTGAAAATAATTGAAGAATTTTTGTACAATTTAAAAAAAAACTAATTTTTTGAAGAATTTTAATTAAAAATTTTGAATATGATTATTTTCTCCAAAATGTTAAAAATAATTCTAAAAAATGTTAATTTTATTATTTTGTGTGTGTATTTGAATTTTCGGAAATATTGAAAACATTGAATATCGAAAATTTTGAAAATAATTGAATTTTAAAAAATTAGAACCGAAATAATTCAGAGAATTACTTTTTTCAAAACTATTTTAATATTTATTTTTAGAATCGAATTTTCATTAATTTTCATTTTTACTAAATTCACACACTTGAAAATTATTCATTAAAATTTTTGAGAATTCAATTATTTCCAAAATTTTCAATTAAAATTCTTGAAAAGTTAATTTTTAAAAATTGTAATAAAATACTTGAAAAAATTATTTTTTTTTCCAAAATTTAATTAAAAAAATTATTCAAAAATAAATTTTTAAAGATTTGTCTATAGTTATGCTTTTCACACTATAAAAATCGAAATAATTTGCATTTTATACTAAAAATATGGTATTTTGTCGCAAAAATTGTAAAGAAAGTCGAAAAAGTTGCAATTTTTTAATATAAGTCGATAAAAGTCGCATTATTTGTAAATAGTCGAAAAAAGTCGAAAAAGTCATAATCTGGAGCCTCATTTGTAAAACAAAGGAAATCTTTTATTTATTTATCGGTCAGTTTTTTTTTAAAAACTTTTTTTGAAAATGAATTTTTGGATTAATTTTTTAAAACTAACTTTGAATCATTTGAATTCAATTAAAACGTGTTCCAATTAATAATATAACTAAATAAGCCGATATTAAGTGCTCGATAGCGATATACTTTATATGTAGCATCCTGAGGTACGATGCCCTCAGTGTCGTCAAAGGTACTTCATATCAAAGTGAAAGACGTAAGTAAATGCCAACATGCAATTCCATAACGGAAATTAACTTGAGATAAGTAATTACGGAATACAGACATGACTTTGAGATGGATTTGAATGTTCGAAAATTTGATTAAACATTAAACATACGTGGTACATAAGCGTGAATTTCATCACCTTCGGGTTCATCATTTTAAAACCAAATTTACAAGCATAACAAATAATTTATAAAAAAAACTGTTTTAATTTTTTAATTTTCATTATTAATAATTTTTTTACCTTCCTTTGATCGTTAAAAATTTATCATTAATAAAATAATGAAACAATTTTTCATTTTTATATTGTTGAAATAATTAATATTTTTTCAAAATATTGAGAAATGTATCAAAAATAAATAAATGTTTTTATCCTTCCACAATTATTTAATAAATTATTTTTGCGTTTTTTCTATCAGCTTTTACGCATAATCCAAAAATCGAAAAAATAAATTATAAAACTTCTAAAAATTTAATTTTTTTTCCATTTCTGAATGAAATTTAAAATTAAATATTTAATTTCTATTCGATTTCGATTAAAAATTTCATTCATTTCAACATTCAGAAATTATGGATTATAATTTCCTTTACTGAAAATTATGCTTTTTAACCCATTTCTCCAAGACCATTAACTATTTCGCGAATTTGCGAATGCAATAAAATCGTAATTTGATATTTTCCTACCCGTGTGTATATATTGGCACGAGTGATTTTCTATATTCATCTTCAAAGCCTCGTTATTTACTAAACAATAAAACACTTTCAAATATTATAATCATCCATATCAATTTTATGTAGAGCTAATCAAATTTAGTTCTGTTTTTATTTCAATTTTTTCCGTCTCTAGGTCCAAAAGATGATAAATATTATTTTCGTTTAAATAGTTAAATATATTTTTTTAAACTAATTTCAGACTTCGCACTTAATAATTAAGTTTAAAAAAATAACAAAAAGTAAGTAGCTTTCAAACTAAAAAAAGTAGTCAAAAAGTAGCTATCGAAAAATTAAACTTGACCAAAAACTGACAAAAATTACATTCTATATTTTATTTTCCTGACTTTTTCCTAATTTTCATCAGAAAAATTTACTTCTTTTTTATCCTGATAATAAATTAAATATCTGCAACGAATTTTATTATTCATTAAGGAATTTAAATATTAATATAAAAATAATTTAATTCTTGATAATTTAATTTTTTGAAATTTTTAAATAATTGATTTCTTTCGACTAACTTTATAGAAATTCTAATTTAAATAATTGAATTTCTGAGAAATTTTTATTATTCATGAAAATAATTGAATCCTGTTTGGAAATTTTATGAAAATAGTAGATATTGAAAATCATTGAATTGTGAAAAATTTAAAAAAAAAATTACATTTTACAAAGAATTCAATTAAAATATTTTGACAATAATTAAATTCTTGCGAACGATTTTATTAGAATTTTTTAATATAATTAAATTTCCGAGAAGAAATTTATCACTTTTAAAAATAATTGAATTCTTGTGATGAATATAGTTATTTATATGAAAATAATTGAATCTTACAAAGAATTTTATTAAAATGCCTCAAGAAAATTGAATTTTTGCGAATAATTTTGTTATTTATCTTTAATAATTGAATTCTTTCGAAGAATTTTTTATGTAAATAATTGAATTCTTGGGAAGAATTTTATTAAAATCTAAAAGAATAATTGAATTATTTCAAAAAAATTTAATTAAAATTGTATATTTAAAATAATTGATTTCTTTCGAACAATTTTAATAAAATATTTTTAAATAATTGAATTCCTATGAAAAATTCTAAAATTTATGTAAATATTTGAATTCTTATTCAAAGAAATAAAAAAAACATTTTTTTAAATAATTGATTTTTTCGAGGAATTGAAACTAAATTTTTAAGAATAATTACATTTTTTGAGCAATTTCTCTAAAATTGAATTAAAAATAATTGAAATCCTGCGATGAATTTTATTATATATGAAAATAATTGAATAGAGTTACAAAGAGTTTTATTAAAATTTTCTAAAATAATTGAATTCTTGAGAAGAATTTTATTATTTATAAAGATAATTGAATTATTGCGAAAATTTTTATTAAAATGTTTAAAAAGAATTAAATTTCTGTGAAAAATTTTATTTTAAATAATTGAATTCTTGTGGAAAACTTTATTTGTGAAAATAATTAAATTTTTCGATTAATTAATTTAAAATAGTATTAAAAATAATTGAAATTCTTCGATGAGTTTTATTATTTAATTTATGAAAATAATTGAATTTCTATAAAAAAAAGAAGAATTGTATACAAATTTTGTCAAATAATTGATTTTTTCGAAATTTTTTTTGAAGATGCTATTCTAAATTAATTGAATTCCTGCGGAAATTTTATTATTTATGAAAATAATTGAATTTTGGATGAATTTTATTAATTTTTTTTTAAATAATTGAATTCTTTTGCGAAATTTTATGAAAATAATTGAATTTCAAATATTTTTTGAAAATAATTGAATCGTTTTAAAGAATTTGATTATAATTTTTGAGAATAGTTTTTTGATTTCTAGTATTAGCCAATTTAAAGTAGTGGAAATTCTCACAAAAAAAAACAGAAAAAGTATCTTTTAGTGGCTGAAATCTAAAAAAAGTACCCAAATAGTAGCATAACGTAAAAAGAGTAGTAAATAAAAAAACTAAAAACTAAAACTTGATTAGTTTGAAGCCTATAATTTTCAACTTTGATATTAAAAATATATGTGGAAAAAGTAGAAAAAAAAGTGTTTTTTTACTGTAAAACAGGAATTAAAAAATAATATCACCACTTTTAAAAAAATGATCCATATTTTCATTTTTAATGCAGCTTTCGAGGAGTTTTTAGATTATAGATTGAAAAGTACAAACTTTTTAGAATTGACTGACGAGATTTTTTTAAAAGTAGAACATCTCCGAACAGTGTATTATCATAAATTGACCCATTTTACAAAACTGTTTACTAAACATTTTATAGAGAAGGGGGACGATACTTTGAAGAAGATTTATTAAACTTATAGTATAATCGGTGCTGCATGTCTTATAGTATTCAGAAAGTAATATATCAAGCTTCTAGGTCCCTTTAAAATTGAGTTAAACTTTACACCCTAACTTTGTACATTTTTTTCGATAAATAAAATAATATGTTTCACGATACATATATCAGTTATTTGAATATTAGAAAATATTCCGCACAAATACAAATATTGTTAATTTTAAATTACAAAATTACAAAAATTGTAATAAAATTCAGTTTTGAAATTAAAGAAACTTTGAAATTTTTGTTTAAAAAAATACGCTTATCTCGTATGTAATTAAATGTCAAGTACTTAAGAGATAAGTTTTAATACCAATAAAAAAACATTTGGATAGACACCAATAAAATCGAGCCTTGAAAAACAAACATGTTTTTAAAGTTATTAAAGTATATAAAAATTATAGAACAGAAAGATTCATTTAGTTTCTTTCCTTTGCCTACCTATGATGAAATAGATAAAAATAGAAACTTAATTTGTTTTTAACTCGCAAAATTTAATATATATATATATATTTATAGAATGTTTTACGCAAGTAGGATAAAAACGGAAGTAGCAAAACACTTGAGGATCGTACAAAATAAAAAAAAATATTCTGATTCACTCTAAAAATGATTCGATACCCAAAAAAAAGTTCTATTACATTTATTTACGAATTTCTGTAATTGTAAAATGAATCGAAAACATTAATAATTTCTTTTTTTTAATAAATATTTAATAATTATTACTTTTTCATAGGAATTAAGATTTTCAACAATTTTTAAGAATATTATTGTAAAACATGAAGAAATTGATAACTCCGAGTCTTCGACTCGGAGTAATCGATTTCTTCATGTTTTATAATAATTAATGAAAACGAGTAGTAAAATCATTATTTTGCATTATAAGAATATCGTTACTGCAACTTCTTCTAAATTATTTTCATTATCATTTCAATTCAATTATTATTTTCTACAATTTTTAACTAAAATTCTTTTTTAAATCAATTATTTTTAATAATTTGTGAAAAAGTTCTTTTAGAATTTTCAAATTCATTTGTTTACAATTCAATTTTACGAAATTTCCATTATTTGGAAATTCTTCAAGCAAATATATTTTAAAAAATAAAAACTTCAAATAATTTAAAAAAAGCCCAATTAAACTTTTTCAACAAAAATTAATTCTACAGAATTTTTAATTAAAAGTATGGAAAATTCAGATTTTCAAAGATTTCAATTTGAAACCTTTTCAAAATTTAATTATTTCTAAAAATTTACGTTATACTTAATGCTTTTAATATTCAATTATTATCTAAAATTTTAACTGAAATTTATTATTAAATCGATAAAAATCGAATATTCAATTATTATTTTCTAGAATTTTTACAGAGAGTGGTCACAAATTTCAGTTTATCAATTTCTTTGACATTTCCCTTACAAAATTCCTTTAACAGAAAGTTCCTAAATTCAATTATTTTTGACAATTTTTAACTAAACATTATCTCTAAATCAATTATTTTAAATAATTTTCCGAAAGTTTTTCGAAAATTCAATTATTTGAAATACCTATGCAAAAAATTCAATTTTTTATAATAATTGTAACTGTCCATATTTTTTTAAGTTTATTAAGGTATAATATTTTCGAAAAATTATAATAAACAAAATTCTTACAATTAATTTTTTAAAAATATTATTAAATAATTTTAGAAAAATAATAGTTTTTTAATTACAGGATATATACTACTTAATTTCGAAGCTACTTAATTGCCAATTGCCTATGTGTCCGTGTGGATGGTGTTTACTCTGAGATGTTTACGGCAACTTCTGGTGTCCCCCAAGGATCTCACCTGGGTCCCTTATTATTTCTTTTATTCATTAATGACATAAATTCTGCGTTTAAATTCTGTTCTTTTTTACTTTTTGCCGATGATCTGAAATTATATATGACTATTGGTTCTCATGATGATTTTATAAATTTTCAGTCTGACTTAGATCGTCTACATCAATGGTGTATTAGTAGTAAATTTCATTTTAATATTAATAAATGTTCTGTGATTTCTTTTTCTAAGAAAAAAGTTACTATTAAACATGATTACAAGCTTGATAATTTCTCTTTAACTCGAGTGACCCAGGTGAGAGATCTGGGAGTTGTCTTCAGTGATGATTTGACCTTCTCTAACCATATTACTGTTGTTGTAAACAAGGCTGTTCGATTATTGGGTTTCATTATACGAAATGCATCGGATTTTAGAAGTTTGGTTTCCCTTAAAGTTCTATATTATTCCTTTGTTTTATCAATCCTTGAATTTGCTTCTGTGATATGGTCTCCTTTTTACCTCATTCACATTGTTAGACTTGAAAGAGTTCAAAATCGTTTTTTGCGCTTTGTTGCTAGGCAACTTGGTATTGGTTACGATTTTTTTTCCCATAACTATGATGCTTTACGTTCGCAGTTAAAAATTCCTAAGGTGCACACAAGGTTTCGATATAATGACTTGCTTTTTTTGTTTAAAATTATAAACGGCATCGTGTACTGTCCTAGAATTCTCTCTCAGGTTAATTTTTATACTCCGGTTAGAGTCTTAAGAGGCTATAATTTGTTTTATATTAAAAAACATAGAACAAATTATGGGAAGAATTCTATTATTACTAGACTCTGTAGGCAAGCGAATCTTTGTCCTAGTAGCCTTGACTTTTTTGATATTAAAATGGAGAGATTTGTCGCCGCTTTACGAGCAATTGTTTTAAATGAAAATTTTTAATTACAATTTTCTGTTCTGGCCGATGTTTAATTTTTAGTTTCTAGATTTTACTTATATGTATATTATATTATGTAAAGGGTATTTTTCACCCGTTTATCTACCAAATAAATAAATAAATAAATAAATATACAATTGAAAAATTCCTAAACAATTGAAATTTGGTAAAATCTCTTAAAAATAATTAAACTTTTAAAAAATATAAATAAAAATGATTGAATTTTTTAAAAGAATTTTCGTATAATTTTAAATAACTAATTAATTTTTTATGAATTTTAATAAAAAAATTTTCAACATGACTTTTTTTCTCCAAAATGTTAAAAATAATTTTAAAATGTTATTATTTTTTGTAAGTATTTGAATTTTCGGAAATATGTAATTAAAAGTACTGAAAATACAGAATTTAAAAAAATTAGAAGCTAATTTTCATTCATTTTCATTCTTAACGTTTATTTAAAGATTTTTTATGAAATTTTTGATAATTCAACTATTTTGAAAATTTGCAATTAAAATTCTTAAAAAGTTGATTTTCAAAAATTCTAACAAAATACTTTAAAAAATTAATTATTTTCAATTAAATTTTACAAAATTTCAATTATTTAAAATCTTTTTAATTGCATATTTCGAAAATTGAATTAGAAAAATGATTCAAAATTAATTTTTTTTTAAATTAAATTAAAATAAAAATTAAATTTTTAATAATTTTTGAAAAAGTTCTTTGAGAATTTCTATTTGTTTATAGTTCAATTATTCGAAAATTCTTTAATTAAACTTTTTAAAAAAAATTAATTTTACAGAATTGTTAGTTAAAAGTATTAAAAATTCCGATTTTAAAAGATTTTAATTTGAAACGTTTTCAAAATTCAATTATTTCTAAAAATTCTTGCTATAATGCTTTTTATATTCAATTATATTATCTAAAATTTTAACATAAAATTCATTTTTAAATCAATTTTTATAAAAAAAATTTCACGTGAATTCAATTATTTAAATACAAAAATAAATAAATAATTTATTGCGAATAATTAAATGTTTCTTAAAATTGAATTCTCATAAAAAATTTTATGAACAAATTTTTAAATATTTGGATTCTTTCGACGAATTCTAATAAAATTTTTAAGAATAATTAAATTTTTCGAGGAATTCGAATAAAATTGTACTAAAAATAATTGAAATTCTGCGATGAGTTTTATTATTTATGAAAATAATTGAATTTCTGCGATGAGTTTTATTATTTATGAAAATAATTGAATTTCTAAAAAGAAGTTTTCATATTTTTAAAAATAATTAAATGTTTGCGTAGAATGTTATCAACATTTTTTTTAAATAATTGAATTCTTATGGAAAATTTTATTAAAATAGTAGATATTGAAAATTTTTGAAAATAATTGAAATTTTGCAAAGAAGTTTATTAAATTTTTTGAAAGTAATTGAATTTTAGAGAGGAATTTCATTATTTATAAAGATAATTGACATTTTGACAAGAATTTTTTTTTAATTTTAGAACATACCTAATTAAATTTCTGCGAAGAATTTTATTACCTTTGAAAATAGTTGAATTTCTGCAATCATTTGTAACTTCTCAAAAATTCATTTTTTTTAGTATTTTATCTCAAATTCTTCTATAAATCCATTATTTTCATGAATTAATTAAATCTTACATATTAAAAAATTTAACTAATTTCAGAAGAATTTGAAGTATTAAAATTTTTCAAAAATCTAAGTTCTTTCAAATTTCTAATTAAATTCATTAAAAATTGAAATTTTATAAAATTACAAATTAAAACTTTTCGTTTTTATTATAGTTCTTCGAGAATTAGGTTATTTAACAAGAACTTATTGTCAGAAATAAAAAAAATTCGTGGTATAATTTCATAGTTTATAAGGCAAACAAAACAAACCAAAATTCAGAATTTTTTTTATGAATTCTAAAAATTTAACTTTTTTCTATACCTTTTATAAAAATTCTTGACTTTGTTCCCTGATTTTCCTGACCAATTTTAGTTTCCCTGGCTGAATAGAAAATTTTGCAATTCAATGAATAACAAAAGATTTTGCAAAATGCAATTTTCAGAGGTTATAATTTTCTGCCAACCATGTGGTTGCAATATATAAAGTGCGTAGTGTAATGTGATAAAAACTAATGCAAACACGTTACTGCTCGAAATTTTACATATAATCAACGAAACACAACAATTAAACAATTTGCCGGTAAAAACAAATAAAAACGTGGATTCTCTGTACAATCGTGTGATGTTCGTATAGGTTAGGTAAGCTGATGGTCAGTGGTGTATTTTACTAATAAATATATAATCTTACCAAAAATTTGAATAATGATGATGAATGCACGGATCTAGACGAAACTATAGCACTACAGAATAACTTTAATTGTGTATTCAAAAGACAACAACCAACTTTTTGATAATTAAACATTCAGAAAATATATCAGAACTTCCCTTGTTTTGTTTAGTTGCCGAAACGAAATTGATCCGCCATCTGCCTTACAACTCGTGAACTAATGACTCAAATGTGTGCGGAATTCAAAACAGCGAATCAACGATTTTAAATTTTTAAAGCAATGAAAAGTGTAAAATAATAATAATTTTAAATATATTTGAGAATAAATAAATTTTTAGTAGAAAACGTAATATGAGGAAAATTGCTTTTGTATTAAAATTTGTTTTCTGTCAGCAAAATAAATACCTGTATGAACACAAATTTTTTTCAATCATTTTTGTTTTATTCTTTTATTCAAAAGTAGAATCAAGTTTGATCTTTTGAAAAATATTTACAATATTTATAATTTTAATTGTCACTCACTTTATTAAAATTTGTCAACTGATTA
Organism: Leptopilina heterotoma; assembly: GCF_015476425.1. Lineage (NCBI taxonomy): Eukaryota > Metazoa > Arthropoda > Insecta > Hymenoptera > Figitidae > Leptopilina > Leptopilina heterotoma. The sequence goes on along the minus strand of NW_025110874.1, from coordinate 2,637,743 downwards.
ATTTTTATTTACAATAATTTCAAGTTTCCAAATAATTTGATAATTTATTGATTTATAAAAATTAAGAAATGGGTAAAATGCAAAGATTATTGTGTTTCTTTTTATTATATGGAATTAATACCTACTAATATTAAAATATTTTATAAAAAACTTCTGTCGGGCTAAATATGTCGACACTTGATTTAGAAACAAATGTTTTATTTTTATAGTAAATGTGAAATTTAATGAAAAATTTTTTAAATGTATATAAATTTTATTATGTATTATACAAAGAATTGTGAGCTAAACAAATAAATAAATTAATGAAATATTCACAAAAAATGTGCCTTATTTTTAAAATGACACAAAGCACGAAATTTAAATGCTTATAATATAAATTGATGTGAAAGTAAATTATTAAATAGAAAATTCAAAATTAATAAAAAAAAATGTTTGTTAATAAATATTGGAATTACAAAATAGCCTCAATTTTTATTTACAATGCAGTGTCAATTAAAAAAAACAAAAAAAAATCGAAAAAGTGGTTAATTTAATTCAGTGTTGTCACAAAAATTGAATTTTGTATTTCCCTGATTTCCCCCTTTCACTGATTTTTAAATTCAATTATTTAAAACTTCAATAATTCTGTTAAATAAATATTAAAATACTTCTCATTTATTTTTCCAGAAAAAAAAAATTTTTAAGATTTTAATTTAAAACCTTCTGAAATTTAATAATTTCAAAAAATTACAACTTTTTCTTCTTCCAAAATTAAATTATTGTCTAAAATTTTTAGCTAAACTTCATCTTTAAATCAATTATTTTTAATAATTTTTTGAAATTTCTTCGAGAATTCAATTATTTTAAAACAAAAATTCTATTTTTATAATAATTGTGACTGTAAGTGATAAAATAATTTTTTAATTATATTTATACAGTTGGAAAAATTTCAAACAATTAAAATTTGGTACAATCATAAATCTGTTTTTAAAACTAATTGAATTTTTGAAAAATATAAAAAAAATAGTCAAATTTTTGAAGAGTTTTAATTATAAATATATGAAAATGATTTCTTCGAAATTTTAATAAGTCTAGAAAAGCAAATTTAAAAGAATTTAAATTTACTTTGTTTCAAAAATAATTGAATCTTAAAAAATTATGATAAAACAATTGTAAGAATTAGTTTTTAGAAAATGTTGTAATGTAATTTTTCAAGAATAACTGAATTTTTCTTAAAAGAATTTTTATTAAAAATTTTGATTATATGATTGTTTTCTCCAAAATGCAAATAATGTTTCAACAAATTTTAATGTTATTATTTTTTGTGTATTTGAATTTTCGGAAATGTGTTATTAAAAATATTGAAAATAATAATTATTTGAATTTGAAAAAATTCTAGAAGTATAATTTTTGTCTAAAATATTTTAATATAATTTTTATAAGCTGATTTTCATTAGTTTTCACTTTTCATTATTAAATTTACACTTGAAGACTTTTCTGTAAAATTTTTGAGAATTCAATTGAGTCGTGAATTTCGAAAAGGGCTCAACTCTAAAAATCGTAAGAGTCATTTTTACTGTCATTTGTTATGTAAAAATGACACTTATGGTTTTTAGAGTTGTGCCCTTTTCGAAATTCACGATTCAATTATTTTCAAAATTTGCAAATTTGCAATTATAATTCTTCAAAAGTTGATTTTAAAAAATTGTACACAGAGAGAGAGAATATATTTTATTAAATATTGTAAAAATATTTTACAAATTGGGGAAAAAGTGCGACAAAGCGAAATTTTTATATAAAAAATGCTAAACTTTAAAAAAACTTATGTGAAATTTAGTAAAGTTATATTAAAATTTAATAAATATTCTTGATATTTGATATAATTATACTAAATTCCACATAAATTTTTTTGTAGTTTAGCATTTTTTATATCAAAATTTCACTTTGCTGCATTTTTTCCCCAAACTTGTAAAATAATTTTACAAAATTTGATATATTTATCTCTTCGTGTATTAAAATACTTGACAAAATCATTTTCTTTTCAATTAAATTTTACAAAACTTCAATTATTCACAAATCTTTTAATTATAGGTATATTTCTATATTTTAAAAATTTAATTATTTAAAAAAAATTAATAATAAATAATACTTGAAAGACTTGTCTGTATAGTTATTTTTCACACTATAAAAATCGAAATAAGTTGCATTGTAAACAAAAAATGTGGTACTTTTTTTGCACATTTTTCCGTTTGTAAAATTCAACTTTAGAGGTAAATGTTGTAAATAAATTTTTTTTTCAAAACATTCGAGAACTTTTCTTAAACAATTTAATAATTCCAATTTTTCCTATCAATTCAGATTAAAATTAATAAAATGTACCATTTACAATTTTTTTTTTCACTTTACTTCACCAAAACATCCGAACTGTAACATTTTATTTAATACAATCGAACATTTGCAATAAAATCTAAACACAATTTATCATTAGCCAATATTGATAAAGTAGTAAAAAAATATGTCGAGATTACGAAAAAAACAGTTCGGTTGTTTTAACAAAGTGAAAGAGGTTTTTTTTAACAAGGTATCTATTTCCTTTTTATACAAAAAAATGAACAAGAATGCTATTAGGACACTTAAATATGTCTTTAAAAAATTGAATATTTTTGCGAAGATATTTCAAAAATAAATATATCTATTTCCTTAGAATAACAATAAATTCTCCAAAACCCTATAGCAATTCTCTCAGCAAAAATTATTTCAATAAAAAAATCTATAATTACAAAATTATTATTTACTTTCTAACCCATTCTTTAGGTTTTTTTAAAACTTGTAATAATTTATCCTCGCTAGAGTCAGGTTTTGGTTGGTGCATATACTCCCATTTCGCCGTTGCGGGAAGAGACATCAATATACTTTCGTATCGTGCCCCCGGTGTGTACAATCCAAATTTCGTGCCACGATCGTATATCAAATTAAATTCAACGTAACGTCCTCTTCTCAACAATTGCCATTGTCGTTCAGCGTATCCATAGGGTTTATTCTTATTTTTCGTAACCAGCGGTATATACGATGGAACGACAGATTTAGCGCACGATTTAACAAACTCAAAAGCCGCCTCCTGATTGGGAGTGTCTAAATCGTCAAAGAAAATTCCACCCACACCTCGACTCTCACCTCTGTGAGGTATGAAAAAATATTCGTCGCACCATTTCTTAAATTTCGCATAATACGAAGAATCGTGTTTATCGCAAGCTCTCTTCAATGTCTCGTGAAAATGTGTTGCGTCCTCTTCGTTCAAATAATATGGTGTCAGATCAGTTCCACCTCCGAACCACCATTGCTTCGTTCCGTCTTTATTTTCAACCTCGAAATATCGATAATTGAAATGTATCGTTGGCACCATTGGATTTCGTGGATGAATCACTGCACTTATTCCAGCGGCAAAGAATGGCAACGACCCCTCGGCTAAGGACTTTCCTCTGGCTCGCATTTGTTGAATGGCTCCTGGTGGCAGTGTACCCGAAACCACGGAAACATTTACACCGGCTTTCTCGAAAATATTGCCATTTTGTAAAACGCAAGTTATCCCACCACCACCTTCTTCTCTTGTCCATCGATCGACTACAAATATATCGCCCATATCTTCTTGCTTCTCCAGCTGATTGCAAAATTCCGCTTGTATATTCAAAATGAGGAGTTCCATTTTTGTTCTCATGTCATCTTTGTTTTTTATTAAATCCTCTTCTTTAGTGATTGGTTTTGCTTTGAATCGAGCCCTGTCTATTCGCAATTCAGCGGCAAATACGGAATTATTTGATGTCTTGTATGTTACAATACCTGCTGTTATTATTCCTGCACCAACGAATTTCACCAGTGGATATTTTGTTTGATGAGTCACTAAAGTGTATAATCTGTTCCATCCCCGGAAGATTGTTTGGGAAGACATGATTTGTAAATCTGAAAAATAACAAATGTTTATCAATTTAAATGAATAATAAAAATGTTGATTCAATTATTGATTTAATCAATTCATAGAATAATAAACTAACAAAAATAGAAAAAAGCTCATTAACACAAACAGTTCTTAAAATTGAATTTTGTATTACAAAATAACAATAGTTATTATTAACCTCAATTTTTTATTATCAATTAAATTTAATTTTTCCCTAATTTTCAGACTTTATCTCTAAGCATAAAAAATATTCTGATCCACTGTAAAAATCATTATTATGATCATAATAAAAAAAAAATTATTTTATTACATTTATTTACGAATTTCTTTAATTGTAAAATTATTCGAAAACAACAATAAATTTTTTCTAAATAAATATGTAATCATTATTATTTTTTCATAGGAATTCAGATTTTCAAAAATTTCAAATTCAACAATTTATAATAATTAATGTTAACCAAGTATTAAAATCATTATTCTATATAGATATAATAAAAATATTGTTACTGTAACTTCTTCTAAATTATTTTCATTATCATTTAAATTCAATTATTATTCTCTACAATTTTTAACTAAAATTTTTCTTTAAATAAATTATGTTCAATAAGTAATTTTTGGTAAAGTTCTTTGAAAATTTTCAAATTCATTTGCTTACAATACAATTTTACGAAATTTCGATTATTCGGAAATCATTCTAATCAATATTAGAAAATAAAAACTTAAAATAATTTCAAAAAAAATATTCAATTAAAATTTTTCAAAAATATTAATTCTTGAGAATTATATTAGTTTAAAGTATGAAAAATACAAATTTTCAAAGACTTTAATTTGAAAACTTTTCAAAACTTAATTTTTTCTAAAAATTCACGCTATAATGCTTTTAACAATTAATTATGATCTAAAATTTTAACTGAAATTCATTTTTAAATCAATTTTTATTAGAAAAATTCTACGAGAATTCAATTATTTAAATACAAAAAAATTATTGATTGAATTTTTCTCAAAACTGAATTCTTTTAAAGAATTTTATTAACAAATTTTTAACTACTTCCTTCCTTTAATTAAATTTTTAAATAATTAAATTCTTTCAAGGAATTTTGATAAAATTTTTAAGAATAATTACATTTTTCGAGGAATTTGATTAAAATTAAATTAAAAATAATTGAAATTCTGCAATGAGTTTGATTATTTATAAAAAATTATTGCATTCCTAAAAAAAATTATATTATTTATGAAAGTAATTGAATTCCTAAAAAGAATTTTATTATTTATAGAAATAATAGAACCTCTGTAAAAAATATTCTTTTTTATAAAATTAATGGAATTTTATTGCAAAGAGATTTATAAAAAAATTTGTAAGTAATTGAATTCCTGTAAAATTTTTATTAGGTATGAAAATAATTAAATTTTTGCGTAGAATTTTATCAACATTATTTTAAATAATTGTATTTTTTTGGAAAATTTTATTTAAAAAATTGAATATCATTAAATTGGGGAAAAATTTTAAAAATAATTGAAATGTTTCCAAGAATTTTATTAAAATTTTTGAAAAATAATTGATTTTCGAAGAAGAATTTTATTAGGTATTTATAAAGATAATTGGAATTATTACAAGGATTTTTAAAAATTTTTGAACATAATTGAATTTTTGCGAAGAATTTTATTAATTTTAAAAATAATTAAATTTCTGCGAATATTTATAACTTCTTCGAACTTCAATTTTTTAAGTGCGTTTTCCACTAAAATTCTTCTATAAATTTATAAAAAAAATTGTAAATAATTGAATTCCTGTGAAGTTTGCATTATTTATGAAAATAATTAAATGTTTGCGTAGAATTTTATCAAAATTTTTTTTAAATTATTTAATTCTTTTGGAAAATTTTATTAAGATAGTAGATATTGAAAATCATTGAATTGTGAAAAATTTTTGAAAATACTTGAAATTTTGCCAACTTTTTATTAAATTGAACTAATTTCAGTAGAATTTGAATTAATAAAATTTTTCAAAATTTTTAGTTCTTTAATATTTTCAATTAAATTCATTGAAAATTGAAATTTTATAAAATTTTAAATTGAAACTTTTTTGAAGTTCATCTGTTTATGAAAATTGTAAACGCAACTCTTTTAAAATTTAATTAGTTTTGAAATATTTGAGTAAAATTATTTATTAAATAGTTTATAAGTGATAATTTTATTTATTATAGTTCTTGAAAAATGAAGTTATTTAAAAGGAAATTATTGTCAGAAATAGAAAAAAATTTAAGGTTTTGTATTAGAATTCGTGGTAATTTCATAGTTTAAAAAAAACCGGGTTTCTTTTCTTCGAAAATTTAATAGTTTAACCCTTTTTGATATTAAGAGGAAGACTACTATTTATTGACATTTATAAAATTTATTTAGATCTGTTTGAATATTTAACAGAATATTTAAGATCATCAGCAAATAAGTTTTCATTTTTCAATTTAAATTATACATAATTATATAAAAAATTTGTAACATTTTGATTTTTCATAATAATATTTATGCATAAATTAACCATGGTTAATTCTTGCAACGTGTTATAACCTTTACAACTTTCTATGATGAAATATTTCAAGAAAATTTCAAGATTATACTATAATTATTCGTTTTAGATATTTTTTGAAATTATTTATCGAATTTGATCCATTTCTTTTACATGAATTACGAAAATACATTAAGAAAATAAAATAAAAAATTTCGAAAAAGAAAAAGTGAGGTTAGGATTCAGAAATTAAAGCATAATTATAGTATATTCTATAATCTACCAACTGTAGTAAGATAAACAAAATTGATTCTAATAAAAAATTCAATTCCAATAATAAATATACTTACAATAAATATTTGTTTCCTTAAAATATACGAATTCAATATTAATGAAAAAGATCTACTGAAGAAGTGTGGAAACTTCCCATAAAATATGTAATATTACAGGAAAAAATTGAGAAATCTACTTCTTATTGTCTCCATACAATTACAAAGCATATTTTTTCTAACTGAAAACTCAAACACAAATACTTTTTCACGTAATTATTTTTTAATGATATTTTTAATGATATTATTACTGAAAATATATTATAGCAAAGTATTTTGCAGATTTGGGAAACGTCAGTAGCATGCAAAAAGTAAACAACACACGACATAGATCAAAATAAAAATAATTTTCTAAAATTTTGTTAAATTTATAAAATGTTTCTTATATTATTTCTTTATGGAAAAATACAATTGAATTCAAATTAAATATACCTATGTAATTTCGAACGAAAGTGAAATAATTGATTATTAATTTTATTCATTTTATTATAATTATTGAAAAGAAAAATTGATCAATTGACTAGCATAGTACAGAGATAAATTTCAACTCCCTCTGCTGAGTAACTTAGAAAGTAGAAAATAAAGATGGCGAAATGTCATCTGATTCCGTAAACGGGTAGTTTAAAATAATTTTAAATGTCACTCATGTCAGACGTTAAATTAAGTGAAAACGTTATAAAAACGTGTCACAGGATTGTGCAAAAATGGAGCTATTTCGTACCGAATCACATTACATTTTCGTAAAGGAGAGACATAGTCTGTGGTGTGAAAAATATACTGGAGAACTCTCAGCAAAATCTGGTCAGTTTACATAAAATTAAATTTCTTTTTCATATTTCAAAGAATAATTAAACTCTCGTTGTTAGTCTTCTTTTACAATAATATATTCTCTAAGTATCCTTGTTTTTTATCTAGTGTTTAGTTGAATATTTTATGTAGCAACAATGGGCGTATATAATTGACATTTTATTTATTTATTTCTATGTAAATATTTATTTTTCTCTTTAAGAAAATTTTTTTTTAATTATATTTTTGTTTTCTTTGTAATGCCACCGCCACAATTTTTAACGAACAAAGTCAGGAAGTTCAGGAAGGCGTTTCATTTGCATTGTACTGTAATATACATTTGATTTGTCAAGCACATTTCGTTTGACGTTTCCGTTTTACAGATATCCCTCTTCTCATGTGTATAGAACAAAAAATATATTTAAAGATTTAAAATATAGTCTCGAGATTTGCGTAATAAATTGTGACATTATTGAGCTTTAGATCCTATTATATTCGTATAAAATTCATTTAAATACGTAATTAAAATGTTTGAGAAAAAGTCAATCTAGTTCACATTCCCATATAAAGTAGATTCCTTTGTTTGTCTCTTGTGCTCCAATTCCCAATGACATTTTCCTTGATGAAAAAATACCTGTTTAATTAATATTTACATAGGAATTCTATTTCTAGGAAGCATTACGTAAAGTCCATTTTATAATCCATCTCTATAATTATTCATTCTGTCTTCAATTTATATTAATATTTTTTTAATTTAAAGCTCCTCGTAAAAAATTAATAAATTTAGAAATTCATTGTAATAGAAATTTAGATGTTACTAGATTAGTGAGAGATAATGATAATATAAATAATAAATCAGTTGACTTTCTGACATTATGATAAAATGTAATAATGATCCGAAATAATGGAATTTTAATTATTTGATGATTATTTTTAAATCTGTCATCATTTTCATTATCAATGTTATTCATATATTTAAGTATTATTGTGTGTTTATATGATTGTTAAGAATAATATTTGTTGAAATAAAATGAAAATTGTATTTTTCTAGATTGGGAATGGGCAAGTGCTATCGATTTAGAATGCCTTGGATTCTTTTACGGAATTGTGGGAAAAATCGAACAAGCCTCGGTTCTTGAACCTCGTTTGATGCTAATAAAAGAAGTTGCCCCCGTTGGAGAACTATATGGTGGACATGTGGTGTATAAAATAAAATCCATAGCACTTTTAAATTTATTATCCGATAACAACGATATAGGATTGCTTCCTTGCAAAAAACATCAAAATGTACCGAAAAAGAAAGGAATGGGTGGCATGTTTGACGTCTCTCAAAAAGCTGGTTTCGCCAAAACTTGGGGTACGATTAAAAGTGCCACGAACACAATTAAAAATACGACACAACAAGCCGCTGCTCTTGCCACATCTCAGGTAATTTAATCAATAAAAATTTTCAGGGTTGTCACAGATCAGAAAATTCAGGAAAAAATTAGGCAAAGTAGAATTGGTCAGAAAAATCTGGAAAAAGTCAGGGATTTTTATTAAAAGTACAGGAAGAACTAAATGTTTAGAATTCATAAGAAAATTCTGAATTTTTGTGTCTTTTTTCTTTGCCTCATAAGCTAAGAAATTACCATGAATTCTAATAAATAAAACCTTCAATTTTTCTATTTCTGACAATAATTTCTTTTTCAATGACTAAATTCTTCAAGAACTATCATAAAATTATTACTTATAAATTATTTAATAAATAATTTTATTTAAATATTTCAAAATTAATTAAATTTTCAAACAGTTGCGTTTACAATTTTCATAAATAGATCAACTTCAAAAGGTTTCAATTTATAAAATTTCAATATTCAATGAATTAAATTGAAAATTGTAAATCTTAGATTTTTGAAAAATTTTAACAATTCAAATTCTTCTAAAATTAGTTAATTTTTTAATATATATTTAATTAATTATTCAAAATAATGAATTATAGAAGAATTTTAACTACTTAAAACGCTGAAAAAATTCAAATTTGGAGAATTTACAAATGATTGATGCAAAAATTCAATTATTTTCAAAATTCTTTGTAAAAATTCATTTATTTTCAAAAAATTTAATAAAATTCTTGGCAAAAATTTAAATTATCTTCAAAAATTTTCGTCCATTCTATGATTTTCAATATCTACGATTTTAATAAAGTTTTCCAAAAGAATTCAATTATTTAAAAAAAAAATTTTGATAAAAATTAATTAATGGAAATTAATTAAATTTTAAAAGAGTTGCATTGAAAATTTTCATAAATAGATGAACTTCAAAAAGGTTTCAATTTGAATTTTTATAAAATTTCAAATTTTAATTGATTAGGTTCAAAAATTAAAAAAAATTCTCATAAAAATTTCAATTTTCTTTGTGAATAATAAAATTTTATTAAAATTCTAGGTAAAATTTCAATTATTTTCAAAAATTTTTCTCAAAATTATGATTTTCAATATCTACGATTTTAATAGTTTTCCATTAGGATGCAAATTTTATTTTTTAAATTTTGATAAAATTCTACGCCAACTTTTAATTATTGTCATAAATGATAGAAATTTTACATGAATTCAATTATTTACAAATTTTTGATAAATTTCTTCCCAATAATTCCATTATTTTCATAAACAATAAAATTCTTTTTAGGAATGAAATTATTTTCATAAATAATAAAACTCATCGCAGAATTTCAATTATTTTTAATACAATTTTAATAGAATTCCTCGAAAATTTTTTGAAAATTTTATTAAATTTCGTCAAAGGAATTCAATTTTGAGAAATATTAAATTATTATATATATTTTTTATTTTTGGAGTTAAATAATTGTATTCTCGTAAATTCTATTTTAATTGAATTCCTTTGAAATTATTTGCTGTTTTTATTTTCTAACATAATATATTTAATTGAAGAATTTTTGAATAATAGAAATTGCGTTAAATTTCATTGTAAAAGAACGGATTTGAAAATTGTCAAAGAACTTTCGATAGAATAATAATTGAATTGAAATGATGAAGTTAATTTAGAAGTTACAGTAACAATATTCTTATAATATAAAATAATGATTTTAATACTTGGTTAGCATTAATTATTATAAAACATGAAGAAAAATAGTCGAAAAATAGTAATGATTACATATTTATTTAAAAATGAAGTTATTGATGTTATTTCGAATAATTTGACAATTAAAGAAATTCGTAAATAAATGTAATAGATCATTTTTTGTGTATCTAATCATTTTTAGAGTGAATCAGAAGTTTCTTTAAGGTTTGAGAAAAAACTCAAAATTTTGTCTGGAAATCAGGGAAAAACAGAATTAAATTTTTATGGCAACCCTAATTTTGAAACTTAACATTGTACTGAATAAAATAAAGAAGAATATGTAATTCCAAAGAAGATTTTTTACATTATCATCGTTTTGAACAAGAATGAAATCGAAAGTTAGGAATTTGTTGTTTTATTGATACTTCTATGGAATAAAATGAATAAGAATCTTTTTCTTTGTATCAGGTGAAGTCAACAGTAACAAAGCGAAGCGGAGTGAAAGACAAGGAAAAATTTGAAAAACGAATTTTGGAAGAATTAAATAAAATATTCACAGAAACAGATTCGTTTTTCTTCTGTCAAAGCGGAGATATCACGAATTCTCTGCAAAGACTTTGTTTTAAAGAATCGGAAGCAAACAAGGCGGATAAAAATCAACCTTTATGGAAGAATGTTGATGACAGATTTTTTTGGAATAAACACATGTTATTAGATATATTTAATTTAAAGGTTTTTATAATTTTCTATGAATACTACTTTTTCAATTCAAATTAATGTAATTTAAATAATTGGATTTTTTAATTTTATTTTTGTATTAAAAGTCGATTTTTATTTACTTTCATTTTTGCCCTTTTTGGACTTCAAATACATTTTTTTTCATTTTAATAAACAATTTTTAATTATTTGTCTTTTTTCATTTTTTAGACAGAAAAGGCAGATTGTTGGATATTGCCAATAATTCAGGGATATGTACAAATTGAACAGTGTAAAGTAGAAGTAGGATTCGACGTACAACCACAACATGAAACTTTCAATTTGGCGATTATATCCAGGAGAAGTAGATTCCGCGCTGGAACTAGGTAAAAATTTAAACAATTTTATCTACGATTTTAGAAAAATGCGACTTCTTTCGATTTATTTCCAAAAATTGCGACTTATTTCAATTTTTATAACATGGAAAATGACTATAGACAAATAAGAAGTATTTAAATATTTATTTAACAAAATTATTCAAGAATTGACTTTAGCAATTAGTGAAAGGTCAGGAAAGTACAAAATAAAATTTTTCTGATGACACTGAATTAAATAAACGACTTTTTTGTAGTATTAATTTACTGAATTTGAAAACAAAAATTTTAGATTTTTTACTGTGCTTTTAATTTTAAAAATCTTAATTTTTCATTGAAATTGAAAATTGTATAATTTGTGGACTTCATCAATGATTATTTCTTTTAGATACAAAAGACGTGGTGTGGATGAAGATGGAAAATGTGCAAATTATGTTGAGACTGAACAATTAGTTTGGTATCACGATCATCAAGTTTCTTTCGTGCAAGTTCGTGGAAGCGTTCCAGTATATTGGTCTCAACCGGGTTATAAATATAAACCCCCACCGCGAATAGATAAAGGTATTGTATTATAAATAATAATAATAATATTACAAACTTCCTCTTTTTTTAAATCAATCGAAACATTGATTAATTAAAATTGTAATTGCTCTAAATTTAAATTTATTCTAATTCTAATCAAACTTAAATTTAATTAATCAGAAATTGAAATCTGATCACAATTTTAATTGAAATAAATTAATTTTGGAATATGTAAAAGATAAGAAGGAGATAATATTTATTTTTCTTTTTGCAGATGAAGCAGAGACACAAGTTGCGTTTGAGAAACACTTCACCGAAGAGCTCAATTGTTATGGGCCTATTTGTATTGTTAATCTAGTCGAGCAAGCTGGCAAGGAGAAAGTAATTTGGGAATCCTACTGTAATCACGTACTTAATTACAATCATCCTGATCTCACATATGCTACTTTTGATTTTCATGAATATTGGTAAAGTTTAACATTATATTTTACAAATATCAGGGTGGCCACATGTCAGTAAAGTCAGGGAAATGACAGGAAAAAAATTTTTTGTCAGGGAAATTTAAAAAATTGAGATTTTTTTCGACTTTTCTTCCAAATATTGCAACAAAAAATCACATTTTTCAGTATTAAATGTAACTCATTTCGATTTTTATAGTGCGAAAAATATCTATATAAAAAAAAATAATAATTGAAAACAGGGTGTCTACTAACCGGGAAATAACCGGGGATTTTATTTGACCGGGAAAAACCGGGAATTTTTTCACAAAAATTAAAAAAGTTTTATTATTTTAATTTTTTTTTTTAAAATTACTTTTTATTTTAATTTTTATACATATTTATACTGTTCTCTAAATTTAAATTAGTTAAAAATAATTAATTTGATAGTAAAAAATCAGACAAAACATATCATGCAAAAAAATTTAAAAAAAATTATGGAGTTAATAGAAATATTGTGAAATTCGACTGAAAATATAAAATTAAATTTGTTAAAGAATTTCATTAGAAACTTTTTAACAAGTAGATTTTTTAAAGTATTTTAATTTAATAATTTATTAATAATTGAATATTATTGAACTTCTCTTTAATTTTTATCATTTCAAATTTCTGAATGTTCAAATAAATGATATTTATTTATTTCTTGAGCAAATTAAATGTTTATTACATATTAAGTAAATAATTAATTATTGCTGCTTATTATTTTCAAAAATTTTAATAAAATTCTTCACAAGAATTAAATTATTTTCATAAATAATAGCATTCTTTGGAAGGATTCAATTATTTTTATAAATAGTAAAATTCTTTGCAGAAGTTCAATTATAATTATAAAGAGACAAGATTATTTTTAAAAACTTGAAAAAATTCTTTGTTTAATTCAATTATTTTCCAAATTTTTAATTAAAATTATTGAAAAAAACATTATTTTAAAAAAATTTAAAGATTTATTTATGTTCGAAATCAAATTTAAATTTAAATTTGATGAGAAAAAAAACCGGGAAAAAATTAGGATGTAGCCGGGAAAAACCGGGAATTTTGTTAAACGAAAATAGTAGACACCCTGCTAAAAATACTTAATTTTTTAAAAGTATTTTATTAGAATTTTTGTAAATCAACTTTTGAATAATTTTAATTGCAAATTTTCAAAATAATATTGAATTATCAAAAATTCTAATGAAAAATCTTTAAACGTAAATTTAAAAATGAAAATTAATGAAAATTAGCTTTCAATTTTTTAAAATTAAGAATTTTCAGTTCTTTCAATTACATATTTCCGAAAACTCAAATACACACAAAAAATAATAATAATTTAGAATTATTTTTAACATTTTAGAGAAAAAAATCATGTTCAAAATATTTAATTAAAATTCATTAAATAATTAATTAGTTTTTTAAAATAAAAAATTACATTAAAATATTTTTAAAAACAACTTAACTCTTAGAATTGTTTTATGATAATTTTTTAAAATTTAATTACCTTCGAATAAAGCAAATAAAAATTTACTTTTTTGGACTTATTAAAATTTCGAAGAAATCATAGTCATATTTATAATTAAAATTCTTTAAAATTTTAATTATTTTCATTTTTTTTAAATATTATACCTTAATAAACTGAAGAGAAAAACACGGACAGTTACAATTATTATGAAAAATTGAATTTTCGTATTTAAATAATTTAATTCTCAAAGAACTTTCCAAAAATTATTTAAAATAATTGATTTAGAGATGAAGTTTTGTTGAAAATTATAGAAAATAATTGAATTCAGGAAGGGTTATAATTGTAATTTTTAGAAAATATTCTATTTCATAAATTTTACTCATTTTCCGTAAACTTACGTATGTTTTCCTGTGAAAAGAATTTTGTCAGGGAAAATAATTTTAATTTCAGGGAAATTGATAAACTGAAACTTGTGACCACCCTGAATATTTCAAGTTATCTATTTATTATTATTTCCAGTATAAGAAATTGAATTGAAAAATGAATTTTCTCCTTTACAGTCGTGGAATGCATTTCGAGAATGTATCGATATTGATAGGCGCATTGGCGAGTGTCGTGACTGACATGGGCTATTGCTGGCGAGATAAACAGGGAATGATCTGTATGCAAAAGGGAATTTTCCGAGTAAATTGCATAGACTGCTTAGATAGAACGAATGTCGTTCAGACCGCATTGGGAAAGGCTGTCATGGAAATTCAATTTTCCAAATTGGGTTTGATTCCTCCTGACGGCACATTGCCTGCGAATATTCGACAAACTTTTCAATCACTCTGGGCTAATAATGGAGATATCATCAGCAAACAATACGCTGGAACAAATGCTCTAAAAGTAAGCACGAACAAATTTTAATTTCTCGGAAATAATTCACTTGATTTAAAATTTATTTGAATTTATAATTTATTCATTTTTTATTCATTTAGGGCGATTATACGAGAACTGGAGAACGAAAATTCACTGGTTTAATGAAAGATGGAATGAACTCTGCAAATCGGTGAGTTTAATAAACTATATAAAATTATCTTTCATTTTTACTTCCTCATAGAGGAAGTATTTTTTTATTGAGAAAGCGCCATTTTTCGAATTTAGTACATTTTTTTTAGTTACACTACACTTTGCGAATTATGATTTTCAAACAGACTGAGTCTTTTTTAAAAGCTCATAAAGTCTTCGTTTTCCTTTTTCAAATAGAAGACGTAATTTTGGGCACAAATCCCACAAGAAGTCCCTGACACTTTCCTCTCATTGTCCAATTTAGATATTATCAACAACACTTTTTGGATGATATACGTCAAGCGGCGATTGACATCTTACTCGGTTATACAGTCAACACTGACCAGCTCAACATCGATTGGTCACATTATTTAGATATTCTCGATAATTGTTGTCTTGAACTTATACCCGCGAAGCCACCGAAAATTGAGATTCAACTTAATACTCACGCGGATATTCTTTATGCTACTGCAATGTTTAATATGACAAGGTTCGTCTTTAATATTGAAAAACATGCAAGTTCAAATTTCTATAATTATTCACTCAATCATTTTGTTTTCTATTGTAATCTCTTTAACAATCAGAATTGTTACATTTCTCATTTTGCAACGTTTAATATTCACTGGCGGTTTAATTTTTTTTTTAAATATCAGTTTTTCTCTCTAATTACACGAAAACTTTTGTTTCACGCGAATAAGTTTTGAAAACCATTTGACCATTTTTTTAATGATCGATTTCTTTTTATGAAAAAATTTTAAAATGTTGATTATATCAAACAGTTTAGAGGTGGCATAATTTCTTCGAAAAATCATTTTTTCTAATTTCAATAAGAGCCAACCGTTAGAATTGTTATAATATTGTTGTAGTTTCAAACTTTTTTTTAAGTTATTCTCAAATTTATCTTATCCAGGCCTCGGATAATATGACTTTTTCTACTTTTTTTCTACATATTGGAACAAAATGTCACTTTTTTGACATTAAATGTAATTTATTTCGATTGTCATAGTGTGAAAAATAACTGTAGTTAAATCTTTTCCTGTAAAGAGTCTCACTTTTTTCAGGGTTGCCACAGATAAAAAAAGTCAGAGAATTCAGGGAAAAGTCAGGAAATTCAAGGGAGAGTCAGGGATTTTTATTAAAAGTACTAGAAAACTAATGGATTTATAGAAAAATTTTAGTTATAAACACTAAAAAATAATTCAGTTTTTGAGAAGTTAAAAATGATTGCAGAAATTCAATTATTTTTAAAACTAATAAAATTCTTCGCAGAAATCCAATTATTTTCAAAAAGTTCCCTCAATTCAATTATTTTCAATATCTACTATTTGAATAAAATTTCTATAAAAATTCAATTATTTAAAAAAAATGTTTTATAAAATTCTACGCAAACATTTATTTAAAATTGGCATAAATGATTCCTAAATATTTCACATGAATTTAATTATTTACAAATTTCTTCACAATAATTCAATTATTTTTATAAATAATAAAATTCTTTTCAGGAATTCAATTATTTTTAATAAAATTTTAATCGAATTCGTCAAAAAATGTAATTCTTAAAAATTTTATTAAACTTCGTGAAAAGAATTTAATTATTAAAACACTGGTTGATAAAATTCTTTATGAGAATTCAATTTTGAGAAACATTGAATAAATTATTTATTTTTGTATTCAAATAATTGAATTCTCGTAGAATTTTCTATTAAAAATTGATTTAAAAATTAATTTCAGGTAAAGGTTTAGATAACAATTAAATATTAAAAGCATTATAGCATGAATTTTTAGAAATATTTGAATTTTGAAATGGTTTCAAATTAAAGTTTTTAAAAATTGGAATTTCTCATACTTTTATTTAACAATTCTGTAGAATTAATTTTTTTCAAAAGGTTTCATTGAAATTTTTTTAAATTATTTGAAGTTTTCAAATACAATTTGACAACTTTTTTACAGTTAAACGTTTTTTAAAGTTTTTTTTACATTTTTTTTTAAGTTAAACTAAAAAAGAAATTTAAAAAGTTTGGTTTTAAATATTTTTAAAACTTATGTTTGAGTTAGACTTGTTTTTAACATTTTTATCAGATTTTTATGAATTTTGACAATAACAGAGTTGTCGCAGGTCAGGAAAATCACGAAAGTTAGAGAACTTTATCTATAAATGCGACAATAGTTCTGTTTTTTGATGTCATTTGGAAATACTGGTGAATTAAATTTTGGAAGAGTTGTAGTAAAATTTTTGAGAAATAATTAAATTTCAAAAGGTCTGAAATTAAAATTTTTGAGATTTTGGAATTTGAGTGATTTTAATTAAAAACTTTAGAGATATTAGTTCTTTTAATAATTTATAGCAAATTATTTGAAATTAGTTGAGTTTTTGAATATATATTTATTTAATTAAAACACTTTTTAAACTATCGAAATTTCGTAATTTTGTAAAAAAATTTGATTTTAATCGAATTATAAGTGAACATTATTTTTTTAAACAATTAAACTCTTGAAGAAGAATTTAAAAATCATTAAAATAATAGATTTAGAGAATAATTTTAGTTAAAAATTTGACAAAATAATTGAATTTTAATTATATTTGTTTAATTTAGAATTAAATAAACAAATATATTATTTTAATACAATTTTTATAAACTTATTTTTTGAAGAAAAATTTAGAAAAATGTCAAAAATATCAAAAATTGATTTGCAAATAATGAAATTTTACAAAAATTTAGAATTGAAGTTATTATTGGATTAAGAAAAAAGTTAAAGTTTTCTGAATACTAGGGAAAAGTAAGGAAAATTGAAAATCAAATATCTGTGACAACTCTGAATAAGATACGACTTTTTAGAGTTTTTTTGTACTTTGAATCGACTAAAACATTTTTTGCTCCTTAAACTCGAAATCCGATGCCTAATGGTTGACCTAAATTATAAAATTTGAGGCAATTATTATAAATAATTCTGTTATTTAAGAAATTTTTTGTTTGCAAATTCTATGACAAAACATTGTTTAAATTATTTCCCTTGACTCTGAGATTGATAACATTTTATGTACACTATACTATGTTTATTATTATTTTCTTTTTAGTTTTAAGTAGGTATTTAATAATTATCAAGATTACTTTCAGTTATTAGTGATATTAAATAATTTCAATGAACAATTTTTTTAATTATTGATAATTTCCTAAGTTAACGGTAGCTTCATTATCATTAGTAATTAAAATGTATAATATATATATTTTTGTTGTAAGTAATGGTAGTTTCAAATAATGGTTGTTTTTAGCAATGGTGTTTATTTTAAATTGAATGTTTTTATTAATTGTAACATAATAAAATAGTAGACCAAAATATTGTTAGTATTGATAAATAATAGTAGATCTAATTAATCTTATTATTACCAAAATAATATTTATATTCAATTCCTGTATAACGTTGCAATCATTATAAAAAAAACAACTCTTTTTCTTCTCTTGTCTTGCTTACATGTTTCTTAATTGACTTGTAACATTTGTGTATCTAAAAGTGATTAAACTTGTATTATTTTTTTTTTATTATTTTCAGGTATTATTTGAATAGATTCAAGGACGTTTATAGACAGTCAACAATCGATATGATGTTGGGTAATCCAGTTAGCGAGGACATATTCCAAGAGCGCACTGATGAAGAAGATAATGCAGCGACGGCAATTCATGTCAAGCTTTTAATTGAAGATTGTAAAAAGTTATTAATACCGGATCTAGATTCTGTTCTAGGAAGCTGGGGACTCATTGACGCTGACCCAATGTACGTTCTCGTGTTTATTTTTTCAAAATTTGCTTTCTAATTATTTTTTTATTTTTTTTATCTTCATTTTATCTTATCTTCTTTATTTCTTTATTTCTTACCTTCGATTTTTTCTTATTTGCCGTTTCTGTAATTTTTTCATATTTTATTCTTTCATTTTTTCTTAATTACTCTTTTTTAAATTTTCCACACATGAAAAAGTATTATTTTATTTTCTACCCCCTTTTTAAAAAACGTTATTATTTTCTATTCTATTAATCCTTTTTATTGTCTCATTTTCTATTGATTATTTTTGTAATAGATTTCTATTTGTTAATTTTATTTATAATAACAAGGTTGCCACGCAACCTAGAAACCCTGGAAAACCTGGAAATGTCAGGGAATTTTATAAACCTTGAAAAAAACCTGGAAAAGTCAGGGAATTTTGAACGGAATCCTGGAAAATTATTGTTTTTTAATTTGAAATCTAATTTTACTTAAATATTTCAATATTAAATTTTTTAACAATTCAATTTTTTTTCAAAATAATTTCAATAGAATTCTACGCAGAAATTTATTTAATTTCAATAATTTATCAAAATTCAATTATTTTCAATATCTGCTATTTCAATAAAATTTCAAAAAATTATTCAATTGTTTAAAAAGAAATTTTAATAAAATTCGTCTCAAGAATTCAATTATTTTCAAAAGTAATAAAATTCTTGGCAAAAATTTTAAAAAATTCTTTTCAAAATTTCAATTATCTTTAGAAATAGCAAAAAAAAAATCCTTCGCCAAAATTCAATTATTTTCAAAAATTTTAATAAAATTCTTGTCAAAATTTAAATTATTTTCAAAAAAATTTCTCAATTCAATCAAATTTTTTTACAGCGATTCAATTATTTTTAATACAATTTTAATCTGATTTCTCGAAAAATAAAATTATTCTTACAAATTTTATTAAAATTCATCAAAGAAATTCCATTTCTTGAAAGAATTAATTTATTTTCAAAAATTTTAATGAAATTCTTTGCGTAACAATTCAATTTTTTTTTTAAAATAATTTTAATAAAATTCTACGCAGAAATTTATTTAATTTTAATAATTTATCAAAATTCAATTACCTATTTTCAATATCTGCTTATTTCAATAAAATTTCAAAAAATAATTCAATTGTTAAAAAAGAAATTTTAATAAAATTCTTCTCAATAATTCAATTATGATCAAAAGTTTAAAAAAGTTCTCTTCAAAATTTCAATTATCTTTACAAATAAAAAAAATTCTTTTCTGAAATTCAATTATTATTTTTAAAAATTTTAATAAAATTCTTGGTAAAATTTCAATTATTTTCAAAAACTTTTCTCAATTCAATCAAATTTTTTACACGCATATATTCAATTATTTTTAATACAATTTTAATCTAATTTCTCGAAAATAAAATTATTTGTCAAAAGATTTTTAATTAGCTATTTAAAAATTTGTTGATAAATTCTTTATGAGAGTTAAATTTGAAGAAACATTCAATTCTTCAATAAATTATTTATTTTTGTATGTAAATAATTGAATTCTCGTAAAATTTTCTAATAAAAATTGATTTAAATATGAATTTCAGTTAAAATTTTAGAATATTTTTAGAATTTATTTAGAATATATTTTTAAATATTTAACTCTCTAAATTTGAATTAGTAAAAATGTTTTCTATTTTGAATTAGCAACTGACTTTTTGCTTTTGAATTAGCAGATTTTAGTAATCAATAGTCGTCTCTACTAATTTAATAGTAAAATTTACTAATTCAAAAACAAAAATCAGTGACTATTCCAATTAGTAAACATTTTTACTAATTCAAATTTAGAGAGAAAGTATTATAGCTGAATTTTTAGAAATAATATTGAATTTTGTAAAGGTTTTAAATTATAATCTTTGAATGTTTAAATTTTTCATACTTTTAACTAAAAATTGTTCAGATTTAATTTTTTTTAAAAACTTCAATTGAATTTTGTTTAAGATATTTGATACTTTTATTATCTAATATATATTTGATTGCAGAATTTCCGAATAATCGACGAAATTTCGTAAAATTGAATTGTAAACAAAAGGATTAGAAAATTTTCAATGAAATTTTTCAAAAATTATTAAAAATGAATGAATAATTAATTTAAAGAAAAATTTTAGTTAAAAATTCTGGAAAACAATAATTGAGTTGAAGTGATGAAAGTAATGAAAGTAATTTTGAATAAGTTACAATAACAATATTCTTATAATATAAAGTAATGATTTTATTAGTCGGTTATTTTTAATTTATTTATAAAACATGAAGATATCGATTGCTCCGAGTCGAAGACTCGGAGTGATCGATTTCTTCATGTTTTATAACAATTTTTTATAAGTTTTTGAATTTCAAAAAGGTTTGAATTTAAATCTTTTGAAGAATTTTAATTATTATGGAAAAATTATAATGACTAAATTATTTAATTTTTTAAAATATAATTGTAGTTTTAAAAACCTGGAAAAATTACGTTTTTTAACCTGGAAAACTTGGAAAAGTCAGGGAATTTGAAATGAGCAAAAGCGTGGTAACCATGTAATAATAATTATTAAAAAAATTAATAATATCTTTATATTTTTACTTAATATGAAACTAAAATTTTTCAGAAATAATATTATTGATGAATTACAATTGAATTTACAGAACTGGCGATCCTACGGAAACAGAAATAGATACGATTCTCATTTTAACACACGATAGTTATTATGTTGCTGATTATGATGAGCAAATAGATAAAGTTACCAATTATCAGAGAGTACCTTTGACTGACATCGTTTTAATGGAATGCGGACATCCTGAAAGCACTGTTTCTCTTTTTAAAAATAAGCAGCACTATTGCATCAGAATTCATTACAAATTAAATAATGACTATGGATATTATCACATGTTTCGCAGTTCAAACTTGAGGTTTTTTAACAATATGGCAATAGTGATAAAAAGCGAGGAAGAAACTATAGGTAACGATTTAGTTACTTTAAAAATAAATAAACTTTTTTATTTTTCTTTGTAATATTTTTAAATTCTTAGAATGATGATAAGAAATCAAGATTTAAATTGATTTCTTATTTATCATAAAAAAAAGAAAATACATAAAGTAAAAACTGAAAAAGCAATAAATATTTGATTTGTTTCAGAATCTTTGAAAGCGATCGGGGAAGCAATCACTGTAGCGATGGAAATATCAGCTTTACCAAAAGTACCAATAGCAATGAATGTAGCTTTAGACAAACGAAAGAGTAAATTGGTTAATTCAAAGGGTCACACTGGACTTTTGGATATTTCCACTTTTCCAGACTTGACACGAAACGTCTCGGAAACGCAATTGTTAGCTCTAAAAAATGCAGGTTTGTGTAAATATTAACATACATTTTTTTTACTAATTTTTAAATATTAAAGCGATTTTTAAAAAAATCAGACTTCGCACTCATATATTAAAAATTATACTATTTGCTGCTTTTTACGATTTGTTACTATTTGGATACTTTTTTTAGAGTTTAGGCACTAAAAACTACTTTTTTCATTTCTTTTTAGAATTTACATTACTTTAAATCAGCTAATAACTGAAATAAAGAAATTATTCTCAAAAATTTTAATAAAATTCTTTGAAACACTTGAAAAATTTTTAGTAAAATTTGTTTGAGACGATTTAACTATTTTCCAAAATTTTAACTAAATTCTTTCCAAGAATTCAATTATTTTCTAAAAAATAATGAAATTCTTCGGCAAAATTCAATTATTTTCAAAATCTACTATATTTAATAAAATTTCACAAAAAAATTTTAATCATTAAAAAAAAATTTGAATAAGATTCTTGTCAAAAACTTCAATTATTTTCATAAATAATAGACTTTTCACAGAAATTCAATTATTTGAAATACAATTTTCATAAAATTTTTTGAAGGAAATTAATTATTTAAAAACAATTTTATGAAATTCTTGAAATAAAATCAATTAATTTTAATAATTTTGATAAAATTTGTTTATAAAAATTAATTTATTATCAATGCAATTGTAATTATTTTCCTCAGGAGAATTTAATTATTTTCAAAATTCCTAATAAAAAATGTTTCTAAAAACTACAATTATTTAAAAGCAATTTTATGAAATTCTCCGAAAGAAATCAATTATTTTTAATAATTTTGATTAAATTTGTTTATAAAAATTCATTTATTATCAATGCAATTGTAATTATAATTAATTATTCTTGTTTATTATTTTCAAAAATTTTAATATTTCGCAAGAATTCAACTATTCTCATAAATAATAATATTCTTTCAAAGAATTCAATTTTTTTATAATTAGTAAAATCCTTTGCAAAAATTTAATTATTTTCCAAACATTTTAATAAAATTTAACAAAAGATTTCAATTATTTAAAAAAAAAAATGTTAATAAAATTCTTTGCAAGCATTCAATTATTTTCACAAATAATAAAATTCTTGACAGGAATTCAATTATTTTCAGAAAAAATAAAATTCTTCGTAGGATTTCAATTATTTTGAATACAATTTTAAATGAATTCCTCAAAAAATACAATAATTCTTACAAATTTTATTGAAACTCTTTAAAAGAATTCAATTATTTTAAAAAAATTTTGAAAAAATACTTTATAAAATTTCAATTTTAAGAAACAATCAATTAATTATTTTTTCATTTAAATAATTGAATTCTCGTAAAACTTTTTAACAAGAATTGATTTAAAAATTAATTTCAGATAAAATTGTAAATAATATAATTAAATAATATTAGTTGCATCATAATATGAATATTATAATATGAATTTTTAGAAATAATTAAATTGTAAAAGATTTTTAAATTGCCTGTCTTTGAAAATTTTAATTGTTGTAGAACTGCAGTAATTTTTAAATGTTTATCATAAAAAATTAACTATTTATTATTTTCCAAATAAATTATTAAAGTTTAGAATAATTTTGTTTAAAAATTCGAAAAAATTATTGATTTAAAAAGAAAATTACAGTTTTGTAATTTTTTTTTAGGAAGAATTAAATTTCAAAGAAGTTATACATTATTGGAATAATTAAAAATATTAATTCCTGTGGAAAATAAATATTTAAGTTAACAAATATTATTGAAGTTTTGGCTAATTTAATTTAGAAATTATGAAATTAAATCCTAATTAAATTTAATTTTAATTTAATTAAATAAATTAGCCTTTTGGAAAATTGTAATTAAAATTTTTTGAAGTTAGTTAAATTCATGTAAATAATTTAAAAAGATTAGATTAAAGCAATTAATTGAAGACTTTTTCAAATTTAATTACAATAAATTTTATATTGTAAAGAATTTTATTTTTTTTACTTTTAATAATTATTTTTAAATATACCTAATTGTATTTTTGGAATATACTAACAAAAAATTTGGAAAATAATTGAAATTTAGAAAAATTTGGAATTTAAGTTATTACGAGAATAAGAAAAAAATATATTTTTTTATAGAAATCAGGAAAAACTCAGGGAAATACTTAATAAAATTTTTGTCAATCAACTAAAACGAATTTTTTTCGTCTCAAATTTAATTTTTCGATAGCTACTTTTTGATATTCCTGAAGTTAGCGTCGAAAACTATTTTTTTTGGGTTTTTAGAGATAAAAATGTCACTAATTTCACTCTTTTTATTCACCTAAGAAATTGAAAAAAGCAGAGGTCAATTTTTTATTTCTAAAACTTTTGAAACAATTCTTTTTGATTTAGCGAAAAAAATGGTTTTTGACGTTCAGGGACCTACTTTTTGATACTTTTTTAAAATTAATTATCGAGTGCAAAGCCTGTAAAATTAAAAAAAAAGTTTGTTAATAAAATAAGAATAATATTAAAGTAAATTTTTTCCTATTCAGGAACAAAAGCCTTGAGCAATGTGTCCGAACAATTCAGCAAATTAAATAAATTCGGCCACAGCATCACTTCAAAGAATCCAATGAATTTGGCGAAAAATTTAAGTAACAAAAAATCTGATTCCAATAAACCAACATTTACCGTTGGCAGTCGTGACATTGCGGGGAATTCAACGAGAAAATCAAACAACAGTAGCAGCAGTAATAGCAGTAATGAAAATATTGAACTGGTGCCCGTACGTTTTGAGAAGCCCGACAATTTCGAGCACGACAAGAAACTCATGGAAGGATACACACCAGTCATTGGAATCATAATGGGCGTCAAGAACGACGCTCTCGTCGAGAATGGCCAGCAAAATCAACTAAAAATGGATAATTCAAATAATGATTCTAATCTAGCGGAAAAGACAAATCAGCATCCCATTGGTTTGAGTCTCATTCCACATTCACAATCTGGCTCTCACATTCTCGACAGATGTGACGCTGGTATATTAGCAACAACGCCTGAAATTACAATCCAAGGTGTTGACACTGCTACTTATGAAAATACACCGTCGAGTTTGAATCTTCCAAAGAACATCAGTCACTCGTCGGGCGAGGTTGACGGTCAAGTGGTGTCGTCAACAACATTGAAGGGCGCTTCATTACAGGCGGAAGCGAAATTAGATAAGAAGCGATCGACTTCGGAGCAAGATTTAATTTTGAGTATATCGTCATCGCAGAGTGAGTCTGCTCTCAAAACGATGAAGTCCGACATTACCAGTCCCGCGACCGCAGCGGCGAAAGATCTTTTCTCACCGTTCACCAAATTGGCCAAGGGTGTGCAAAATTTGGGCGCAAATCTAGATCCAAGAAAATTGAAGTCGGGACAATTGGGAATGACGAGAAATCTATCCGATCATCATTTGGAGCAACGGCAGAAACTTCAAGAGCGATGGGTAAAGTGTAAATCCAAATTAATAGCTCTCTAAAGAAAATACGTCAGAGGTTTGTTAAATAATTCCTTTCTTCTCCATACTTCTCGTTTTTAATTGCAACGTGGCTATAATTTTTCGTGAGCAACGTGTGTAAATATTTCCTAGATCGTATTGGAAAAATAGCAACAAAAAACACCAAGTTTTAAGATAGTTTGGAAAATTAGGAATTTCGGAATTGAAGATTGTTTATTCATATTATACAACGATTTTAATTACATTTCAGCAGGGTTGCCACAGGGTTCCCTGGAATTCAGGGAAAAGTCAGGGAAAGTAGAATTGATCAGAGAAATCAGGGAAAAGTCAGGGATTTTTAGTAAAAGTACTGGAAAAAATTGAGATTTTAAAATTCATAAGAAAACTCTCAATTTTGAAGGAATTTAATTAAAAAATTTTAAAGAATTTAGTTTTTTTTTAAAATTTTAATAATTCAAATTCTTCTGGAATTAGTTACATTTTTTAATACATATTTCATTAATTATTAAAAATTATGAATTAGAAGAATTTTAGTTAAAAACACTAAAAAAAATTTAATTTTGAAGAAGTTACAAATATAATTGCAGAAATTCAATTATTTTCAAAAGTAATAAAATTCTTCATAAAAATTCAATTTTCTTTATAAATAATAAAATTCTTCTCCGAAATTCAATTATTTTCAAAGATTTTAATAAAATTCTTGGCAAAATTTCAATTATTTTCAAAAAATTTTCTCAATTCGATCAAATTTTTTTACAGCGATTCAATTATTTTTAATACAATTTTAATCTAATTTCTCAAAAAATGAAATTATTCTTAAAATTTTTTTATTAAAATTCATCAAAGAAATTCAATTTCTTGAAAGAATTAAATTATTTTCAAAAATTTTAATGAAATTCTTTGCGTAACAATTCAATTTTTTTTAAAAATAATTTTAATAAAATTCTGCGCAGAAATTTATTTAATTTCGAGTAATAATTTATCAAAATTTAATTATTTTCAATATCTGCTATTTCAATAAAATTTCAAAAAATAATTCAATTGTTTAAAAAGAAATTTTAATAATATTCGTCTCAAGAATTCAATTATTTTCAAAAGTAATAAAATTCTTTGCAGAAATTCAATTATGATTGAAAGTTTAAAAAAGTTCTCTTCAAAATTTCAATTATGTTTACAAATAAAAAAAATTCTTTTCTGAAATTCAATTATTTTCAAAAATTTTAATAAAATTCTTGGCAAATTTTCAATTAATTTCAAAAACTTTTTTCAATTTAATCAAATTTTTTACACGCAAAGATTCAATTATTTTTAATGCACTTTTAATCTAATTTCTCGAAAATAAAATTATTCGTCAAAAGATTTTTAATTAGTTATTTAAAAATTTGTTGATAAATTCTTTATGGGAGTTAAATTTTAAGAAACATTCAATTCTTCAATAAATTATTTATAAATAATTATAATTATAATTATTATTATTTGTAAATAATTGAATTCTTGTAAAATTTTCTAATAAAAATTAATTTAAATATGAATTTCAGTTAAAATTTTAGATTCTATATGAATATTAAACTCTCTAAACTTGAATGTAGTTTTTTAAAAAATTTTAATAATTGAAATTCTTTTAAAATTATTTACATTTTTTAATACATATTTTATTAATTATTAAAAATTATGAATTTACAGAAGAATTTTAGTTGAAAACACTAAAAAAAATTGAATTTTGAAGAAGTTACAACTATAATTGAAGAAATTTAATTAATTTCAAAAATAATAAAATTCTTCACAAAAATTCAATTATGTTCAAAAATTGTTAAAAATTCTCGTCAAAATTTTAAGTATCTTTATAAATAACAAAATTCTTCTTTGAAATTCAATTATTTTCAAAAATTTTCCTCAATTAAATGATTTTAAATATTTACTATTTCAATAAAATTTTCCAAAAGAATTCAATAATTTTATTAAAAATTTTATTAAAAAAAATCTTAATAAAATTCTAAGCAAACATTTAATTATTTCCATAAATAATTAAAATTTCACAGTAATTCAATTATATTTACAATTTTTTATAAATGTCCTCTCAATATTTCAATTAATTTCATAAATAATAAAACTCATTGCTGGATTTCAATTATTTGCAAATTTTTTCGCAATAATTCAATTATTTTTATAAATAATAATATTGTTCTGAGTAATTTAATTATTTTCATAAATAATAAAACTGATTGCAGGATTTTAATTATTTCTGATACAATTTTAATCAAATTCCTTGAAAAATGTGAAAATTTCTTAAAAATTTCATTAAAATTCGTCAAAAGAATTCAATTATTTAAAAATTTGTTGATAAAATTCTTTATTTTGAAAAATTTTATGACAATCTAAATTATTATAAAACATGAAGAAATCGATTACTCCGAGTCGAAGACTCGGAGTGATTGATTTCTTCATGTTTTATAACAATTTTTTATAAGTTGTTTAATGTTAAAAAGGTTTGAATTTAAAATTTTTGAAAATCTTTATTTCTATGGAAAAATATTAATGATTAAATATTTATTTAAAAAAGAAGTTATTGATTTTTTTCCGATTTTGCACGTTAGTTTCGTTGAACCATTAGAGTAATTTTGTATTTAAATGTATATTGATTATTTCTTTTTATTCAACATTATTTATTAAAAGTTATAGATGTTTTCGAATAATTTTACAATTCAAGAAATTTGTCAATAAATGTAATAAAAAATATTTGTGATTATCTAATAATTTTCAGAGTGAATCAGAATATTCTTTAGAGTCAGGGAAAAAGTGAAAATTTTGTCTGGAAATCAGGGAAAAGTCAGGGAAAAACAAAATTAAATATATTTGTGGCAACCCTGTTCAGTAGTTGTAGTTCCCAAGGATTCTATATGTAATTCAAATTTACGATAGTTACCAAATTTCAAATTCACCTCAACGTTAGTTATTTAAGTAATAAAATTAATAAATTAATTAATTAATTAGAATTAATAAAATTAATTCTAGTGTACAGTAGCTGCAAATATTGGTATTTAGTATCAATTTTTTAACACAATATTTGCAAAAACAAACAAATTTTGCTTCCCATTTTAAATAATTTTAATTTAAATTTTAATTTTCTATTCTCCTCAATGTCAATTTATAAATTGAAAAGTCAATACGCCGATGGAAATTTATTTTCCAGAAATGAAAAATTTTCTGTGCCTTTATTTTTATAAGTGTCAGTTATTTCTCAATACAAATTTGCATATCTATTTCTTTTTTTTAAAAGAAAATAATTATATCCACGTTGCGTGCTTATTGATAAATGAGCTGACTTTTACTGAAAAGATTTTTTACTTTTCTAAATGCATTGAAAGAAAAGTACAATACAGTCAATATTGTTCCATTAAAGACGATATTTTACGTTAATTAATATTCCTCTATTTTGAAATTTTTTACCAATTTTTGCAAAAAAAAAAGAACAGAAAAAAATGAAAACTATAAATTTACCTGGAATTTCAGATTATAAAACAAAAATCTATTTTTACATTCTGTGGAAAGAAACGGGAACATTCTTCGAATTAAAAAGATAATTTTTTTTTTTTCGAAAATGCAAAATCTCTGCATTAAATATGGAGAATGTTGTTTATGAACAGCGCAAATTTCTTGCTGTATATTTAACAGATTTTAAGGATTTTTTTCTTGAATTGTAAATAAATAACTGAAATGATTTTTCATTGTTGGAATCTACATAATGGATAGATTCTAGATGTTAAATTTTCTTAGTTCCATTAAAAACTCTTTTTATTCTTACTAGGTATATGTATATGTTTAAATTTATATTATGCAAATGTTACGCGAGCCATCGCGCGAAACGTGGTATTCCATTCATTATTATTTTACAATTTACAAAATTTTACATTTTCAAATATAAACATCAATTTTTGAATTTAATTTAATATTCAAAATTTTTTAAATTCTCTTTTTAAGTGCATAATTAATTATTCTCATAAATAATAGCATTCTTTGAAAGAATTCATAAAATTTTTTGAAAGAAATTAACTATTTAAAGAAATTTTTATAAAATTCTTCGAAAGAAATCAATTATTTTGAATAATTTTTACAAAATTTGTTTATAAGAATTAATTTATTTTCAATGCAATTGTAATTATTTTCCTCAGAAGAATTCAATTATATTTCTATAAATAAGAAAAATTCTTCGCAAAAATTCAATTATTTTTCTAAATAGTAAAATTCTTTTCAGGAATTCAATTATTTTCAATGCAATTTTATTAACATTTCTGGAACGAATTCAATTATTTTTAAAAATAATTGTAATAAAGCATTTCTAAAAAATTCAATTATTCTCAAAAGTTTTTACAAAATTCTTTGTAAATTTCAATTATTTTCAAAATTTTCAATTCAAATTTTTAAAAAATCTACATTATTTAAAAAAAATTAACCAAAAAAATTTAATTATAATTTACCAAAATAATTTATAAAAAATTTAATAATAAAATTATTTATTAAAATTTCTAATAAACAGGATTATTTTAAAAATTTTAAATAAATGCTTTATAAAATTAAATTACTTTCAAAATTTCCAATAAGAATTAGTAAAAAAAAATTCATTATTTTAAAAAAATTCAAATAAATTCTTTAAAACAATTTAATTATTTTCAAAAAATTTAATAAAAATTTTGATAAGAATTAAATTATTTTCAAGAATGTTAATAACTTTCTCTGAAAGAATTCGATTATTTCCATAATTAATAAAATTCTTTTCGAAAAATAAAATATTTTCAATGTAATTTTAATAAAATTCTCGAACGGGTTCAATTATTTTTGAATATTGTAATAAAGTTTTTTTTAAAAAATTCAATTATTCTTAAAAATTTTGATAAAATTCTTTCTAAATTTCAGTTATTTTCAAAATTTTCAATTAAAATTATTAAAGAAAACTACATTACTTCCAAGAAATTTTTCAAAAAAATTTAATTATTTACAAAAACTCTAAAAAAATTGTGTAAAAGAATTTAATTTTCTATCAATAATTTGTATAAGATTTAATTATAAGATTATTAACTGCAATTACTAATAAACAGGATTATTTTCAAAATTTAAAATAAATTCCATTATTTTTTAAAAATTCAAGGAAATTCTTAAAACAATTCAATTATTTTCAAACATTTCAATAAAATTATTGCCAAGAATTAACTTATTTTCAAAAATTTTCATAACATTTTTTGGAAGAATTCGATTATTTTCACAAATAGGTAATAAAATTCTTTGTGAGAATTCAATTATTTTCAATGTAATTTTAATAAAATTTCTCAAACGGTTTCAAATACTTTCAAAAATTGTGATACAGTTTTTCTAAATAATGCAATATTATTCTTAAAAGTTTTGATAAAATTCTTTGTCTTCAATTATTTTCAAAATTTCCAATTAAAAATATTAAAGAAAATTACATTATTTTCAAGAAATTCATCAAAAAAATTTTATTATTTACGAAAACTCTAATAAAATAGTTTAGAAGAATTTAATTTTCCTATCAATAATTTTAATAAAATCATTTATTACAATTGCTAATAAACTCGATTATTTTGAAAATTTAAAATTAATTTTTTATAAAATTCAATTATTTGCAAATTTTTCAATAAACATCATTTTAAAAATTCAAATTAATTCTTCAAAACAATTCAATTATATTCAAAAATTTTATTAAAATTATTGTCAAGAATTTTAATTATTTTCAAAAACTTTGATAAAATTCTCCAAGAAAATTGAATGATTTTCAAATTTTTTGATAAATACTTCACAAGAATTCAATGATATTCAATAAATTAATTTTAAAATTCAAAGCATTTAAAAAGAGAAATTTTTAAAAAAAAGCAGATAATAATTAACTTTAAACTGCGAACAGATTACCGGAATACAACGATTATTAATATAAATTTAAAAATATACATTTATACAAAAAGCACAGAATATTCAAAAAAATTTCAATTTTAGGACCAAAACTCATCTCTGTAGAATCTAAATTAAACTTGTTTATTTATACAGCAAGTGGAAGAAGCAAAGCTTTGTAGTCAATTATGTAAATAAAATAATTACCAATTACTGAAAACTAGCCATAAATTACAAAGAAATGACAGATTCACTACATAAAAGTAGAGAAAAACAAAAGTTACCACTTTATATATATAATATAAACATATTGACTGCTTATCAACTTTTTATTTCTTTTAAGTTAAAAAAACTTAAATTTTGCTGTTTCATGAATTTTAGTAAAGAAAAGATGAGTGATACTGACAAAAATATGTGCTTTAATAGAAATTAAATATTCAAGAAAAAAAAATTTTTAGCCTATTTGAATTGTAAACATTGAGAATCTTTGCTTAGGTGAAAAATTGTATTCATGTTTAGAATAGACATATAAAAATGTAAATTATTGACAGCGTGGTATTAATATTTAAATTGTTATTCTGTCTTCGGTTCATTAGTTTATTTTCAACTTTCCTCAGTTTGTACGTTTAATTAATTTACAATAATTATAGTTTATTATTTTTATATTACACTTGATTTTTAGTCTATTTTTAGTCTCATTGTTTGTACTCGGATTTTTTTTAATTACATTCTCACCAGAAATGAGAAGATTTTGTTTTTAGTTTCATTAGTGGATGAAAAAGTAAAAAAAAATTAACTTGTTTTTTGGTTAATATTTTTATTTTGTCAACTATTTTTAATTATTTAGATTCTAATTTTTATTCACTTCGAATTAGTACTTTTAGTTTTTTTTTCATTTAATGGTTCTTTTTATCTATTCAGTATTTGATTCACTTTATTTGCAATCACACTACTTTTAATTTCTTTTTTTTTTTACAACGACAGAAGTATTACGATACCATAGAATGTATTTAATTGCAATCGAACTCTGCTATCGTACTTTTAAAAGAAGCGACAAAAAATAATTTCGCTAAATTGTCACGCGCCTTTTTCTATTGTTGACACTTTAGAAAAAAGTGATTATTCGACACAGGGAGATCTGGAAAATTATTTTCGATAATAACAATAACAATGATGATGAGAATTATTATCATTACTGATATTTTTATTAATATTGTTATACTAAAAATTACAGAAACAAATATTTATGTTTATATAATTGTTTGATGAATTTAAATAATTGAAATAATTTTACCTATAAAATGTGGAACGTAGGATCGCCCTGTAAAAATGGTTTTTAGTATTATAATTGAAAAGACTTGAGAAATTAGTTTCTTCCTTTAAATGCTTTGTTATACTTTTGAAGCTGAGAAAAATTCACTTTTGTACATTTTTGTTTTGATTTTGATTGATAAAAATAAAACAAAAAGGAAAAGAAATTTTGTTCTATAAAAGTATTATTATTTTTCGAAATAGGCACACAAAGTAAAGAAGGTAATTTAAAAAATGCTTTCATAAATATAATTTAATTTTTGATTTAACAAATCGTCGACATGTTTCTATAAGATGAAATCTGTGATAATTTTAGTAGGATATATATATATAGAAAGAATATATATGAGTGCTACGAAAAATTCTGTAATTCCTGCATTCCTATATAGATATTATCATTACCAAAATGTGATTTTTGAGAATTTATATGTGACGCGATCTGAAGAAAGGGACCTTAGAAGCAAATCATTTTAAGGTTGGGTTAGAGTTACTTTTTTCTTGTTTGAAAGTTTCTTTTTACTTATTTCGAATTAAAATCAGTGTTTATTAAATATTTTAGTTTTAATAAAGACTTAAACATCAATGATTTATATTGACAGTTGATCCTTTTTTTGTATTTTCATTTAGAAAATTTCAAACATAACCTATAATTTTTTGCTTCTAAGGTCCCTTTCTTCAGATCGCGTCACATATAGATGCGTACCCAATATTTATGCGTTATTGTATAATTATTTTAACAAAAAGTATTCATTCCTTAAGCTTTTTACGCCAATAGAATGTAATATTAAATTATTACACTTGTATAATTTTGTTTGTAATATTATTATTATGCAAATTAAGGTCCAAAAATAATGAATAAAGACAGACATGAAATGCTTATCAGAAAAACTCTTATCAATTATATAAAATATAATATAAAATAAAATACAATGCGTCTACAGTATTCTATATAATAGCTGAAGATGTAAGATAACTGATAAAAGGTATTAAGTCAACGCATGAACAATAATTTTAGTGTGTATTTTGTAGCCTAATAGGGGCTTTGTATGCCTTATAAAATGGAAATTCTATAGTTCGAATTATAGATTGTAAAAATTTCATTGACGAATATATGACGAAAAGAACAAGCACTTGTAGAAACTCGGCAAAAATAAAAAATGCATTCACATTATTTATGCAATTTTTAATTGGTTTTTTTTTCTTAAAAACAGGCCAAGGATATTGTGATATTTTTTTACTTTTTTCGACTTTTTTCGACTTATTTTGATAGAAAATGTCTTTTTCGACTTTTTCTCCAACATAGTTTTTCTAAAGAAATTAAATTGAGACAAAAAACGAATTAAAAGTGTTGCGAAGCAACATTTTGATTCGTTTTTTGTCTCAATTTGATATCCTTAGAAAATCTGTGAAATATTGCAACAAAGTTCCATTTTTTTGATATAAATAAATTTTTAAAATTAAGTTTTAAAATTATATTTCCAAATTTTTTATTGAACCTAGTAAATGTTACGCGCGCGAAACACAGTATTCAATTTATTTTTATTATGTAAATTACAAAATTTTTAATTTTTAAATATAAACTTCAATTATTTTTGAATAATTTTAGATTCAAAATTTAAAAAAATAACTTATTAATTCACATAATTAATTAGGTATTAATGTTTATTATTTTTAAAATTTTTAATTTTTTTAATTCTTATAAATAATAAAATATTCTTCTCAGGAATTTAATTATTTTCCAAAAAGATGAATAAAATCCAATAATCAAAATTTTTATTTTATTAACAGAAACGATTAATTTTAAAAAGAACAATAAATCTTTGTAAAATTCAGTTATTTTCAAAGTTTTTAATTAAAATTATTTTTAAAAAATTACATTATTTAAACAAAAACTTGAAGAAATTCTTCCAAAAAATTTTATTATTTACGGAAACTAATAAAACTGTTTAAAAGAATTTAATTTTCTACCAATAATTTCAATAAAGTTTAATAATAAAATTTTATAATAATTAACAAAATCGCTTATAATTAAAAAAAATTAAAGAAATTCTTCAGAAAAATTCAAGTATTTTCAATATTTTAATAAAATAAATTGAATTGATTTTTATAAAAAAAATTTTAATATAATTCGGAGAAGAATTTAAATATTGTCCAAAAATATTTAATAAAATAAATTCAATGATCAAATCTTTAATTACAATTATTAAAAAACAGATTATTTTATAAACTTTTAAGAAATTCTTCATAAAATTCTATTATTATTAAAATTATTAAAAAAAACTGAATTGTTTTCAAAACTGCATTGTTTCAAAAAATTCAAAACAATTCAATTATTTTCAAAACTTTTAATAAAATTCTTAACGAGAATTCAATTATTTTCATAAATAATAAATATTTTTGAGAAAATTTAAGTATTTCAATTTTATTAAAATATCTTTAATCCAATTCAATTTTTGTACTTAAAAAAAGTAATTGCATTTTCAAGTAATTTAAAAAGTGATTTTTAGAAATAATCAAATTACTATAAAGGTTTCAAAATTAAAATTTTTTGACATTTGAATTATAAATAATTTTAATTAAAATTTTTGATAAGACTAAGTTTTATGAAAAATTTTAATTCAAAATATTTTAAATAATTAGTTAAATTTTTTACTTATTTGAAAAATATATTTTAATAGGAAAATTTGTATTTAAAAATTTTTGAGAAATGAGGTTTTTGAAAAATTTTAGGAAATTAAAATGTTTTTTGAACATAATTGAATTTCCGAAAATAATTTTAAAAATTGAAACAATTAAAATTTTTGTCAAATTTTGTTGAATTAAATTTTATATTTGAAAGAAATTATTTTATTACCTTTAACAATTGTTTTGAAATATAATCGTTTTTTTTGGTGAATCATATTTCGAAAAATAATATAATATAATAAATAATTTAATTCTCAAAGAATATTCTCAAAATTATTAACAAATTTTAGTTAAAAATTCTAAAAAATAATTGAATTTTGGAGAAGTTGCAGTAGTAAATTTTGAAAAGTAATTAAATTTTTGAATGTTTCAAATTAAAAATTTTTTTAAAATTACAATTACTGTAGAAATTAAGTAAGATTTAAATTTTTATTTTGAAAAATTATTCAACTTTTACATAATTTTAATTAAAAATTCTAAGAACATAATTGAATTCCAGAAGAATTCAAATTGTAATTTTTATAGGAACAATTAAAATTCAAAAGGTTTGAAATTGAAATTTTTAAAAATTCTAATCCCTGTGGAAGAGCAGTAAATATTAAATTATTATCA
The DNA here is from genome assembly GCF_015476425.1 of Leptopilina heterotoma. Lineage (NCBI taxonomy): Eukaryota > Metazoa > Arthropoda > Insecta > Hymenoptera > Figitidae > Leptopilina > Leptopilina heterotoma. The sequence continues at coordinate 2,601,454 of NW_025110874.1, read as the reverse complement.
AATTTTTGTTTATCAAAAATTATTAAAGTTTTGAATAATTTAATTAAGAAATTTAGAAAAAATTAGGTTTCAGAATCATCATTTTTTTTTTTTTAGAAAATATAATTGAATAATAAAAAAAAAATGATTGAATCATGAATTTCAAAAAGGGCTCAACTCTGAAAACCTAATTATTATTATGTGAAAATGACTCTTACGGTTTTCAGAGATAAAAGCTCTTTTCGAAATTTACGATTAACTTATGATTGAAAAATTTTTAAATTATTAAAACTTTTAAATAATTTTAAATTATATATTTAATTATAATTATTTAATATTTTAAATAATTTTTATTATTTATTTAAACAATAAAAAGTAATTTCGTCAAATTTAATATTAATATAAATTATATTTTTTTTAAAATTTTATTACAATTTTTAAAAGTAGACGTATTATTTTTTTGCTAAGAAAAATGTTAAAAAATATTAAAAATCTATTTGAAAGAATTAAATTTAACATAAACTTAAAATTGAAATTTTTATTCGGCCAAAGAAAAAAGTTAAAATATTTTCCGCCTTTTTTTTGTTCTTTGAATCAACGACTTTTTTTTACTCTTTATGGTCGATTTCAGGAATAAAATAATTACCGCGATATATTAATAAATTAATATATTGTATTAATTAATTTAATTATTTAATTATTTAAATAAATTTAATTTATGCTAAATATTAATAAATATTTTTTAATTACTTTTGTTTATTAACAATTAAAAAAAATATTAAAATATTTGTTAGAATTTATTTATTAAATAATTATTATAATTATAACTTTATAAAATTATTTAATAGTTAGCTCGTCTGTATTAAATAAATAAAAGAGATAAATAATTTTTTTATTTTTATCAGTAAAGAAATACATAAATTGCATAACAAAGTAATTTATACTGCAAGTGGAGTCAGGAATTGGAATGTGATTTATGGATTAATTGTACGTGACATCTATTTTGACCGATGTTGAATTTTAAATAAATAATTATTATTCATAAATGGAAGAAATTTGAATTCAAAGAAGCCCGCGCAAAATACACTTGCTGTTTTGGCGCGTGCGCACTCGTCAAAGCGATCGTGCACATGCGCATAACCTCCATGATCCACAATGTTCGCAGAAGCACTTGCTGTTCTGCAGATAGTTGTTCGGTTTTTCGCATTTTCCTAACAGAAGGAAAACTAATTAGTGCATCTCAGTGCCTCGATTGGAAACGTAATATGTTTGACCGAGTGTAAATCAAGAATTCAGTGAAGGAAAATAGCTTGCAAAAGAAAAGCATCAATCGAGAAAAAATGGGTGAGTAGAATTTTGTGATTTACTGCTGAATTCTGCCTCTCGCGGTGCCGGTTACCTTTTTCTCCGAATTCATCACTTTATTATATGTGGCCTCAACATTTGTCTATTTGCATACGTCTATCCGTAAACAGTAACAATAGTACGATGACAGATTTAATGATTCCAAGCGGTATTTGCCTTGGATTTTTCATGTGGGTTATAATGTGAAATTTTTGCTGCTCTCGATGGCGGACCAATGTTTTCGAGACGGTGGGAAATAGGGTGCAACGCGCCTCCTATACCTATAATTAGTCGTATCGTTGATTTGACGTTTTCTTGGCCGACGGTGGCTCATTCTTGTCTTGGAGTTTTGTTTTTCATTTTCATTTTGTAGTTGCGCTTTTCCTTAGCGCGTTGGTGTCGCGCTATTTGAGCGTGACCTGCATTTGCCGGCTTGGGCTGGGCTGCTTGGCTCGACTCCTCGTCGTTGCACTGACCGTATCCTCCTTCACAGCCCATGCACCGATCGTTCGATTCTCTTTGCAAACACTTTGCACTTGATTCACCCCTCGAGTCAGCGTTATGGATGGCCAGATGGCCTTTCAGTAAAAAAAAAAAAGGGAGGATTATCTTTGAAGAAACCTTAGCGAATTCTGAGCCAAAGTAAAATCCTCCTCGAATTATGTTTCTTGATATTTGAAATGCACTCCTACTTTTATAATTATTTCCTCATCAGGGTTGCCATAGGTCAGGAAAAAATCAGGGAAAGTAGAATTGGCCTGGGAAAAGTCATGGATTTTTATTGAAAGTACTGGAAAAAATTCAACTCTTAGCATTCATAAGAAAATTCTGAATTTTGGAGTCTTTTTTTGTTTGACCCATAAACTATTATATTACCACGAATTCTGATAAAAAAAATCCCTTCCATTTTTTCTATTTCTGACAACAATTTCTCTTTAAATAAATTTATTTTTCAAGAATAATAATTTTAATATTTCAAAATTAATTGAATTTTAAAGGAGTTGAATTTACTTAGAACTTAGATTTTTGAAAATTTTAATAATTAAAATTATTCTGAAATTAGTTAAATTTTTAATATATCCTATTTAATTAATTATCTACTAAAAATAATGGATTTGTAAAAGAATTTTAGTTAAAAACACTGAAAAATGGAATTTTGGAGAAGTAACAAATGATTGTAGAAATTTAATTATTTTCAAAAGTATTAAAATTCTTCGCAAAATTTCAATTTATTATGTTCAAAAATTTAAAAAAAATTCTCGTCAAAATTTCAATTATCTTTATAAATAATAAAATTCTTCTCCGAAATTCAATTATTTTTCAAAAATTTTGTATAAAATTCTTAGCAAAATTTCAATTTTTTTAATAAAATTTTCCAAAAGAATTCAATTCTTTAAGAAAATTGTAATAAATTTCTACGCAAACATTTAATTATTTTCATAAATAATGAAAATTTCACAAGAATTCAATTATTTACAAATTTTTTATAAATTGTTCTGCAATAATTCAATTATTTTCATAAATAATAAAAATCTTTTTAGAAATTCAATTTATAAATAATAAAACTCATTGTAGAATTTCAATTATTTTTAATACAATTATTTTAATCAAATTTCTTTTTAAAAATTTTATTAAAATTCGTCCAAAGAATCCAATTATTACCTGCCTCGAATATAATTTTACTGCTTTTTTTGATTTATTTTCAAAAATTGCGACTTTTTCCTCTTTTCTTCCAAATACTTCAACAAATTGAAATTAAATTTTCGAAATAAACAATTAAAAAGATTTTGAATAATTGAAATTTTTGTAAAATTCGTAAGTGAAAAAAATGGATTTTTTTCAAGTATTTTATTATACAATTTTTAAAAATCAACTTTTAAAGAATTTTAATTGCAAATTTTGAAAATAATTGTATTTTCGAAAATTTTAATGAAAAATCTTCAAGTGTAAATTGAAAAATGAAAACCAATAAAAATTATTTTCTAAAAATTATAGTAAAATATTTTTGAAAAAAGTCATTCTTACAATTTTTTCATTCTAATTTTTTTAAAATTCAATTATTTTCAATTTTTTCTCAATTACATATTTCAGAAAATTCAAATACATAGGTACAAAAAAATAATACAAACATTACAATTGTTCAAAATTATTTTTAACGCTTTGAAAAAAACAATCAAGTTAAAAATTTTTAAATTAAATTCTTTAAAAAATTAATTAGTTTTTATTAAATTGTACAAAAATTGTTTTACAAAAGTCAATTATTTTCGAAAAGTTACATTATACTATTTTTAAAAAAACTAATTCTTATAATTGTTTTATCATAATTTTTTAAGATTCAACTATCGACGAAAAAAATAAATTAAAATTTTTTAAATTTACTTTTTTAGATTCATTAAAATTTTAAAGAAATCATTTTCATATTTATAATTAAAACTCTTCAAAAATTGGAATATATTTTTATATTTTTCAAAAATTCAATTATATTTTAAACAGATTTTACCAAATTTCAATTGTTTGTAATTTTTTAATTTTACATGATTGAAATTTTAAAAATTCTTTTATCATTTTTTGAAATTATTATACATTTTTTCGAAACAAAAATCAATAATTTAAAATTTGTTTATAAAATTCTTCGCAATAGTTCAATAATTTCCATAAATATTGAACTACTTTTCAGGAATTAAATTATTTTTTAAATAATAAAATATTGTTAGGAATTAAATTCTCTTAATTAATTCATATTATTTTAAAATTTGTTGATAAAATTCTTTATAAGAATTGAATTTCAAGAAACATTCAATAATTTATTCAATTTTTTATTTTTGTATTTAAATAATTGAAATCTCGTAGGATTTTGTTTTAAAATTAAATTAAAATTAAATAAATAAATTATAATTAAATTAAAATCAAATTGATTTAAATTTAAATTTTAGTTAAAATTTTAAATAATAATTGAATATTAAATGCTTTATTAAATAAATTATTAGAAATAATTGAATTTTGAAAAGGTTTCGAATTTAAATCTTTGAAATTTTGAATTTTCTATACATTTTACTATAACAATTCTGTAGAATTAATTTTTTGAAAAAGTTTAATTGAATTTTTTTGAAATTATTTCAAGTTTTTATTTTCTAATAATATATTCAATTGAAGAATTCCCGAATAATCGAAATTTTGTAAAATTAAATTGCAAACAAATGAATTTGAAAATTCTCAAACAACTTTTTCAAAAATGATTATAAAAATAATTGATTTAATAAGAAGAATTTTAGTTAAAAATTCGAAAATGATAATTGAATTGAAATGATGAAAATAATTTTAAAGAAGTTACAATAAGAATATTCTTATAATATAAAATAATGATTTTATCACTCGGTCATCTTTAATTATTACAAAACGCATGAAGAGATTGATTACTCCGAGTCGAAGACTCGGAGTGATCGATATCTTCATGTTTTGTAACAATATTTTTATAAGGTATTGAATTTCAAAAAGGTCTGAATTTGAATGTTTTGAAGAATTTTAATTCCTATGGAAAAATAATAATTAAATACTTTTTTAAAAATTTAGTTATTGATGTTTGCGAATAATTTTACAATTAAAGAAATTCGTAATTAGATGTAATAGAACATTTTTTTTAGTATCTAATAATTTTTCGAGTAAATCCGAATATTCTGTAGGGTCAGGGAAAGTAAAAATTTTGTCTGGAAATCAGGAAAAAACATAAAAAAAAACAAAATAAAATTTTTGTGGTAACCCTGATGATTAATGATGAAAAAAACAAGTCTTCCTTACGCAATCATATTCACCGGCAATTATCTCCTTTAATCAGTGTCAATTAACAGACTTACCTCTCCCTTAGAGACTAGAAAACACTCTCCAACTGAATGTTATACCGTTACACCTGTTTTTTTTCATCACATTTTGATTAATCTTAATAATAGTATAGTATTTAGTATTTTCTAAACTTAAAATTACCTGGAAAAAATCTTATCTAGAAAGGTATATTGTTTTTGTTTCTCTTTTCTTAGAAACTCTTCTATAGGTAATAGTGTTAATTGTTTTTTTTTAACAAATGTACATTTCATAGAAAGCATCGATTGTTTATTTTTTAAAATAAAAAGAACGTTGTTATTTTATACATAGGAGATGTTTTGTAATTGGTGTGATACTACTCTCTTAATAAAACGCTTGTGGATAATTACTCCGTTCTTTCAATTCATTTATAGTTGGCAGCTACTTTATTTCCGCAACAACAGCTTCTTCTCTAGAGCCAATAAATTCAATATTGGTGCAGTCAAGTTTGTATAGTAGCTGCACTGACTCTCATCCGAAGTCGTCGCTTTAATCATTCAGGCAAAACAGACGGAAGATAAGAAAGAATGACGACTATTGTACTTTGAGTTCAATGAAACTTTTACGCACGTTTTGAAAAATAGAATTTGCAAGTTTTTTTTAACATAAAGACAGATTGGAATTTTTATAAACAAAAAAAATTATTTAGGTTCTTTGTCATAATTTCTTGGTTCCAACTCCAATTTTTAAGAATCGGAATTTTAATTAGTTTTAAACAAATAGAAGGTTCTATTCATTGTTTAGTTGCTTATTTTTGACCTATTTTTTTCAATCCACATGATGAAGAAAAAGAGCTGAATATCGGAATGAAGAAAGTAATTAAAGTTGTGAATAAATTTTTGTTTTTTACTTTTTTTTAAAAAAAAAGACATATGGCATATTTTGTATAGAGATGAAAGGAGAAAATTACCAAACAATTTCGTGTAAGGATACTCTGAAAGAACTTCAATTACATGGTTGATTTGATATTGATTTTTTCTAGCTATATACATTGGAGCAATAAACATAAGGGCGACTCCCTCTTAGAGTCATTCTCTTGATTGCCTTTACTTCATCCGATGATGTGCTGCATGCTTTACAACCTTGCAACCTTGGTTTTCGATTGGCTTGTGAACCTCTTGACCAAGCTTGAAAATTATTCACGAGTGCACTCTCAGTTTCTTTTTTCAAATTCCAACTAGAGCAAACTCTTTAAAGTTGATATCATATCTCTCTCATTGGCACGTTTGCTGTATTTTTTTTAGGGGAAAAAGATTTATTATTCATCTAAATTTTTTACTGTGGAAAATTTATAATATTCTAATCAGAAAAAATATCTACAACTTGAATTGGGACTTAATTTTGAAATAAATATTTTTAAAGCAGCATTTCTTTACGTAATTAAAATTTAAAAAATTTTGTGGCAACCACTGTATAATAAATTCAAATGTAACTTCATTATTCACAACAGTATTAATCTACTTATGTATTCTTAATTTCATTTCATATTTTTATTATTTTTGAATCGATTATTAAGGTGTGTGGTAGTCAGAAATGATCTTTAAACATTTGTCTAATGATTCATTCAATGAAATAAATTAATAAATTAATGCAGGTTTTTTCTCGCATCGTGTTTATTAATAGCAATAAATTCCTTAAGTCATGCTATCTTCACTTGAAAATAATATAATTTATCACTCAATCGAGAATTTGTAAATGGCACTTGACTTCTTAATTATTACCAAAGGTGAAAATTTCACATCTGCAAATGCTCCAAAGTTCTTATGTAATAGTCGAAGAGAACCTTCTTCTTCTTCTACTTCTACTTCTACTTCTTACCCAGAGATAGAATTAGATTAAACGAATTCCAGATTGACTAACGTATATATAGCTTAAAATACGTTCCATGTATTGAAATTATAATTTAAAAAAAGAAATAAAATATTAAAATACTGTTAATTTTTCAATATAATAATGATGAATATACAGATATAATAACTTTATGGTGAATTTTTAATTCAATAAATGACATTATTTCTCGATCTTGTACATTAAAATTTATACAGTAAGTGGCCCATAAATCAAATTCTTTTCTGGTGTATTTAACTTGACTTCTTACACATGTGGCCTGTTAAATTTCATAGTGGAATCAAGGCCGAAACGCACACACCTTTGTTATCGTCACATTGAAACACGTGTAAACAATTCGTGATAAAATCTTCTTAAAAATTTTCAAAATTAAATTATTATTGATCGTGTTGTTTTTCTTTAAATGTTGGAAAACTTGGCTTTCTTTAAAATATTATTCCCTTGAATTTTAATACCTATGACAAATTAAGAAATATTTAAAACTAGATCGTAATTAAGATAAAGATTTTGGTGCCTTTAAAAAGTATTTAGTTGATTTTTTGTCTTTGTTATTTTTACAGTTAAAATTAGTCTCTGAAAATTGTATTTTTCTACAATTTTTTCTATAGTTTTCGCCACCGTAAAAATTTTAATTAAAAATCTTTTAAAATTGCATTTTTGAAAAATTATTTGTAAAATATCTCATGAATTCATCTTTGTCAGATGGAGATTTAAGAGAAACATATCGCAGTTTCGAACACCGAATTGAAAAGCTTATCTCTTTTTTTTAAAGATAGCATTAGACTGTCTTCGCAACAAATCGCTTATATCAATATTAACATCATGTTGAACGTTTAATTTTTAATATTAAAACAGAAAAAACATGTATCGCCAAAAATATATAATAAATAAACATAATATAGATACCGAGTTTTTAAATTGTAGTAAAAATTTTAAACTCTAATCTTGTCAAAAAGAATTTATTGGAATGAGCAAACAGAAAATGATCAAGGATAATCTAAATTTAAAGAATTAATATAATACTGTGAGTTGTACAATTATTTTTATTCATTTTTTTGTTATTTAAATCGAAATCAGATTTCGAATCATTGTGAATCAGATTATAGCTTATAGCAATTGGAGCGAATCTATTAAAAATAAGAACTGTTTCAGTGTCAGATTATCGTTTATTTAGTGAACAGCATATATAATAAATAATGAAAAGAGCAATGCAATGCTGCTCGTACTCTCTAAATCGCGATCGAGAAGGGAAAATGGTTATTTTTGTTTGTTGAAAAACGTTGGAGAATTGATGCCAATGATCATTTAAAACTTGAAAGTCTGCTAAAAGCGAACAGACAACTGTTTTTGAGTTTTTATTTGTTGATTTCCCTCGATTACAATTCGAAAGTAATGAAGAACTACGTGCAGATCTGGTTTCCTTGTTTATTGCAGCAGTGAATGCTATGTATAGATAATAATGAATAATTCTAAAAGTTTTTTCATTAATTTGCAAATTTATAAACTGTGTTTGTTAAGTTATCAACAATATCAGATAATAGTGGGTTTATTAGCCAATAATGTTCTATTTATTATTAGTTTGAAATACAAATTGTTAGCATCTATATATTAGTATTGTTTTAAATAATCACTATTTGGAAAAAGTTGGTTGTACTTGTTCTAACTTACCAATGATAGAAATTAGGATTATTTCTTTGTGTCCACAAAGATTTTGACTGTTAACTCTAAAGTATCAAATTGTATCTAATTGATACAAAAAGTGTGGATCAAATAAAAAATTGAGTCAAATTTTTGGTATCAATTTAATACTTTTAAGAAAACTGTGAAATAATGGGTATTCAGAAATGACTTGTCAATTAATTATGAAAGAAGATTTCGATTAATTTTTTTGGTATAGTTTTCTATACATGTTTAAGTTTATCTGCTGAAACTTATGAGTTAGATTTGGGAAACAAATTATTAATGAAAAATGAAGAAAAGGAAAACGAAATCTTAGCCGACTCTGAGTATAAAAATGAGGTTGGAGTAGTGCACGTTTTTAAAAACGAAAATTAACTTACTTTTCTTTTATGTGACAGTTGTCCTCGAATAACTTGAATGACTTGAATTTATAGCCAAAATAAAGTATATTATTTTGGCATTACTTTTTTTATCATGGCATTACTTTTTTGTTTCCGTTTTTAAAATCGTTGCAGACTTCAAACTCATATACCATATATACCACTTTATTTATGTCCCAAAAAGAATTTATTAAACAGAGCTGTTAAAAATTATGGTTTGTTTTTTAAAATACCAAAAAAGATTAAATTAATTTTATAATATAGAAGCAACAAAGAATGGCAACTTTTATTTTTTTTAAAAAACTATTTCACCGAACATGTTGAAAAAAATGAATTACTATACCTTATTCATAATTAACAGAGTCTTTATATTTATTGGTTTTTTTTTATAAGTTTTTTATCTTTTAAATTTAAAACTTTAAACAAGAGTACTAGTAGAAGGAGAAAGAATTTAATTTCCAACAATTTAAACAAATAAAGGTTGCATTTGAATAAAAATTACAATTGTTTGTCAAGAAATATTTGTTAAATATTGGATTATGTTACTTAAATTATTTCTTATTGATAGAAAATTGTAATTTTTATTCAAATGCAACTTTTAGTTGTTTAAAGTGTTGAAAATTTTATTCTTTATACTTCCACTAAATCGAATTTAAAATTTATTAATTATTTTCATGTAAAATTTTGATTTAAATCATGATTGAAATGGAAACATGTATTTAATTTTTAAATCCTATGATTCAACTAATAAAAGTCATTGCTATTAAACAAATAATAGTTCGAAGTTAAAGCAATCAAAAATGCTAATTTGATGGGCCGAATTTAAAAATATGGAATTTCAAATTTGCTATGATATTTCATTTCTGTGACAAAAAAGTAGAAATTTTCTTGACGAAACGGTTAGCATGTAACTATAAAATTGACTATAAAATTAACACTTTTAAAGACCGTAGTTTTATAACTTATAAACTTTTATTGCATGAATAAATATATGTTTCAGAATATCAAAAAGACATATTTTCACGCATATCAACAGTAATTTTTCATAATTATCCGGCAAATCGTATAAATTCTTGCTTTGAAACAAAAGGAAATAAATAAGTTTTCTTTCATGAAGAAAGAGTAAAAAAGAAAACAGATAAGAAATTTTAGAAAATATATATCAAAGTTAATTATCCAAAAGCTTTAAATTTGAAATTTCTTATTAATAAACACCACTATTAGTGACAAATAAAATTATTGAAACTTATTTTAATGATGGGACATCGAAAGAAAAACATCGACATCGAAAATTCATAACATCTATGTTTCGATGATGATAATAATAACATTTGAAGTAGATTTTAAAAAGATTTAAGATAAAATGGTAATGAAAAAAATTGAATTCTATCAGTTAAATAATATTAATTAATATATTAAGACAGATATAGCATTTTAGGTCCGTAAATTTGCTTCAAGTCTGTAAAAGTCCGTTTTTTGAAAGAAGAGGGACAAAAAGTTCGTAAATTGTACGATATAATTTGGAGAATTTTAGAGAAATTACAAATGATTGTAGAAATTCAATTATTTTCAAAAGTAATAAAATTCTTCGCAGAAATTCAATTATGTTCAAAAATTTAAAAAAATTCTCGTCAAAATTTCAATTATTTTTAGAAATAATAAAATTCTTCTTCGAAATTCAATTATTTTCAAAAATTTTCCTCAATTCAATGATTTTGAATATTTGCTATTTTAATAAAATTTTCCAAAAAAAATTCAATCATTTAAAAATTTTTTAATAAAATTCAACTCAAGCATTTAATTATTTTCATTAAATAATAAAAATTTCACAAGAATTCAATTATTTTCATAAATAATAATATTTTTACAGGGATTCAATTATTTTCGTAAATAAAATTCTTTTTAGTAATTCAATTATTTTTATAAATAATAAAACTCAATGCTGAATTTTAATACAATTTTAATGGAATTCCTAGAAAAATGTAATTATTCTTAAAACTGTTATTAAAATTCGTCAAAGGAATTCAATTATTTAAAAATTTGTTGATAAAATTCTTTATGAGAATTCAATTATTTAATAAATTGAAAATAAATTTCACTTCAAATTTTAGATAAAAATTAAATATTAAAAGCATTAAAGTGTGAATTTTTAGAAAAAAAATTGAATTTTGAAAAGGTTTCATATTAAAATCTTTAAAAATTTTAATTTCGCATTCTTTTAACTAACATTCTGTAGAGAAATTAATTTTTTTGAAAAAGTTTGTTTCAATTTTACTCGAAATTATTTTTTTGAAAATTTTATTTTCTAATATATGTAATTGAAGAATTTCCGAATAATTGAAAGTAAAATTGAATTGTAAACAAATGAATTTGAAAATTCTCAAAGAACTTTTTCAAAAATTATTAAAAATAATGGATTTATAAAAGAATTTTAGTTAAAAACACTTTGAAAAAAGTAATTTTTTGAGAAATTACAAAATATTGCAGAAATTCAATTATATTTTTGTATTTAAATAAATGAATTCTATATGTAGAATTTTCTAATAAAAATTGATTTAAAAATGAATTCATTAAAATTTTAGCTAATAATTAAATATTAAAAGAAATATAGCGTGAATTTTTAAGAAATAATTGAACTTTGAAATTAATTTTTTTGAAAAAGTTTAATTGGATTTATTTCTACATTATTTGAAGTTTTTATTTTCTAATATTTAAATTTAATTGAATAATTTACGAATAATTGAAATTTCGTAAAATTGAATATTGTAAACAAATGAATTTGAGAATTGTCAAAGAACTTTTTCGAAAATTATTAAAAATAGTTGATTTAGAAGAATTTTAGTTACAAATTCTTGAAAATAATAATTTAATTGAAATGGCGAAAATAATTTTGAAGTGAGTACGATATTTTTATAATATAAAATAATGATTTTATCACTCGGTCATCTTTAATTATTATAAAACGTGAAGAGATTGATTAAACTCCGAGTTGAAGACTCGGAATGATCGATATCTTTATGTTTTATAGTTATGAAAAAATTTAGTTTATAGTTAACCAATTTTTACCAATTTTAACCAATTTTTAGTAGAGTTTCACTTTATTATATCACTGTTAACTTGAAAGTATCAAATAGTAAAGATTTGTTACCAAAAATATGGATCAAATCATAAATTGATTCAAACTTTTGGCATCAATTTGATCTACATTTGTATCAAGTTGATACTTTTAAGAAAACTTTAATTTGGTTTCAGTAAAAATTAATTAAAACTAGGAAACAATTTTAATAATTTAGATTAAGGTATGACATTTCTAATTCAGATTTAATGAGTGCTTATTGGAATAATATACATATTGCATATCGTAAAAAATTGGTTTATTATGTACAAACGTTTTAAAATTCAGCTTAGTCTTAATATTATTCCGGGAGTGTAATGTAATACTATGTCATTATAGACAGAATCTTAAAAATTTACATATACTATTTTTTTTGAAAAATAATTTTCTAATAATGGCGGTACCTCGAGAAAGAAATTGCTTTTTATGTTTAAAACAATAAAGCTTAAATGACCAAATGAATTCAGTAAATGATGCTCATGCAGTCAGATAACTATCCCTCTAGCAGTTTATTCCTGGAAACGTCATTTCGAACCAGTGACATCATACAACAGCACTTGAAATATAGTGGGGGGATCTACAGTGTCATGAATCTACCTTACTTTCTTATTAGTGTCGGTTCGCGTTTCAACTTATGAGGATCATTCAGTTCTTCCGTACAAACCAAACTCAATTCAAAATTAATCAATCTCAATTATTAATTTTCTTTCCACGCGAGTCTAAATTTCCACTTAAGGAAGCGTGGTTCATTGGAAAATTAATTATTTATCGAAAAATAAATTTATAAAATAAATAATAAAAATTTGTAAATTTTTAAATTTATCGAGTCAGTGATCTATTTATTATTTTCATTTTAAAAAAATTGTGAGAATAATTTCGAATTTTTGATTACAAATTATATCGTTAGTGATAATTGTGTTGTGTGCAAATTCAGCGTGAAGAATTTCTCAATTTGTAGTAAGCCTATAAATTTTTTTTGGTGGAATAATGAAGCCGAAAAAGAATGAAGGCTTTATAATGAGTGAAAAAAATGGGGTCATGAGCGATCCCGGCCCCGAGACACATCTTAAACAACAGAAGCAAATAAAAAGGGGTGAGGAGATGAAATTTTAATTAGATTATGTATTTAGTGGCCGAAGGGTTTTTAATTGATTACTCAGACCCACATGCGCAACACACCCGGAAATCAAAAGACAATTTTATATTTACAACTTCTTTTAATTTTACGACTGAAAAATAAATTAATTATTTGTTACAGAGTACAAATTTCTAAAAAAAATCTTGATTAACAGAACTTTTTCGTCACCTTGAATTTAAAAAATCATTTTTTTTTTGTCTTTATCGGTACAAAAATCTCATAAGTAAGGAAATTTTATTCTTTTCCGAACTAGGTCCTGCCTGAATTTTTTCGGATAAATCGAGGTTCCACCACTAGATTTCAAAAATATTAAAAATTTATAAAATAACTGTAGTTTTTCATTAATTAACTTGGATTATGATTAGAATTTTATTTAAACCCCCGTACCCTTGAAAGTATCACATGCTTTATGGATGACTCCTTATAGTTGATTATATAAGAATAAGAGCAAAAGTGAGTGTCGGGCAAAAATTATTATTGACGTGTCAATTATGACAATCTTTATTTTCGAGTGCCAAAGATAAGGTATGGCAGAGGTATTCATGAACCGCGCATAGCACGATAAAGAGTTAACCACAAAAAAGACGGTTCCATTACTTGCATAAAATCATTGAGGTTTCTATAATGTAACTTTATAGTAATGTCTATTTTTAAATCCTGCAAATTATAAATCCGGATTTATGACCACTAACAATTATCTCAGTCAGCACAAGAACATGATTAATTATTAACTTTTTACGATTTTTATTTTCTTGCTCTCGTAAAATAGGAAAAAAATTTTAAATTATTGTTTTTAAATATAATTTTGAATATTTAAGAAATGCAATTTTGTAAAATTATATGTTTTATGTAATATTTGAATTTTTTTACTAAAAAATTTTATCTTTTAAACTATGTAGGTACCTGCATGTGGTACAAAAACAAGTATTTTTTTTCTTTTTATTTAGTTATTTTATTTATTACTTTTTATTATAATTTTATTGTTTATTATTTTTATATAAGTTATTACATATAAGTTTTAATTTCATTGTTCATTGTTTATCAGTTTATTACTTTGATTATTTCTTTGAAACAATTTTGAGGCATATTTATATCTTATGAAACATGTCTGCGCATATATTTAGAAAAAAAATGTAAAAGTAATTATATGAAAACAATAAAATACGGTTTTAAGGACAAATAAATTCTTAAGTTTTTATAATAATATGAATAAACATTTAGTGATTTAATTGTTAAATTAAGAATATTAGTATGAGAAACAGTAATAGAGAAGTCAGGGATTTTTATTAAAAGTACTGGAAAATATTTAAGAATTCATAAGAAAATTCAGAATTTTTGTGTCTTTTTTGTTTGCCTCATAATCTATAAAATTACCACGAATTCTAACATAAATCCTTTAATTTTTCATATTTTTTTAAAAAACTATCATAAAAATATTACTTAGAAGTTATTCAATGAAGAATTTTAATTAAATAAACATTAATTTAATTTCAAAATGGTGCGTTTACAATTTTCATTAACAGATGAACTTCAAAGATGAGTTTCAATTTGAAATTTTATAAAACTTCAATTTTCAATGAATTTTCAATTTTCAATAAAATTTTAATAATTCAAATTCTTCTCAAATTAGTTACATTTAAAAAAAAGTATTTTTCATTAATCATTAAAATTAATGGATTTATAGAATGAAGAATAGTTTAGTTAAAAACACTTAAAAAATTAAATTTTGGAGAAGCTACAAATGATTACAGAAGTTTAATTATTGTTAAAAGTAATAAAATTCTTCGCAGAAATTGAATTTGTTCAAAAATTGAAAAAAATTCTCGACAAAATTTCAATTTTCTTTATAAATAATAAAATTCAATTTTTCAAAAATTTTTTATAAAATTCTTAGTAAAATTTAAATTATTTTCAAAAATTTTCTTTAATTCAATGATTTTCAATTTTTTTCATAAAATTCTCAAAAAGAATTCAATTATTTTAAAAAAATTTTGATAAAATTATAACGCAAACATTTCATTATTTTCATAAATAATAAAAATTTCACAGGAATTCAATAAATTACTAATTTTTTATTAATTTCTTCACAACAATTCAATTATTTTCGGAAATAATAAAACTTTGTACAGGGATTCAATTATTTTCAAAAGTAATAAAATTCTTCGCAAAAATTCAATTATGTTCAAAAATTTTTAAAAATTCTCGTCAAAATTTCAATTATTTTTAGAAATAATAAAATTCTTCTTCGAAATTAAATTATTTCCACAAATTTTAATAAGATTCTTGGAAAAAATTTCAATTATTTTCACAAATTTTAATAAAATTCTTGGACTAAATTTCAATTATTTTCAAAAATTTTCCTCAATTTAATAATTTTTAATATTTCCATTATTTTAATAAAATTTTTCAAAAGAATTCAATTATTTAAAAAAAAATTGATAAAATTATACACAGGCATTTTAATATTTTTATAAATAATTAAAATTTCACAGGAATTCAATTATTTACTATTTTTTTTATAAATTTCTTCGCAATAATTCAATTATTATCATAAATAATTAAACTTTGTAAAGGGATTAAATTATTTTTATAAATAATAAAATACTCATCGCAGAATTTCAATTATTTTTAAAACAATTTAATTTCAATCCAATTTTTTGAAAAATCTACTTAGAAAATTAAAAATTTTATCAAAATCCGTCGAAAGAATTCAATTATTAAAAAAGATGTTGACAAAATTCTTAATGAGAATTCAATTTTAAGAAACATTTAATTATTTGCAATAAATTATTTATTTTCGTATCTGTTTAAATAATTGAATTCTCGTAAAATTTTCGAATAAAAATTGATTTAAAAATGAATTTCAGTTAAATTTTTAGTTAATAATTGAATATTAAAAGCTTTAAATATCATGAATTTTTAGAAATAAAATTGAATTTCGAAAAGGTTTCGAATTCAAATCTTTAAAATTTTGAATTTTTCATACTTTTAAACAATAATTCTGTAGAATTTATTTTTTTGAAAAAGTTTAATTGAATTTTGTTTTAAAATTATTTGATGTTTTTATTCTACAATAAAAGTTTAATTAAAGAATTTCCTAATAATCGAAATTTCGTAAAATTGAATTGTGAACGAATGCGGATTTGAAAATTCTCAAAGAACTTTTTCAGAAATTATTAAAAATAATTGATTTAAAGAAGAATTTTAGCTAAAAATTGTAGAAAATAATAATTGAATTGAAATAATGGAAATAATTTTGAAGAAGTATAATATTCTTATAATATAAAATAATGATTTTAATTACTTGGTCATCTTTAATTATTATAAATCATTGAATTTCAAAAAAGTTTGAATTTGAAGAAAAGTTTAAAGGGGAAAAAAAGTCAAAATTTTGTCTGGAAATGAGGGAAAAGTTAGGGAAAACCAAAATAAAATTTTTGTGACAACCCTGTTTCAGCTGCTGATTAAAATTTAAAATATTTAAAATTTATTTATATTTACAGATTTAATATAAAGTGATAAAAAGAGTTATGATTTAAGAAAAGGTAGAAGATATTTTAAGATTTTAACTTTTTCTCCGGTTTTGAAAGTTTAATTTCAAAGGAATTCTATTTAACAACAGGATTTAAAAATCGCATAATACGAAAAGCCGTTCCTGAATGCAAAATAGCGTTGACGAAATTTTTGTTATCGTTGTGCGGCAATTATTTGTGAGACATTCTATTATCTTTTTTTTTTAAAAAAGCAACAGAGTCAATAACTATGTAACACGTACCGGCGTATTATGTAATCGATGAATGACGACTACCGCTTCCTTGCCCAGTGACTGATTAACATAAATGTAAGCGAAATTTATTCCTCTCGAAACAAGCGGAGCCCAAAACCTGTTACATTGGTATATTAGGACGGATATTATCATCATCATATTGCGACTATTGAAATAGTATAATGATCCATTGTTTCCGATTTGGGTTTTTCTCGTTTTCCTCTTCTCTGGCATGGCGCCACCCAGACTAAAGGCGACACATTTTATACTATTAGTGCGTGGAAATATAGTGGAAATATAGTGATGGAAGCTAGTCTAGTAGCAATTAGTCGAATTTGTATAAAGACTTTACTTCTAAACATATATATTCATTTACAGTGTCTCCTTCTCTCTCGAACTGCATAGAGCTTTGGGTCGTCACGTTTGACCCCACTTTGCGACATCCTATTTAACCCACTTTATGAATCACATTAACATATCGCACGAATACCACTTGGGGCATTGACAAAACGCCTACTAGGATCTCTGTCTCGTTCTAGAGTTTCATAGCTATTTATCGGATAGATTTTCTCTCAGTTCATGCTACTACTGTTAAGAGATTGCAATCGATAAGATTAGTGCTGAAGATTGCTTCGTTTAAGAGAATCGAACAAGTTTCGTACGTTTATCGCTTCTAATGCTATCAAATTCTTGAAAATGCCGAGAAGTTATTGATGCTCCTAAAAATTTATTTATTTCTTTTCAATCAATTATCAATTATTTTTTTAAATTAATATTACGTTACCTATTAAAGAATTTATTTTATTAATTAAATTAAAAGTTAATTTTAATTTTAAAAAATTAAAGAATCTTATTTTATTTATTTTATTCCATGTATACCTAGAAGTAAGTAAGTTAAAATTACATTAAATAAGATTAATTAAATTAATTTAAAATTACTACTATTTCAGTTTTTTTTATTTCCACTACTTTAAATTCGCTAATACTAGTCAATAACTAATCAAAAAACTATTCACAAAAATTATGATCAAATTCCACATACAGGAATTTAATTAATATTTAGAACAACATTTTCAAAAAAATGTCGAAAAAATCAATTATTTAACAACACTTTTATACAATTCTTCGCAATAATTCAATTACTTTTACTAATAATAACGTTTTTCATAATAAATCAATTATTTTCAATATCTTGTATTTTTATAAAATTTCACAGAAGAATTCATTATTCAAAAAAAAAAAATTAATAGAATTCATCCAAAATTCAATTTTTTTCACAAATAATAGAATTCCCACAGGAATTCAATTAATTCAGAATTACATTTTCAAAAAATTTTAGAAAAAATCAATTATTCAATAAAATTTTTAAACAATAATAATTCAATTATTTTCACTAATAAAACATTTTTCATAAAAATTAAATTTTGTAAAAAAATGTTTGATAAAATTCTAAGCAAGATTTCAATTATTTCCATAAATAATAAAACTCATTGAAGAATTTCAATTATTTTTAATACTATTTTAAATTAATTAATCGAAAAATTCAATTATTTTCTCAAATAAAGTTTTCCAGAAGAATTCAATATTATTTATAATAAAATTTTTATAATATTTATTATATTTCTAAAAAAAATTATTTAAAAGAATGTTTATAAAATTCTTTTGAAGAATTCAATTATTTTTAAAAATAACAAAATTTTTCACTGAAATTCAATTCTTTTTAAACATTTTAATAACAATTTTCGCAAGAATTCAATTATTTTCATAAATAATAAAATTCTTCTCAGGAATTCAATTATTTTTGAAAATTTTAATAAAATTCTTTGGAACTATTCAATTATTTTCATAAATATTAAAGTTCATCACAGGATTTCAATTATTTTTAATGCAATTTGACAGGAATTGCTCAAAAAATGTAATTATTCATAAAAATTTAATTTCATTTCCTCGAAAAAATCAATTCTTTAAAAAAATGTTTTTTAAATTCTTTGGAAGAATTCAATTATTTACAAAAATATTAGAATTTTTCACAGGATTTCAATTATTTGCAAATATTTTAATAACATTGTTCGAAAGAAATCAATTATTTTAAATACAACTTGAATTAAATTTTTTTGAAACAATTAAATTATTCTTCTAGATTTCAAAAAAAATTCTTCCCAAGAATTCAATTATTTACATAAATAATTCTTCAAAAGAATTCAATTATGTCGATGAATAACAAAATTATTCCCGAAAATTCAATTATTTTCAGAAATTTTTATAAAATTCTTTGGAACTATTCAATTATTTTCATAAATAATAAAATCCATCGCAGGATTTCAATTATTTTTAATACAATTTTATAGGAATTGCTCAAAAAATGTAAATTATTCTTAAAAATTTAATTTCAATTCCTCGAAAAAATCAATTATTTGCAAAAATGTTTTTTTTTAATTCTGTGGAAGAATTCAATTATTTTCAAATATTTTAATAAAATAATTCAATAGAAATCAATTATTTCAAATACAATTTTAATTTATTTTTTCTGAAATAATTCAATTTTTCTTTTACATTTTAAGAAAATTCTTCTCAAGAATTCAATTCTTAACATAAATCATTCTTCGAAAGAATTCAATTATGTCTATAAATAGCAAAATTATTCTCGAAAAATCATTTATTTTGAGACATTTTAATAAATCTTTGCAAAATTCAATTATTTTTATAAGTAACAATATTCATCACAAGAATTCAATTATGTTTGAAAGTAATAAATTTCTTCTTGGAAATTTAATTATTTTTAAAAATTCTAGTAAAATCGCTGGCAAGAATTAAATTATTTTCATAAATAATAAAATGCTTTTTAGAAATTCAATTATTTGCAAAAAAAATTTAATAAATTACCACACAAACATTCAATTATTGTCAAAAATTTTAATAGAATTCTTTGAAAATTTTAATTATTTCTAAAAACTTTTCGCAATTCATTTATTTTTTAATATCTACTATTTTCATAAAATTTCCAAACAGAATTCAAATATTTAAAAAAATTTGTTGTAAAAATCTTCGTAAGAATTCAATTCTTTTCATGAGTAATAAAAATTTCTCAGGAATTCAATTATTTAAATTAGAATTTGCATGAAATTATTCGAAGGAAATTAATTATTTAAAAATTTTTATAAAATTCTTCGCAAGAATTAAATTATTTTTATAAATATTTCAATTCTTTCATGAATAATAAAATTCGTTGCAGGAATTTAATTTATTAGCAGGATAAGAAAGAAGTAAATATTTTTGATGAAAATTAGGAAAAAGTCAGGAAAATAAAATATGGAATGTAATTTTTGTCAGGTTTGTGAAGTGTCTAAAACGAGTTTTCAGTCAAAAGTTTAATTTTTCGATAGCTACTTTTTTATTACTCTTTTTAGTTTGAAAACTACTTTTTGCTATTTTTTTAAAATTAATTATCCAGTGCGAACTCTGCTAGTCCAACTCCCTATTTTTAAATCAAAATGTTGAAAATTATACCTCTTTATACCCTTTCAGTAAATCGAATTTATAATTTATTTTATCTTTTTCTGTTAAAATACGAAATTATCACATTGGACTCTATA
The DNA here is from genome assembly GCF_015476425.1 of Leptopilina heterotoma. NCBI lineage: Eukaryota > Metazoa > Arthropoda > Insecta > Hymenoptera > Figitidae > Leptopilina > Leptopilina heterotoma. The sequence goes on along the minus strand of NW_025110874.1, from coordinate 2,580,756 downwards.
ATTTTTGTTTTGACTGTCCGTCAGATTCATCTTTATAAAAGCGCGCATTTCTTTTGTTCTTTTAGAACATAAAATGGAAATGAGAAATTCCAGTAAAATATTTGCAGCAAATTGGAAATATTTGAAAAGTTTATTTTTGTAAATTAAATACACGAAAATTTCTCTGTTATTTTAACTTAATGGAACAACTATTTTTATTCTGCTTAAAAACGTAAATTGTTTGAGTTTTGAGAAAAATTCCATTTTAGTTTTGAAAAGTTTAAATAAATCATTTATATTGGTAAAAAGGAAAATAGTGAAACTGTTTTAAATTACAAACGTGAAAATGAAATGAAGTTTATCAAAGAACAAAAAATAACCATTTATTATTCAAGAATAGACGCACGCAATCTTGAGCAACTTTTTTTTATTGTACTTTCGCAGTTCAAGGAACTTTTTTTTTACTTTAAAAATATTGTATATAATCGTTTCACATTTCCACGAATTTCATCACTGTTTTCCATAAATTTATAAAAATAATTTCATTAATTGTTCTCTTTATAGTCATTTGGTTCACAGCTTCCTTAAAAAACACTGTATTTACAAAAAAAATTACAATTACCTTATTATTAAAATGAAAAATATAACAATACTTTTGTCACTTTATTTATGTGACTTGGTTTTTTCAAAAATTTGTGTTTTTTCCTTTGTTTACATTTTTTAAAATCATGACCTGAATGTAAATATATAATAATTAATTTACACTTTATTTCTGTTACTTTTGCGTAAGAAATGTTTAATTATATTATAATTACACTTGAGTAATTGAAAAATACGGAAATTTTGAAAAATACTAATAGCGTAATTTTATTTTCTTTGTTTGTAATCTAAAAGATTTAGATAACAATATTTTTTCATAGAATTTAATACAGTTCGATCAAATGTAATTTTTGTTATTATTTTTTAATGGTATCAACTTTTACGTAATAGTTAATTAGTGTTTTACTTCTTTATAATACCACATCTCTAAACAACAAAAGATTTTAAAAAATTAAAGGAAAATTGTAAAATTTAATAAATATTTTCAAATCACTCTTAAAAATTGTAAAACGTGCGATTTTTCAAAGTAGAAAAAGAAAATTTTTTTATTTCATTAGAATTTGAATTTCCTTATATTAGATTGTAATATAATCAATAAACAAGATGAAGTGATTGATTTGAATGAAAATGAGATTTATATTCAAGTTGTTTTAATTCTGAAGTATTTCAAGGTCTTGATTTTTACATTTTTTCCTCGTTTCTATATATTTCTCAGACAATTTACAATATTATTATATAATAATGCTGTAGCACATCTATAAAGATGGCAATGTTGTACCTATATATAAATTTACAAATTCCTCTCTTTTGCTTAATTTATTAACCGAAGGACCGTGGATTTCAAATGCTAATCATTTGTAACGGGGACATGACATATTTTCTCTGCAGAAAAACTAAAGCTGGAACAAAAGTTGAATTTATATTCTTAACATGAAGATAAATAAGTTTTTTGAAAAACATTATTTCATAAATCTTTTGTGGAACAAAACAATTTTAACTGTAATAAGAATCAGTTTTGTACGAGTGCTTCAAATAATGTTGTTGAGTTCAATCAATACAGTTATTTTATAGCATCAGGGGTTTGTTATTAGTATTTTGCCTTTTCGGTATGTTTATATATATTGTAAACAATAAACATAATAGTGCTTTAAAATGACTAACTTTTATGCTAAATTTATCATGAGACAAAGAATGAATGCGAATGAATGTGGAAATGGTGACTTTTAACATTATCGAGTTTTTATTTTTAAAAAGTTTGTTGAATTATTGAGTGTATTTTAGTGTATAGAAATTTTTATTTTTAAAGGCAAAATAATATAGTACAAAAAATTTCCCTTCTGTTTCCAATGAATGGCGAATTCTGTTTCTGCAAATTTCATCAAAATTCAGGCAAAGTAGTTCAAATTAGGAAACTCAATTTTATTATATTATTATCGCAAAGCTATTCAAACGTTTATATTTTTATCGCTTCATTCATCATTAGAAAAGCATTTTTATTTCAAAGAGCATAAAAAATTAATAGATGTTTTCTATATAGATTTTCGGTTTCTTAAAATATCCATAAATAAAAAGTTCCTATTTCTATCAGTATGATAAATTTTTGAAAGAAAATTGTGTTGAAAAATGATGTTGATGCATGAGAGTGAAGTTCGCAGCATTTTTAAAAACGAAAACGCAAAAATAATGCGACGATTTATTTTATTTTAGTTTCAAATTCATGTTATTTTTTACCATTTGTCTTTTAAATAACAGTTATTGAGTAATAATTTCTTAAAAACTTAGGAACATGAGAATTAAAGATGATTTCAAAATTTGAAAAAAATTCTTTCTCGATTTTTCGTTTTTACAAACGTTTCGAACTTCAGCCTCATATTGATGCTGGTCAACAAAACAAGACGTGTTTTAGCCAATATTTTAATTAATTCATCTGTCTTGCACTATAACTGTACTCCAAATCTGAATCAGTGGTTTTATTAATTCAATTCAGTATAGACTTTTCTTTGATGAATTTTACTAATATATCAAAAAATATAATTGATTCATTAAAAAATGGGGTCTGTTGAATAAAAATTAATGAAATTTTCACTCATAGAAATTTGGTCTTGGAGTAGAAAAGATGTTACAGTAGCATACTTAAATTATCTAAAAATGGAACTTTGGACCTTCTACAAAAATCCAGTATAATGTTACTTTAAGACCATGAGCTCAAGGTCATTGGTGATATCATTTTATTTATGGTCTAGCCAAAACATAAATTGGTAAAAGATCGAGTACCTTTAGCAGAGAAAGCGAAACAATCAAAACTTTTAATTTAGATTTTAAAATATAATTTGAAGCACATAATTTGCAATTCCTACAAAGGTTAACTTAGCTCCCCCACAGAATTTACCTAACAACTTCTAGATCTAGGCAGATTGAAAATATTTAACTTTTAATATTAAATTAAAATTCGAATAACTTTTCTGCTTCCATTTATTTTGTTCTCAAATAAATTTTCATTATTGTAACATGGTACATCAGTGACATTCTGCTCAAAAGTCTGTAAAATTTTTCAGAGTATTTTTAATCACTAGAAATTTTTAATTTGAACAAAAAATTTATTGACTGGAATTTTTTCGATATATAAGTTTATAGTTCAGTTTTTCGGTAGGACTGCAAAATTGCATTTTAAATTTAAGCACTCGTATAAAAGTTTTGTAGAAGCTTCTTTAAAGGATGTCGTAAAGGTTTAAAAATGTATTTAGGTAGGTTAAAAACGACTCTCATTGACCTTCAGTTCATGATTTTGAATTGACCTTTCAAGAGATTGTTTTTAAAGGTTCAAGGTTCAACTTAGAGCCAAAGATGTTCTATCGCCTTCCAGAGTTCATTAAATTTAAAACCCGGTTCCGCTGCATATATGTAAATAATTTGTTACTAGGCAACATTGATTAAACGAATGTTAAGTTTTAGTTATTAATATTCATTAAGTATGCAATGTTATTGTAATTAAAGTAATGGAATGTAAAATGTTTAGAGTAGTCAGTTATACAAAACGAAATCGTCGCGTTAATGATTGATAGTTTGACCCAATCAATTCGATCAAAAAGTTGCTAATTATCCTCTATTCTATTCTATTATTCTCTGAATTATTAATTAATAACAAGTTAGCTATTAAATTATTTGAAATCAATTCAATACATGAAACTGTCAGTTCAATACAATGGTAGTTTGCAAGAGAAAATGATACAATTTCTGCAATTCAAGGATGGTTTTGAGTTTATATATAGAAATGTACTATGTTAATAGTTTAAAGAATCTATTTCATTCAATTCTAATTTATGAATGGTTTTTTTTGTATTTTTTTGCAAATTTCGCAAAGAAAAATATTAAAATTCAATTAGTTTAGAATTAGTCGTACTGATTCGAATTAAGAGAGTAAGTTACTATTGATATAGGTATAAAGCGGTACTGAAAAAAGGAGAAAAAAAAATTGTTATCTTTTTTTAACATCGCAAACTACAGACTCATAAAAGTTTACATTTGATAGTATCTTTTATGATTATTGCTTTGAACACTATTCATGTTTCATATTTAGAATGTAAGCAGATTCTTATACTATAGCATTTCGTATAAAATTATTAGTCTGCATCGACTATATCAATGTGATAATAATTGGTTTAATATTACAAGATAATATTACCATAGTGTAATATTATTACATAACACAACAACTACACTTTTTAGAGAAAAAAATACCTGTGGTTTCTCTCTCATTATTATATATGAAAATAATTAAATAAAATTTACCTCAGACCTTAGATTTATTTTCATGTGATGATTATTTTAAAGGTTTTGTCTTTCATTTATAAATTAATTGAAATAAGTTAAGTGCAAAGTTATAATCAAAGGTCAAAGGAATGAGAAGTTTTAAAATATTTTAATCTTACAATCTTTTAATTACTTTTGATCTTTTAATCGTTTCGTTTTAATTTAATCTTACAGTTCTTGCAGATATTTTCTGCTATATTCAACAAATAGGTGGTTACACGAAAGTGTTGTTTTTAGAAAATTGTCCTAGTTTCATTTTGCTTGTTTAGAAATTTTGTACTGTTGTTTAGTCCTTAATTAATTTGTTTTGTAATAGAGCTAAGGTTAAATAAATTTTAACAAGCAGCAGATTTCTTTAAACCAAAAGTTTTTCCCCTTGTCTGTTTTACGGAAGTCATGGAAGAAGTATCGTACTTTGGGTAGAGAAAAGAAAAAAGTTTGAAACTAAAATTAAAAATTGGAAAGTGAAAAGTGCGACAACCAACTTCCTACTCTGAAGATGCCCACGTGCCTGCATCCTAATTTTAAAAGCCCATTATCCAGCAGCCACCCCTGATAATCTTCCTCCTCAAAAAATGATGAAACCTTCGTGACTTGATAGACATCAAGTAAAATGTGTATATCCGAAGTCTACATTGTATATGATGTCACAGAATATTTTTAAACTCCCTCATCGCATCGTCACGAGGGTTTTCAAAGTGCTTGCTGCTTCTGTTTACGTTTCTCAATCTTTTTTATTAAGTAGATAGACACGCATTGAAAATGTCTCTCGTACACATCAAGTCAACGAGGTTCAAACTTCAACAAAGGTGCCATTACCGTCCTCATTATAATACAGTTTGTGCATATAGCGAACCGTTATATAGATGACATCTCGAGTTACTATCTTTCTGGTTCTCGTCATTACTATACTTAACTTGTCTCTATCATTATGTCATTTTTCGAATAATACCAACAATATCCCGAAACAGAAAAAACTTTTATTCTTTTAGTCATTGTTTCAAAATATACATTTTTATTTGGTTCAATGTTGGTATTTATTTGCGCCAGATAAGTTTTTATTTAAATTATTTTATATTCGGACCAATAATTTTTGTATTTTACCTTTTTCACCTTTTATCAATTTTGGCAACTATTTTTCAGTTACTCTGTTAATTTTCGCCTTTATCTCTAATATTTTGTACCTAAACTATTCTAATATTTTTAATACACACTTTAGTTGCTCAAAATTTTAATTCATATTGTAACAAGTCATTTAACTTTAAACTTAAAATATTAACTTAACTTAACTTTAAATTTTGAATTTAAAATTTTAAATATTTAATCTTGTTTTATTATTAATGAAAATTTCAATTTTAAATACAAAAACCGCTGCAAAATTAAAACTCCAATTTTTGCGTTTGTTATAAACACTTTGCTTTCTCATAAAAATTTCATTTTATGAATTTCATAAATTGCATTATTGTCATATATTATTGTAAATTTAGAACCGAGAAAACACACAAAGTTATTTTTTCCAAAATTTCTAATTTTTCAAATGTCAAAAACTTTGGGTAACGTGTCCAAAAAATTGTCAATAAGAGGTCAAAGTATACGTCTTAAAAAGTACTAGAAACTTAAAGAAAAAGAAAAATAATTACCAAATGACCAAAAAAAGTAACTTTTTTAAAAAGAAATTTGATTTTTTAAAATATTAATAACTTTGGCTGTTACCGAAAAGTGTTCAATAAAGGTTCAAAAGATGCTTTTTTCTCAAAAAGCGATGCAAAACTAAGAAAAAAATATTTATAGGTCTAGTAACATTTTTTCAAAATAATAGCAAAAAACTTTTTTTAAAAAATTTTAAAACGTGACTAAAGAGGTAAATTGTTACAAATTTTTATTTTAAAATTAAATATAGTGGTTTATAGAAAAGTCATTTGCTTTAATTTCTTGAAATAAGGAATATGCATTTATCAAGTTAATATGCCTTGGATATTATAACTTTTTCGACTTTTTTCGATTACTTTCAAATAATGCGACTTTTATTGACTTATATTAAAAAATTGTGACTTTTTCGCCTTTTTTTTTACAAATTTTGCGACAAAATACCACATTTTTAGTATAAACTGCAACTTATTTCGATTTTTATTAATGTGAAAAGTATACCTAACTATATAGACAAATTTTTAAATAGTTACTTTAGAATAATTTTTCTAATTAAATTTTCGAAATATACAATTAAAAAGCTTTTGAATAATATTGAAATTTTGTAAAATTTAATTGAAAATAATTAACTTCTTTCAAGTATTTTATTAAAAAATTTTGAAAATCAACTCTTGAAGAATTTCAATTTGTAAAATTTTGAAAATAATTTAATTCTCAAAAATTTTAATGAAAAATCTTCAAGTATAAATTTAATAAAATTGAAAATAGTTTCTAAAAATTATATTGAAATATTTTGGAAAATAGTAATTGTCAGAATTTATTCATTCTAATTTTTAAAATTCAATTAATTTTCAATATTTTCGATTACATATTTCCGAAAATTCAAATACATACAAAAAATAATATTACAATTTTTTAGAATTATTTATTTAAACTTATTTTATAAATTTAATTATTTTCGAAAAATTACATTAGAAACCTTCGAACAAAGTAAATTAAATTTTTTTTAGATTTTTAGATTTATTAAAATTTTGGAAAAATCATTAATAATTATAAAATTCTTCAAAAAATTTGATTATTTTTTCATAGTTTTTAAAAACTCAATTATTTTTAAAAGATTTTACCAAATTTAAATTATTTTTTAAAAGACTACCGAATTTCAATTTATATAATTGTAAAACTATTGTCATTCAAAAATTATTTTAAAATATTTTTTAAAAAAATATTATAAGAATTTCTTTATTAAAATCTTGGAAAATATTCTACTTTAATATCTTTAAAAGGAAAAATTGAAACTATATAAAGTCGATCCGAGGCCTGAGTTATTGAAAACTTGCTCCTCAAATATTTTTTTAACAATAGTCATGTAATCAATTATTTGAATCATACAAATTTTCTCTCAATTTTTTTTTTATTTCAAAAACTATATTGATAATAAAATATCCAAAAGTTGAAACTTGTATAAGGAATTTGAATCCTTAAAAAGTCTTATAACTCTTGAAGATTCATATGATTTGAAATTTATAGCATTATTTAAATAAAATTACATTATTGTGTTAACTATATATAAAATCGTTTCATTAATTTCGATGATTTTATGTCTCTTACCCATATAAGTAATAATTTTGTATTATCTTGATATTTCCTTTGTTTGACTCTACAAGTTCTATTGAATGACCTAACGGTATCTATTTTTAAAGTGGAGATTTTTTTCTCATGGAAAATTGAAAAGTCACATTAGTCGTTAACGATCCAATAAAAATATTTTAGATTTCCTGAGAATTTCCTTATCTCTACCAAAAATAATTTCAAATAATTTATTGAACTCTTCCGCTTTTTGTCTTTATTTAGAAAAATATGTCTTCTTTCTACATTTGTATTCTTTTCTATTTCAAATATCATTCTGAGATCATAAAAAGAATTTATTTTCTATTCTATTTTTATTATCTTGAGCGTGTTCTTTATTAAATAATTTATTTGTTTATTTAAAGCATAAATAACGGTTTATAACAAAAAAATATTTTGTACGCCACGTGAAAAGAGGCGAGAAAGAAAATATAAAAATGACTAATTATAATTATGATTGGATTTTATAGATTTTGAAGAAAAAATTTAATTTTCTGTGTTCACACAAGGAATGTTAGAAGAATAACAATTTTTATGAATGTCATGAAAATTCATAAATTGATTACATATATAAATTGAATTTTTGATAAATACGATAAATTGTTACTTATAAATTATTTAATGAATAATTATTTTATTCATAAAAATATGAACTTCTAAAGGTTTAAATTTTTAATTTTATAAAATTTCAATTTTGAATGAATTTAATTAAAAATTGCAAAGAACTTAGGTTTTTGAAAAATTTTAATAATTCAAATTCTTCTGAAATAAATTACATTTTTTAATACATATTTCATTAATTATTAAAAATTATGGATTTATAGAAGAATTTTAAAAATTTGTTTTTGTAAAAACACTAAAAAAAAAAATTGAACTTTGAAGAAGTTACAAATATAATTGCAGAAATTCAATTATTTTCAAAAGTAATAAAATTCTTTACAGAAATTCAATTATGTTAAAAAATTATTAAAAATTCTCGTCAAAATTTCAAGTATATTTATAAATAATAAAATTCTTCTCCGAAATTCAATTATTTTCAAAACATTTCCTCAATTCAATGATTTTAATTATCTACTAATTTTAATATTAAAGTTTTCCAAAAGAATTGAATAATTTTATTAAAAATTTTATTAAAAAAATCTTTATAAAATTCTAAGCAAACATTTAATTATTTCCATAAATAATTAAAATTTCATAGTTATTCAATTATATTTACAATTTTTTATAAATGTTTTCTCAATAATTCAATTAATTTCATAAATAATAAAACTCATTGCAGAATTTCAATTATTTTTAATTTTAATAGAATTTTAATTTCAATTCTGTTGAAATTAGTTGAATTTTTTAATATTTTATTTAATATTATTTCCAAAATTTTAACGCAATTCTTAAAAAGAAATCAATTATCTAAGCGCGCTGAAACTAGCAGTCGCAACCAGCAGCCTCCCATAGGCGTCCACCGCTCATATTTCAAGCATTTGCCCCTCCACTTAAAATAGCTAAAAAAGTACAATAAACATACGTCAAACCTTTTGAAAATTACACAGGGCATATCCCTAAGTAAAAAAAAATAATAAACAATTATAAACAATCCTAATTGTTTATTATAATGTACAACAGTTGAGATTTTTTTTCCAAAAAAATTCTACATTCACAGAAAAGTCTAATTTCTGAAAAATTTAGGCGGGTAGAAAACGAGAAGATAATTTTTTTCTTACTCTAGATATGTCTATCAGTAATAAAAAAAATATAAACAATCCTATTTGTTTATAATAATGTACAGCAGTTGAGATTTTTTTTCTGAAAAATTATAAGTTCACAAAAAAGTCTAATTTCTAAAAAATTTAAGGGGGTAGAAAACGACGAGATAATTTTTTTCTTACTCTACATATATTTCTCAGTAATAAAAAAAATATAAACAATCTTATTTGTTTATAATAATGTACAGCAGTTGAAATTTTTTTGAAAAATTCTAAGTTCACAAAAAAGTCTAATTTCTGAAAAATTTAAGGGGGTAGAAAACGACGAGATAATTTTTTTCTTACTCTAGATATGTCTATCAGTAATAAAAAAAATATAAACAATCATAATTGTTTATAATAATGTACAGCAGTTGAGATTTTTTTGAAAAATTCTAAGTGCACAAAAAAGTCTATTTTCTGAAAAATTTAGGGGGGTAGAAAACGACGAGATAATTTTTTTCCTACTCTAGATATGTCTATCAGTAATAAAAAAAATATAAACAATCTTAATTGTTTATAATAATGTACAGCAGTTGAGATTTTTTTTCTGAAAAATTCTAATTTCACAAAAAAGTCTATTTTCTAAAAAATTTAGGAGGGTAGAAAACGACGAGATAATTTTTTTCCTACTCTAGATATGTCTATCAGTAATAAAAAAAATATAAACAATCATAATTGTTTATAATAATGTACAGCAGTTGAGATTTTTTTGAAAAATTCTAAGTGCACAAAAAAGTCTATTTTCTGAAAAATTTAGGGGGGTAGAAAACGACGAGATAATTTTTTTCCTACTCTAGATATGTCTATCAGTAATAAAAAAAATATAAACAATCTTAATTGTTTATAATAATGTACAGCAGTTGAGATTTTTTTTCTGAAAAATTCTAATTTCACAAAAAAGTCTATTTTCTGAAAAATTTAGGGGGGTAGAAAACGACGAGATAATTTTTTTCCTACTCTAGATATGTCTATCAGTAATAAAAAAAATATAAACAATCATAATTGTTTATAATAATGTACAGCAGTTGAGATTTTTTTTCTGAAAAATTCTAAGTGCACAAAAAAGTCTAATTTCTGAAAAATTTAGGGGGGTAGAAAACGACGAGATAATTTTTTTCCTACTCTAGATATGTCTATCAGTAATAAAAAAAATATAAACAATCTTAATTGTTTATAATAATGTACAGCAGTTGAGATTTTTTTGAAAAATTCTAAGTGCACAAAAAAGTCTAATTTCTGAAAAATTTAGGGGGGTAGAAAACGACGAGATAATTTTTTTCTTACTCTAGATATGTCTATAAGTAATAAAAAAAATATAAACAATCTTAATTGTTTATAATAATGTACAGCAGTTGAGATTTTTTTTCTGAAAAATTCTAATTTCACAAAAAAGTCTATTTTCTGAAAAATTTAGGGGGGTAGAAAACGACGAGATAATTTTTTTCCTACTCTAGATATGTCTATCAGTAATAAAAAAAATATAAACAATCATAATTGTTTATAATAATGTACAGCAGTTGAGATTTTTTTTCTGAAAAATTCTAAGTGCACAAAAAAGTCTAATTTCTGAAAAATTTAGGGGGGTAGAAAACGACGAGATAATTTTTTTCCTACTCTAGATATGTCTATCAGTAATAAAAAAAATATAAACAATCTTAATTGTTTATAATAATGTACAGCAGTTGAGATTTTTTTGAAAAATTCTAAGTGCACAAAAAAGTCTAATTTCTGAAAAATTTAAGGGGGTAGAAAACGACGAGATAATTTTTTTCTTACTCTAGATATGTCTATCAGTAATAAAAAAAATATAAACAATCATAATTGTTTATAATAATGTACAGCAGTTGAGATTTTTTTGAAAAATTCTAAGTGCACAAAAAAGTCTATTTTCTGAAAAATTTAGGGGGGTAGAAAACGACGAGATAATTTTTTTCCTACTCTAGATATGTCTATCAGTAATAAAAAAAATATAAACAATCTTAATTGTTTATAATAATGTACAGCAGTTGAGATTTTTTTTCTGAAAAATTCTAAGTGCACAAAAAAGTCTAATTTCTGAAAAATTTAGGGGGGTAGAAAACGACGAGATAATTTTTTTCCTACTCTAGATATGTCTATCAGTAATAAAAAAAATATAAACAATCTTAATTGTTTATAATAATGTACAGCAGTTGAGATTTTTTTGAAAAATTCTAAGTGCACAAAAAAGTCTAATTTCTGAAAAATTTAGGGGGGTAGAAAACGACGAGATAATTTTTTTCTTACTCTAGATATGTCTATAAGTAATAAAAAAAATATAAACAATCTTAATTGTTTATAATAATGTACAGCAGTTGAGATTTTTTTTCTGAAAAATTCTAATTTCACAAAAAAGTCTATTTTCTGAAAAATTTAGGGGGGTAGAAAACGACGAGATAATTTTTTTCCTACTCTAGATATGTCTATCAGTAATAAAAAAAATATAAACAATCATAATTGTTTATAATAATGTACAGCAGTTGAGATTTTTTTTCTGAAAAATTCTAAGTGCACAAAAAAGTCTAATTTCTGAAAAATTTAGGGGGGTAGAAAACGACGAGATAATTTTTTTCCTACTCTAGATATGTCTATCAGTAATAAAAAAAATATAAACAATCTTAATTGTTTATAATAATGTACAGCAGTTGAGATTTTTTTGAAAAATTCTAAGTGCACAAAAAAGTCTAATTTCTGAAAAATTTAAGGGGGTAGAAAACGACGAGATAATTTTTTTCTTACTCTAGATATGTCTATCAGTAATAAAAAAAATATAAACAATCATAATTGTTTATAATAATGTACAGCAGTTGAGATTTTTTTGAAAAATTCTAAGTGCACAAAAAAGTCTATTTTCTGAAAAATTTAGGGGGGTAGAAAACGACGAGATAATTTTTTTCCTACTCTAGATATGTCTATCAGTAATAAAAAAAATATAAACAATCTTAATTGTTTATAATAATGTACAGCAGTTGAGATTTTTTTTCTGAAAAATTCTAATTTCACAAAAAAGTCTATTTTCTAAAAAATTTAGGAGGGTAGAAAACGACGAGATAATTTTTTTCCTACTCTAGATATGTCTATCAGTAATAAAAAAAATATAAACAATCATAATTGTTTATAATAATGTACAGCAGTTGAGATTTTTTTGAAAAATTCTAAGTGCACAAAAAAGTCTAATTTCTGAAAAATTTAGGGGGGTAGAAAACGACGAGATAATTTTTTTCCTACTCTAGATATGTCTATCAGTAATAAAAAAAATATAAACAATCTTAATTGTTTATAATAATGTACAGCAGTTGAGATTTTTTTGAAAAATTCTAAGTGCACAAAAAAGTCTATTTTCTGAAAAATTTAGGGGGGTAGAAAACGACGAGATAATTTTTTTCCTACTCTAGATATGTCTATCAGTAATAAAAAAAATATAAACAATCATAATTGTTTATAATAATGTACAGCAGTTGAGATTTTTTTTCTGAAAAATTCTAATTTCACAAAAAAGTGTAATTACTGAAAAATTGAGGGTGGTAGAAATCAACGAGACAATTTTTTTCTTACCCTATATATTTCCTTGAGTAAGAAAAAAATTGTATAGTCGTTTTCTACCCCCCTAAATTTTTCAGAAAATAGACTCTTTTGTGAAATTAGAATTTTTCAGAAAAAAAATCTCAACTGCTGTACATTATTATAAACAATTAGGATTGTTTATATTTTTTTTATTACTGATAGACATATCTAGAGTAAGAAAAAAATTATCTTCTCGTTTTCTACCCGCCTAAATTTTTCAGAAATTAGACTTTTCTGTGAATGTAGAATTTTTTAGAAAAAAAATCTCAACTGTTGTACATTATAATGAACAATTAGGATTGTTTATAATTGTTTATTATTTTTTTTTACTCAGGGATATACCCTGTGTAATTTTCAAAAGGTTTGTCGTATGTTTATTGTACTTTTTTAGCTATTTTAAGTGGAGGGGCAAATGCTTGAAATATGAGCGGTGGACGCCTATGGGTGGCTGCTGGTTGCGACTGCTAGTTTCAGCGCGCTAATTATCTAGATAAATATCAAAATTCTTCTCAGAAATTCTATTGTTTTCAAGGATTTTATTAAAATTCTTTGCAAAATTCAATTATTTTCATAAATAACAATATTAATCACGAAAATAAAATTATTTTCAAGAGTTAGAAAATTCTTTTCAGAAATTCAATTATTTTCAAAAATTAAAAAAAAAATTCTCGTCATGATTTCAATTATCTTTATAAATAGCAAAAATCTTCGCTGAAATTCAATTAATTAAAAATTTTTTAATAAAATTCTGCGCAAACAAATTGTTTTTATAAATAATAAAAATTTCCCAGTATTTCAATTATTTACAAATTTTTTCGCAATAATTCAATTATTTTTATAAATAATAATACTGTTCTCAGTAATTTAATTGTTTTCATAAATAATAAAACTCATTGCAAGATTTTAATTATTTTTGATACAATTTTAATCAAATTCCTTGAAAAATGTGATTATTCTTAAAAATTTCATTAAAATTCGTCAAAAGAATTCAATATTATTTAAAAATTTGTTGGTAAAATTCTTTATTTTGAAAAATTTTAGGATAATCTAAATTATTATAAAACATAACAATTTTCTATACCTAAGTTGTTTAATTTTAAAAAGGTTTGAATTTAAAATTTTTGAAAATCTTCATTTCTATGGAAAAATATTAATGATTAAATATTTATTTAAAAAAGAAGTTATTGATGTTTTCGAATAATTTTACAATTTAAGTTTTGAAATAAATGTAATAAAAAATATTTTTGATTATCTAATAATTTTCAGAGTGAATTAGAATATTCTTTAGGTTAAGGGAAAAAGTGAAAATTTTGTGTCTGGAAATCAGGGAAAAGTTAGGGAAAAACAAAATTAAATTTTTGTGGCTACTCTGTCAGTACAATTAATATTTCTAAACTTTGAATTCTATATATGGTCAGTTTTGTCAGAATCAATTTCTAAAAGTAAAAAAACATTTTGCGACAAGGTTCACAGACACGAAAAATGATTTCCGTTCGGTTAATTTATAAATAATTGTACAGTAAATACACTTTGAAGGAAATATAAAAAAAACAAGACAGCAGAGTAATTTAGCTTTAAAATATTCAACCGCTGGTTGTAAAAGCTGTTACTTTCGCACAATAAATTCCTTTGTATTAGGCCCACGTCCGGCCACTGACATTGAGATGCAAAAAGCGGAATTGCCTATAAAGAAGTGAAAAAGACTATTTTTTGTTTGTAACTTTTACATCACTATGTTGGAAACATAAACAGCACTCTCTCTTTTTTCTTGTCGCTTATTTATTTACGTGATCGTTTTGGTCGGAAGGAAATTGTAAAGAGTTAAACTGGAATGTCGTGTGATATGACTCATGCACCTGGCTAGGCTGACCGTGCCCAGTCAAGAAAATCATCTTGCACTTTTTATGAGATTGCCAACTGTTACGTGCTCTGCATGCAACATTCAATCGATGATGCATGAAGACAATAGAGGATTGACCTTAATTCGAAAACACTTTTTTTTTTTTTGACAAATTTTTACTTTTTTCTTGCGCGGAGTGCCAAATTGAAAATATTTAATTAGGAGTCATTTTAATTACGCGATTTGTACCCATATTATATCTCGCTTATTCGATAATTCAATTATAACTTTTCTCGCTTCGAGTTATTGCACCATTACAATTTTCATCTCCTCCACTTTTGACTAATTAAATTAGTATCTCTGCCATTTGCTGAATACCATTAATCTAAAAAAAAATTATTTTCAATTGTATGTTTCATTTTTAAATTTTATTAACGTCTGTGTCAGTGAAAAATAACTTAATTCTATTGAAGAACTGCCATAAAGTTATTACTTATAAATCATTTTATAAAGTATATATTTTGAAAAATTTTAATTTCTGTTGAAATTAGTTTCAATTTTTAAGATTTTAACGCAATTCTTTAAAGGAATTCAACTGTCTTAATAAATATTAAAATTCTTTCCAGAAATTCAAATATTTTCAAAAATTAAAACAAAATTTTTGTCAACATTTTAATTATCTTTATAAATAGCAAAATTCTTCGTCGAAATTCAATTATGTTAAGGAATTTTTATAAAATTCATTGCAAAATTCAATAATTTTTAAAACTGAAAAAATTCTTCGCAGAAATTCAATTATTATCAAAAAAATCGAAAAAAAATTGTCAACATTTCAATTATCTTTAAAAATGAATAGCAAAATTCTTCGACAAAATTCAATTATGTTAAAAATTTAAAAATAAATTCTCGTCAAAATCCCAATTATCTTTGTAAATAACAAAATTTTCCCAAAGTTCAATTATTTTAAAAAATGACAATAAAATTTTTGTCCTAATTTCAACTATTTTCAAAATCTACTATTTTAATAAAATTTTCCGAGAAAAATTCAATTATTTAAAAAAAAAATTAATAAAATCGTAGACAAACATTTAATTATTGTCAAAAATAATAAAAATTCCACAGGAATTCAATTATTTTTAAAAGAAATAATTATACCAAAATACTTTTATAAGTTGTTTAAGTTCAAAAATGTTTGAATTTGGAATTTTTGAATGTGAAGGAACCCGAACATTTTTTTTTAGTAAAATTTTTTCCTTTATTTTCTAAAAATTCAAAAATTTTCGTTTTCAATGAAAATTTGTAATTGACAAATAGAATTTTTAAACATTTGTTTCGTTTATTGTTAAAAAAACTTTGAATTTTATTAAAACAATAATTGTAATTTAAAAATTGAAATAATGTAAATTATTCCCTTATGAAAATTGAAAATTTTCTACAAAAATATTAAGAAACGAGAATATATGTAATGTTTTTTCCCCAAAATAAAAGAATGAGTTTGTATACAATATTGTTATTGAAAAAAAAAATTATGCATAAAAAAAATTTTGATAATATTTTACACGAACTTAGATTCAATTACTTTCCAAAAAAATTTAAAAATTCACTGGAATTGCATTATTTAAAAAAAAATTTGCATAAATGTTTTCGTAAAAATCAAAAGCTTTAAAATTTGGCATTAAATTCTTTGGAGTTATTCAATTATTTTCATAATTTTTAAAAATTCCTTTCAGGGATTTAATTATTTTCATAAATAATTAAATCATGCGGAGAAAGTCAACTATTTTCATAAATAACAATATTCATCACAAGAATTCAATTATTTTCAAAAATTTTAATAAAATTCATTTCCAAATTTCATATTTATTTTCTAAAAGTTTCCAAAAGAATAAAATTATTTAAGAACAATTTCGACAAAATTCTACACGAATATTCAATTATTTTCTAAAATAATGAAATTTTCACAGTAATTCAATTATTAAAAATAGGATTTGCATAAATTTTTTCGAGAAATATCAATTGTTTGAAACTTTTTTTTTTAAATTCTTCGCAATAATTCAATTATTTTCATGAATAATAAAACTCATCGCAGAATTTCAATTATTTGAAAAATATCAAAGAACTTTTTTGAAAATAATAATAAAAAATAATTGATTTTAATAATGTAGAATTTTAGTTAAAAATTGTAGAAAATAATAATTAAATTGAAATATTCATTATAAGTTATTGAATTTCAAAAGGTTTGAATTTAAAATTTTAAAAATCTTATTTCCCATGGAAAATTAATAATGATTAAATATTTATTTAAAAATTAAGATATTTTTTATAATTTAAAAAAACGAAAAATAACTACTTACCTACAGTGTTTATAATTTCGAAAAGAATAAGTTTTCAATTGTAAAAATTATCTGGTTATATATTAAAATTTACAGGAAAAAAATATAAAATATTCAACCATCGCCCGCGTGCTACCTAATAACACAAATTTCAAAATAAAATGACAATGCTTAGATAATGTGAATATTTTTTTTCTTTAATTTAACGTTCATATTATTTTGTATTACATTCATTACGCCTTAGCAGACAAACACGTTGAGAATTTTAATCATATTGTGATTCATTCATTGAATCGCAAATGCAAATAATTACACTTGCTTTATAATGTGAATTAACGAGTGACAAGTGTTTTATTTATTTACGAGGATATTTTTATTTTTTAATGAATTTTTCTCTTCTTTTTCTAGCGTTAAAATTGAAAAATAATAATCGTCTCCTTGTGAAATTATTCTTTTTTTATCTGATATATTTATATATATATATTTGACATCTTGAAATGTATCGTTGAGTTATTATTTATGATTTTACAGCTATTTTCAGTCATTGTTTATCGGAATTATTGTTGATAACATTGTTTCTGTTTCAGGAAAGACCTTCTGTCAGTCTTGCAAGAAGAAATGCAGCGGGGAAGTGTTACGTGTACAAGATAAATACTTTCACATCGCGTGCTTCAAATGTGCGCAATGCAATTCGAGTCTCGCGCAGGGTGGATTTTTTGCAAGAGAAGGTTCCTATTATTGCACCAAGGTACTAAATTGCTTTTAAATTGCGTGTTGAATTGTTAAAACGAAGCTATTTCTTCAAAAAAAAATATTTTCTAACATTTAAGATAAAGATAAAAAATCGAATAATTTTTGGTTTTTTAAAATTGGTTTAGTAGATTTCGAGAAAAGTGTCTCCCCGTTTTCAAAAAAGTGTTTTCAAGAAAAACGCGTTTAAAGTTTTCGAAGCGTTTTACATTCTATTTATAAAAGTTGCTATAACTTTTTTTTTGCATATTTCTTCAAAAATGTTTTCGGACAGTAATTTTATGAATATTGTAAAGCAAAGAAAGAAAAATCGAATTTTTTACAATCCTTGACCAGAAAGTCCCCTTAAACTTTCTTTTATTTAAAAAAAATTAATTCTTAATTACGCAAATATTTCATTCCCATCATTTTTCTTTTTTGTATAGTAATTTTTAAAAATGTTTAAATAGAAAAAAATGACACTAAAAACTACTTTTTTATGTTTGAGACTTTGCACTACTTTAACTCCTCTAATGGCTAAAATAAGAAAATTCTCAAAAAATTTTATAAAACTCCTTCAAACGATTTAATTATTGTCAAAAATTTTCGAAATTCAATTATTTTAAATATCTACTATTTTAGTAAAAAAATTACTAAAGGAATTCAATTATTTAAAATAAATCTAACAAAACTCTTCGCAAACATGAAATTATTTTTACAATTAACACAATTTTAACGAGAATTCAATTATTTACGAAAGTTTTTATTTATGTAATTCTTGGCAAAAATTCAATTATTTTCACAAAGTGTAAAATTTTTTCAGGAGAATTCAAATAATTTGTAATTTTGAATAACAATTTAATGACAATTTGTAATAAAATTCTTCGCAATAATTCAATTATTTTTATAAATAATAAAAAAACACTTCTCAAAACTTCAATAATTTTCGAAATTTTTAATAAAATTCTTTGCAAGAATTCAATTATTTTTATTAATAAAAAAACTCATTACAATATTTCAATTATTTTTAATACGATTTTCAATAAATTTCTCGAATAATGCAAATATTTCTAAACATTTTATTAAAATTCTTCAAAAGAATTGAATTACTTTAAAAAATTTCAATTAAACTCTTTTTGAGAATTAAATTATTATCAATACAATTTAAATTCAATTCAAAAGAATTTAATTTTTTTCAACATAATATAATTTTCGTCGAAATTCACTTATTTTCGAAAATTTCGATAAATTTCTGGCCAAGGATTCAATTATCTTCATGAATAGTAAAATTCTTTCTAGAAATTCAATTATTTTTAAAAATTTTATTAAAATTTTTAGTAAAGATTCAATCACTTTTATAAATAACAAAATTTTTCGCAGGAATTTCAATATTTTTAATACAAATTTTATAAAATTTGTTTACAAGATTTAATTCATTTCTAAAATTTTAATGAAATTCTTCGAAAGAATTCAATTATTTTTTAATACAATTTAAATTAAATTAAATTAAAATTCTTTAAAAATATTTAATAGCAATTAATTTTTTAATAAATAAAAAAATTCTTTGCAAGAATTGAATTATTTTCCTTAATAATAAAACTCATTGCAAGATTTCAATTATTTTAAACACAATTTTAAATGAATTTCTCGAAAAATGCAATTATTCTTAAATATTTTATTAAAATTCTGCGAAACAATTTAATCATGTTAAAAAAATTTGATTGAACTCTTTGTAATGATCCGATTTTCAAAAATATTCAATTATTCAATGAATTATTTACTTTTTGTGTTAAAATAATTGAATTCTCGTAGATGTTTCGAATAAGAATTGGTTTAAAATTGAATTTCAGTTAAAATTTTACAAAATAATTAAATATTAAAAGCGTTATAGTGTGAATTTTTCGAAATAATTAAATTTCAAAAGATTTTTAAATTGAAATCTTTAAACTTTTTTAATTGTTTCAAAACTGTAATAATATTTTGGAAGATTATTAATTTACTATTTTTTATAAGAATTTATTGTGAATAATTTTATATTTCAAAAATTTCAACCAAAAATATGATTGAATTTTGTAAGAATTGCAGTTGTAATTTTTAGAAACAATTAAAATTTATTTGTTTTACTTTTAAAAAATATTTTTAAATCGTATTGTTGAAGAATTTAAAATTATTATTTAGAAAATAATTCCATTTTGCAAAAATTTAGAATTGAAGTTATCAGCAGGATAAAAAAATTATAAATATTTTTTATGAAAAGTAGGAGAAAGTCAGGAAAATGAAATAAGAAATCAAATTTTTGTGAATCATCTAAAACGATTTTATATTTTATTTTATAAATTTAATTTTTCGATAGTTACTTGTTACT
Source organism: Leptopilina heterotoma (assembly GCF_015476425.1). NCBI lineage: Eukaryota > Metazoa > Arthropoda > Insecta > Hymenoptera > Figitidae > Leptopilina > Leptopilina heterotoma. The sequence continues at coordinate 2,560,503 of NW_025110874.1, read as the reverse complement.
GCTTTTTCTCAGTCTTAATGCAACTTTTTGCTGAGCTTTAAAATTAATTTTCCAGTGCAAAGCCTGTGTTAATAATTTATAAATGCTCGAGTAATGAAATTGAAATAGTTGATAATACTACAACAGTGATAAAAGTGATACATAGTAATAAAAATAAATTATTTATTAATAGCATAATGGGTCATAAATATTGCAACAGGGAATTGACGCTAAAAATAACTGAAATTATTTTCCCTTTCAGGATTATCGCGAGAAATGGGGTACGAAGTGTGCAGGCTGCGGGGAATACGTTGAAGGCGATGTAGTCACTGCAGGAGAAAAACATTCGTTTCATCCAAATTGTTTTCACTGTCAGAGATGCAGGAAGCCTCTTTTAGGACAAGGAACTAAAGTAACTTTAGTTCAAGGTGAGATGAACGAGAATAAATTTTTGTTTTATAGTTATTTTTCGTCTCGAAAGAGAAAGAAAAGGAGAGAAGAAGAAAAAGAAAAAGTATAGTTTGAATTTTTTTAAGATCTATTTTTTAATTTTGATTGTCATTAATTGGATGACAATCTAAATTTGTTGTCACTTTAGATTCAAGTGGAAAAAAATGTGTGACAATGAAAATTGAATTGAAGGAAGTAATATTATAGATGGCATTGAATTTGATTGTTTAGAAATTTGATACTAATCGATACGTAATTATCGTGCAGGGGGTGATTAAATTTTGTTGATTTTTGTTTGTAGGACAAGCTCTGTGTCATCGATGCGTTAGTATTCCAATACGTGAAGCATCAACTCCAGTAGGTAATTCGCAGGCTACAGGTAATGGATCTAATGATCCTGGGGCATGCGCTGGTTGCAGGCAACAATTACGAGAAGGTCAGGCCTTGGTTGCGCTTGACCGACAATGGCACGTCTGGTGCTTCAAATGTCACAGCTGCGATACCGTTCTTCACGGGGAATACATGGGAAAGTAAGTTTCAACCCTCCATCAACGTCTTATCAAACACATTCCTCTTCATTTTTCCTCCTCACATTTCAATTTTCCTGTCTGCTAATTCTCACTTTATGTACGGAAAAGATAAAATAACTTTTACTATACTCACAAAATAAAATCTTTACTGTTTGAAAATTTTTATAAACTTTGACTATTTCCGGAGAGTGAATTTTAATCAATCCAAAGTTAAATTTAGTATTAAAATTTGATAAAGTTTCCACAATAATTAATAATAATTTATTTTCATTCTATTTCTTACAAGGATTTTTCAATATTTTGTTAAATCTATTATAGTTGAATTCTCCATCTTCTAGCTAAAATGCTTGATTGCTAAAATGGATATTTTTTCATCCTTAGTAAAAAGTGATAAAAATCCCAGACCGTTCAGGTTTTTCTTTGGAAATAGTAAACTTACTTTATATTTTTTTCAATTTACTCAAGTTTTTCCTCTTTGGAATGTTTCTCCATTTAAGACAAATATTACCCTATTTTATAAAGTTTATTTAAAAAAAAAGTCTTCAATTTGGAAAATGTTTTCCAAGTTTGTCCACTTTCTTTTTGTCAATTATATCAAAAAATTGCGTTATTTTAAAATTACAGACCTCGGATAGTGTTACTTTTTTTTGACTTTTCTTTCAAATATTGCAACAAAATTGATTTTATAAAGTGTTTCATTTAAATGTTGTAAAATCAAATTTTGAAGAATTTTAATTGCAAATTTTGAAAATAATTGAATTCTCAAAATTTTTAATGAAACATCTTTAAATGAAAAGTTTTAAATTTTAGAGAAATTTTATTAAAAGTGTATTGGGAAGTAATCGTTACAAACGATTACGAAAATAATTTTTAAAACAGTAATTCTTAGAATTTTTTTATTCTAATTTTTTAAAATTCAATTATATTTAATATTTTCCAATATATTGTCAAAAATTATCTGTTAAGAAAGTTAATTACTTTCAAAATAATACATTACAATATTTTTAAGAAATAAATTTTTAGAATTTTTTTATCATATTTCTTAAAAATTCAATTCCTTTCAAAAAAAGTAAATTATAATTTTTAAAAAATCTACTGTTTTAGATTCATCATTACAATTTCAGAGATTTTCATATTTGCTGTTAAAATTCTTAAAAACATGATTTTTCTTAATATTTTCCATAAATTCGTTTTAATAATTCAATTATTTCCATAAAATTTAGATAAATATCAATTATTTGGATTTTTTTTACTTAAATATAATTTAGAAATCTATTATCTTTCAAAACTTATTTTTATATATTTTAAAAAAATTAATTTTAAGAATTTTTTTTATTTTAATTTTTTAAACACCAACAATTTTTAAACTGTTTCAATATTTCTGGTTATATATTTTTAATAATTCACTTTAACAACTTCAAGAAAAAACCATGAAGAGTTGCAGTTACAATTATTATAAAAAATTGAATTTTTGTATTTAAATAATTGAATTTCTTGAGGAAATTTGAAAAAATTGTTAAAAATAATAATTATAGTAAAAATCTATTTGAGTAAGAGTTTCAGAAACGTGCCACCCAAAGCTTGAAAATTGTTATTTTTTTCTAAATGTTAATTTTCATGTAGCATTTTATATGAAAAATTGCTATGTAAAAGGATTTTGCAAAACAAAATTTTTTGCTCGTGTTATTATTAACAATTAAATAATTTTACTACTTTAAAAAAAAAAAAATTTAAGAAAAAATTGTTGACCGATTTCAATTTTATCCATGAAATTTCAAGTAAAAAAAAATTCTACTTATTTTTTAAACCTTTATGAATATTATTCCGAAGAGAGGAGAAATAGCACGCATTGAGAAGTAGATAAAATAAAAATTTTTTGATTACCGCGTATGAAATAATTCACACTTAATACATTTATTCGCATTCGCCAAGAAAAATTAGACTTTTTTTCAACTGTAAATTTCGTAGGTAAAGAGGTTTTTTTACATATTTTTTTTTTATAAATAAACAACTTTTTTGTTTATTAAAATTCAATATTTTTCAACAAAAAAATTTTCTTTTAAAATTAAAATCGGCCAATAATTTTTTCTAAAATTTATTTTTTAAATAAAAGTATTAAAAATATTCAATTGTTAATAATACGAGCAAAAAAAAAAAATACTTTTTTTTGTCGAAATCCTTTTACATGGTGATTTTTTATATAAAATGCTACATGAAAATTAACATTTAAAAAAATAATAATTTTCAAGTTTTTGGTGGCGTATTCATTTAATAAAAATTAATTAATTATTTATTAAATTTATTTGTCAAAAATAATTGATTTAGAGGAGAAGTTTAATTCTAGAATATAATGAACAAAATTTTAAAAAGGGTTATAGATGTAATTATTAGGAACAATTAAATTACAGAAGGTTAAAAATTGAAATTAAAGAAATTTCAATCCCTGTGAGAAAAAAGGAGTATTTAAATATTTATTTAACAAAATTATTGCAGTCTTGAATAATTGTATTTAGAAGTCAGTAGTAGGTCAGGGAAATATAAAACGAAATTTTTTGTGAGAATACTAAATAAAATAAATGACCTTCTGAATCTCTTTTTTATATCTTTAATCGACTAAAACGACTTTTCTGGCGCCTTAAAGTCGATCCGAGACCAGAAATTGAGATAAGAAAGTAATCGAATAAGAAGTTCGGAAAATGATAATGAATAATATACCCACCTATGCTAATTAATTAAATTAAATATTTGATTATTGAGTAGAGTTAAATCCTTCCATAATTTAGTTGATATTATTAAATAAATGATCATAGGAAGGTGGAAAATTGAATAAAAAATGCAATGTTATATTATTTTATTAACGACAAAATTGAATAAATTAATTACTAAATTTGTTAAAAAATATACTTTAATTGATAAATTTATGAATTTAATTACAAAAATGAAATGAATTTTCAGAGATGGGGTGCCTTATTGTGAGAAAGACTATCAAAAGCAATTTGGCGTGAAGTGTGCCTATTGCAATCGTTATATTAGTGGAAAGGTACTTCAGGCTGGTGAGAATCATCATTTTCATCCAACATGCGCGAGATGTACGAAATGCGGCGATCCTTTCGGCGACGGAGAAGAAATGTACCTTCAAGGTGCTGCAATCTGGCATCCACGCTGCGGTCCCGGTCCCACCGGTTCCAATGGAATTGTCAATGGTCATGGCGAACCTCACACACCACAGCACAGAGAATCCGAGCGTATTTCTAGCAGTGCTTCGGAAATGCAGGTAAGAAATACCACGAAGGTCAGTTTATTTATTGTAAGTCACGTTTTTTTTTCTTTTTTTTTCAACAGAATTTCTAAACGTGCTTCTTTATGTCATATTATTATTATTATTTTTTAAGAAGTCAATCACCTTCTCAAGAAATACCCTTTTCAATATTGAATGGCAATTCCTTTTATTTAAAAAAAATGGATTAATTTATTTACATAGTTCTTGAAATAAGATCAAAAACGCTTTTTCCAATTTTTAATATATGTTGAGAATTTTTATATCTGGTAATTTTATTATTCCTATATTTTTTAATGTCAACATGTTTTAAAATTGTGAATTATTTTTTGAAAATTAGGTTTTTAATTATCAGATTCTAGATTTCAATTATTTAAATATTCAAATATTAAGTAAAAATTAATTAGAAAATCAATTTTAATCTCAGCTAAATATAAAAAATTTTTTGAAATTGGAATATCTTTTTGAGAAAATATATAAACCTAATAAATTTTTATGAAGTAATTTAATTGTGTAATTTATGGGGAGATTCCACTGACTTTTAAGTTTTTTTCAGAGATTTTTTTTCATGTTAAAAAAATATCTATTACTAACATTTTTTTATAATAAATCATAAGCATTAAAGTAAGCGAAAAAAATTGTTTTTCAAAATGAAGTCTCAGAAAGTAGTTGCCGAAAGTGGTCCTCTTTAAAAGTTTGTTCTCAATTTTTCTCTGCAACGATTAATCAAAAACGAAAAAATTAAAAAGTTTCTTAATCTGTACCGTTTTGGCTATCGTTTTGGCTAGAATCAAAAATATTTATTTAGAAAAAACCGAATGACTGACTTTTTAATTTTTCGACCATAATTTTGCAACTTAAATTGTTCATAGCTTTTTTCAATATTACTGGATTTTTAAAATCCTAAACGACTTTGAAATCACCACGAATTCTTATACAAAACCTTCAATTTTTTATCTTTCTGATAACAAATTTCTTTTGAAATAAATTAATTCTTGTAGAACTATCATAAAATTATTACTTATAAAGTATTTACTCAATAATTTTACTTAAACATTTTAAAATTAATTGAATTTTAAAACAGTTGTGTTTACAATTTTTCTAAGTTAATTATTTACAAAAGGTTTCAATTTTAAATTTTAGAAAATTTGAATTTTGGATAAATTTAATTAGAAATTTTAAAGAATTTGGATCTTTAACAAATTTTAATAATTTAAATTCTACTGAAATTAGTTCAATTTTTTAGTATATATATTTAATTAAATATTCAAAATAATAGATTTATAGAAAAAAAATTGAATTTTGGAGAAGTTACAAATGATTGCAGAAATTCAATTATTTTCAAATGTAATAAAATTCTTCGCAAAAATTCAATTATGTTAAAAAATTTTTTAAAAGTCTCGTCAAAATTTCAATTATCTTTATATAAATAATAAAAGTCCTTCTCAAAATTCAATTATTTTCAAAAAATTATTATAAAATTCTTGGCAAAATTTCAATTATTTTCAAAAATTTTCCTTAATTCAATGATTTTCAATTTCTACTATTTTAATAAAATTTACCAAAAGAATTCAATTTTTCAATAAATTATTTATTTTTGTATTTAAGTGATTGAATTCTCGTAGAAATTTCTAATAGAAATTGATTTAAAAATATATTTCAGTTAAGGTTTTAGATATTAATTGAATATTAGAAGCATTATAGGGTGAATTTTTAGAAATAATTGAATTTTGAAGAGGTTTCAAGTTAAAATCTTTAAAAATCTGAATTTTTCATATTTTTAATTAACAATTCTATAGAACTAATTTTTTTTGAAAAATTTTAATTCCAATTCTGTTGAAATTAGTTTAAAATGTTAATATAGTATATTTAATTATTTAATTACAATTACTAAATATAATTGATTTAGAGAAGAATTTTAGTTCAAAACTAAAAAAGAATAATTGAATTTCGGAGATGTTACAAATTACAGCAATCTTTAGAAGTAATTTTATTTTTATTTTATTTATTTTTATTTATTTTTATTTATTTTTATTTATTTTTTTTATTTTATTTTTTTAGTTTTTATTTATTTATTTATTTTTTTTATTATTTTTTTATTTTTTTATCTTTGAAAATCTTAATTTTTCATATTCTTAACTAACAATTCTGTAGAATTAATTTATTTATAAATTGAACTGAATTTTTTTTCAAATTATTCAAAGTTTTTGTTTTCTATATTTGATTGAAGAATTGAAAATTGAAGAATTTTAAAAAATTGAAATTTCGTAATAATCGAAAATTCGTAAAATTGAATTGTTAATAATGTAAATAAATGTAATAGAATATTTTGTTGTGTATCTTATCATTTTGAGAGTGAATCAGAATATTAAAAAAAGTCCATATTTTTAAATACTTTTGCTGGTGCGAGCCCTTTAAAAAAAATGTGTGACAAAAGTTTTAGAGAGGACCGAGGCAGACATTTTCATTTTGAAAAAAAAATATTTTTCGATTACTTTAAGACATGTATTTTATTATAAAAAAATTTTTAGTAATAAATATTTTTTTTTTGCTATTAAAAAAACATCTCTGAAGAAAACCTCAAAGACAGTGTAATCTCTCCGTAAATTCTTATAATTTTTTTACTTTCCAATTAGCTTGAAAGATTAATCATATAGGTGATAAGTCAAATACTAAATAAAATTGTCGCGTTTAGTAAAATATTGAATATTACTAAAACATGTCAGAAGAAAAAAAGTCTCGATTTCTTAAGTCGCTAGAAAATCCCGAATTTGAAATATAAGCTTATCAGCTTCATTTTAATTACTTTTGTAGAATATTGCAATCGCGATTTAAAAAAAACTACATATATGTAAGTGTGTGTAAATAAAAATAAAAGTGTGTGCACTTTTATCAAAATCAGTAATTGGCTTCTCGAATCGATGCAATGACGATTTATTTATATTGTCAAAGTGCCAAGCTGTAAAATAAAAGCCTCAATTCAAATATTTATAATATGAATTTTTCGAAACGCGTCTTTTCAAAATTCACAATTTGAATCAATAAGTGCACGTTACTGTTTTTTTATTTGATTTTCATACATGTATTTTTCAGTATTTTTCCTTTTTTTTCACCCGGTTTATTTTTGAATATACATATCTTTAATTTTTATACGTATATAATATGTTTTCCAAGTATTTTTGAGTGTATTCTTTTCTCAAGTATTTCGATTTTTTGTGTACAATCTTCACCTAAGGGTAATTTTAATTGTTTTATATGCATAGAGGAGAGTGTATAGCACGCTTTTTACGAGAGATTTTTCACAATTGAAGAGTTGGTAATATTTTGTTAGAAAAAGTAAAATTTCCTTCTTTCTTTATTCAAGTTTGAAAACGAAGTTTTTAAAAGTTTAAAAAATAGTTTCTGTAATTTTTCGGTTTTATAGAAAATTAAAATTGATAGTTTTTGAAAAAATGTTTGTATCTATATTTGAATTTGCTCTTCAATTGCGTTACATAAGAGTTTATTCTTTTTTTTGTTGATATATTATATTTGATTTAATTTATGTTATTTATTGCTTTGTTAATTTATTCGTTTATTTTTCGCATGATCATTGTGTATAGTTTTCATTGAGGTCACGCACGCCAAGCCTGAATGGATCTCTGTGCAGCCCTTACAGCAGCCTCAGTCGCAAGGTATGCCATTGTGCCTATTTTTTATTTAAGCAAAAACTTGGAAAAAAATATATGATCACCAGTTCACACTGCTTTTCTTTGCGTTCTTGGTTACAAAGTTTTGTCGATTTATATATATATAGAAAGAGAGCGCGCTCGTTTGCTTTTTAGTTTTCATTTTGCGCAGCCTAGTCTTTGAACTAGTATTTGAAAAGAAAATAGTAGTAGTTTTTCAATATAATTGTTTTTTTATTATTATTGCATTTAGGGAATTCTTCTAAGCGGAGGGTAAATTTTGAATGTTTTTTTGTTAATTGCATTAATTCCCTCAGTACTATCCAGCGAGAACCGGAAGTCCTGGCTTGATTCTACGAGAATATGGACGCGGTGGTCCCGAAGATGTTTCTAGGATTTATACGTACTCGTACTTGACTGAAACTCCTAGTCAAGGATATTTGAGACGTCCAATTCAACCGTATGATAAACCTCCCACGAGTCCTCATTTTCACAGACCAAGCTGTAAGTATTTTTAATATTTATTAAATTATCAACAAACTTCAGACAGTTTTTGAATATGATTTTGCAAAAGATGAATCTATTCGAAAAAACTAATTTCTTTCTATGAAATCTGAGTTATTTTTTGTTTGTTTTTGTATCTAAACAACGTTACCACAGGTCAGGGAAAACAGGAAAAAGTCAGGGATTTTTATTAAAAGTACTGGAAAAAATTAAATTTTTAGAATTTATAAGAAAATTCTGAATTTTTATGTCTTTTTGTTTGCCTCATAAACTATGAAATTACCACGAATTCAATTTTTTTTTCTGTTTCTGACAATAATTTCTTTTTAAATAAATTTATTTTTCAAGAATGATCATAAAATTCTTATTTAGAAATTATTTAGTGAATAATTTTACTTCAATACTTAAAAATTAATTGAATTTTAAAAGAGTTGCGTTTAAAATATTCATAAATAGATGAATTTAAAAAGGTTTCAAATTCAAATCTTTGAAATTTGAATCTTTAATACTTTTAATCAACAATTCTAAAGAATTAATTTTTTTTGGAAAATTTTAAATTTAATTTAGTTTAAATTAGTTTAAATTCTATATTTAACTATTTTTAAAATTTAATAACGCAATTCTTCGAAAAAATTCAATTATATTCATAAATAACAGAAATTGATCCAAAAATTCAATTATTTTTAGAAATTTTAATAAATAAATTCTTTGCAAAATTCAATTATTTTTGCAAATAACAATTTTCTTCAAAAGAATTAAATTATTTTTAAAAGTAATAACATTCTTAAGAGAAATTCAATTATTTTAAAAAATTTGAAATAAATTTCTTGGCAAAATTTTAATTATTTGCAAACTTTTTCGAATTCAATGATTTTCAATATTTATCCTACTATTTTCATAAAAATTTTTCAAAAGAATTAGATTAGTTAAAGAAAACTTTAATTAAATTTAAAATTAATTAATAATTATAAAATATTAATAACATAACATTAATTATTTTCATAATTGATAAAATTTTCACAGGAATTAAATTATTTAAAACACAATTTTCATAAAATTTTCCAAAAATAGTGAATTATTTGGAAAAATCTAAATAAAATTCTGTACAAGAATTCAATTATTTTCATAAATAATAAAATTTTTTCACTGGAATTCAATTATTTAACAAATTTTAATAAAATTCTGAACAAGAATTCAATTATTTTCATAAATATTAAAATTCTTCTCAGGAATTCAATTATTTTCATAAATTATAAAATTCTCATTAGGAATTTAATTATTTTCATAATTCATAAAACTCATCGCGAATTTCAATTACTTTTAATACAATTTTAAATAATTTCCTCAAAAAATGCTACTATTCTTAATTAATTTTATTAAGATTCGTCGAAAGAATTATTTTAGAAACTTGTGATAAAATTCTTTATAAGAATTCAATTTAAAGAAATATTCAATTATTTAATAAATTTTTTATTTTTGTATTTAAATAATTGAATTCTCCTTGAACTTTGAAATAAAAATTTATTTAAAAATTAAATTTAGTTAAATTTTGTATGATAATTGGATATTAAAAGCATTATAGCATGAATTTTTAGAAATAATTGAATTTTGGAAATGTTTCAAATTCAAGTCTTTGAAAATATAAATATTTTGTATTTTTAATAAACAATTTTGTAGAATTAATTTTTTTGAAAATTTTTAATTCCAATTTTTTTGAAATTATTTGAAGTTTTTATATTCTAATATATATTTAATTGGAGAATTTTCGAATAATCGAAATTGTGCGTAAAATTGAATTGTAAACAAATGGGTTTGAAAATTTTCAAAGGAGTTTTTCAAAAATTAAAAAAAAATAATTGATTCAAAGAAGAATTTTAGTTAAAAATTCTAGAAAATAATAATTGAATTGAAATAGTGGAAATAATTTCGAAGAAATTTCAGTAACAATATGCTTATAATATAAAATAATAATTTTATCACTCGGTAGTCTTTTATAATAATAAATTCTTTTATTGAATTTAGAAGTTTTAAAAATCCTAATTTCTGTGAAAAAATAATATTTATTTAAAAATAAAGTTATTGATGTTTTCGAATAATTTGACAATTAAAGAAATTCGCAAATAAATGTATTCGAACATTTTTTTTTTTGAGTGTTTAATAATTTTTAGAGTGAATCAAAAAAAGGGAGAAAGTAGGATTAGGGAAAAAGTGCAAATTTTGTCTGAAAATCAGGAAAAAGTCAGAGAAAGACAAAATTTAATTTCTGTGGCAACCCTGTTAAATTTAGCTTTGGAATTTTAATTCAAAGAAGATTTTTCGTATTATTTGTGAATTTACTTGACTGTCTCGTATAAAAAAGTACAGAGAATGATAAAAATGAATCTTGATATGAATAGCCTCGCGTTCGATAAGAAGTAGCGGTGGACGTAGCAGTCGATCGGGAATGAGAGCTTTAGTTGATGCACTTAGCGATACGAGACCAAAATCACCCGTGAGCCAAGTAGATAACGAAGAACCAATCGAATTGGCGCATTATCCTGATGCAATGAAACCGTCGCCCGGCTCTCAACCGCCGATCGAAAGAGATGATTTCCCGGCCCCACCTTATCCTTACACTGATCCTGAGAGACGAAAACGATGGTCGGATACATATAAGGTATTATTTCCTTTTTCTTCTTCTTTATACAAATACATTATTATCTACAAATAATTTAGACTTCAATTTAGATATTGAAATACCATTATTTATTGAAATGAGTGTTTGTATTATTCAAGGGCGTACCTGAATCTGACGATGAAGACGAAGTAGATCATAAAAGTTACATAAAGGAAGTGGAGCAAAAATTGAAAAAGGAGCATGACGAGTTGAGCAAAATTGACACGGGAATTGCTAAGGTCTTTTTACAAGATCGAGAGAAAGATCGGGAGAATCTTAGACATAAGGCGGCTAATGTTGATCCTAGAAATGCCTCGAGAACGCCATCAGCTGCTCGCGAACCGACCTATCGATTGCGATACGAGAGTCCTGTTGGTGCCTGTAAGTATTTTATCAGTTTTTTTCTTACATTTCTACTCTTTTCTTCATTTCTTGTATTGTTTTAATGTTAAACAGGCCTCGGATATTATGACTTTTTCGACTATTTTCGAATAATGCGACTTTTATCAACTTATATTAAAAAAAATTGCGACTTTTCTTTCAAATTTTCCAACAAAATACCACAATTTTTATATGAAATGCAACTTATTTCTATTTTTATTTTTATATAGTGTAAAAAGTATAACTATAGACAAATTTTTAAAAAGTTATTCTTGATTCATTTTTCTAATTAAATTTTTAAAATATACCATTAAACAGATTTTGAATGATTGAGATTTTGTAAAATTTCATTGAAAATAAATCATTTTTCTTCAAGTATTTTATTAGTTTTTAAAAATTATTTTTAAAGAATTTTAATTTAAAATTTAGAAAATAATTGAATTCCTCAAAAATTTTGATGAAAAATCTTCAAGTGTAAATTTAATAAAAATTAAAATTAATGAAAATTAGATTGTAAAAATAATATTAAAATATTTTTTTAAAAAAACTAATTCTCAGAATTTTTTCATTTTAATTTTTTAAAATTCAATATTTTCGATTACATATTTCCGAAAATTCAAATGCATACAAAAAATATTAAAATTTTTTAGAATCATTTTTAACATTTTGAAAGAAATAATCGTATTCAAAATTTTTAATTAAAATTCTTAAAAAAATTAATTATTTTAAATTATACAAAAATTCTTTTTAGAAATTAAATTATTATTTTCGAAAAATGATATTACAATATTTATAAAAAAAATGTAATTGAAAAAATATTGTCTAGTGTCTTTCAAAAATTATTTAGAAATATTTTAAAAAAAATTAATTTTAAGAATTTCTTTATTCAAAATTTTGAAAATTTTCTACCTTTATTAAATTTATTAAATATTCTATCTTTAAAAAAAATTTACAGTTTCAATTATTATAAAAAAATTGAATTTTTGTATTTAAACAATTGAATTCTCGAAGAAATTTCGCAAAAATATTAAAAATTAAGAAAGATAATTGATTTAGAGATGAAGTTTAGTTAAAAACAGTAGAAAATAATTGAATTTTTGGAAAGGTCATAGTTGTAATTTTTAAAAATTAATAAATTTCAGAAGTTGAAATTTTTTTAATTTTATTTCCCGTGAAAAAAGAAATAAAAGAAGTATTTAAATATTTATTTTGCAAAATTATTCGAGTTTTGATTAATTAAATTTAGAAATCAGGGAACTCTATTTTTAATCGACTAAATCGACTTTTTTGACTCATTAAAGTCTATTTGAGGCCTGTGTTAATTTTGATCTAAATTTCAATAAAATACAAATTTCGATCGCTTCTACATAATTAGTTCGAAAAAATTTAATTTTTCAATTCTATGTTTTTGATGATTTAAACTGCAATGAATCTACTTTTTCATATTTTACTACATGGTTCATTCATCTAAATAGTAATGTTCATTGACCTTTTCATAAAGATAATAATTGTTTCTAAATCTTTTACAAATGACGAAATAGGAATTTTTTTCGAATATTAAATTCCAATTAAACTTTAGATTTGACTTTTCTTATTTTTGATTTGAATATAATAGCTATTTAATATTCTGAAGAAAATATTCTTTAACTAAACTAATTATATTAAGTGGATGTAAATTAATTGAGAAATATCGGAATTACAAATTTTACATTTTTCTTATGTGAAAGAATTAATTGATTCATAAGTTCTCATTTGTCATTGAATTAAAGTTTAATTCATCAAAATTTCAATCAATTTCAATTTAAATTAATTAACGCATTTTATTGATTAAAAAATGTCACTTTAATTTTTATTGGTCGAAATTCCTTTTATTTTATATTTTAATTAACTAATTTTTTTATTATCAGATATCACTAAAATTTTCTATTTTCTATGCATATTAATGTATTGAAAGTTTATTGAATTATTTGCTAAGAATTTTAAGAAAAAATTTTAAAGTAATAAAATTTCTTATAAGAATTTTATTATTTATGAAAGTAATTTAATGCTTTTGAGAAGAATTTTATTAAAATTTTTGAAAATCCTAATTAAATTCATTTGAAGAATTTCTTTAAATATTTTCAAAATAATAAGTAGTGTTTCTTTAATAATTTTAATTTAAAATATTTGAAAGAAATTAAATTTTATGAAGAATTTTTTTCAAGTTTTTAAAATAATCAAGCTTGTTAAAAATTTAAATTAAATATTTAATTATTAAATTTTATTATACACTAGCAAATGTTACGCGCGGAACATGATGTTCAATTTATTATTATTATGCAAATTACAACATTTTTTAATTTTTGAATAATTTTAAATTCAAACTTTAAAAAAATGCAATTATTAACTTATTTACTAATTAATTATTCTTCTTTATTAATTTAAAAATATAATATTAAAATTCTTCGCAAGAATTCTATTATTTTCATAAATAATAACATTCTTCATAAGAATTCAATTATTTTTATTTAAATAGTAAAATTTTTTGCAAGAATTCAATTATTTTTAAACAAAATTTTAATAAAATTTCACTAACGAATACAATTATTTTATAAAATTTTAATAAATACTTCGAAAGAGTTCAATTATTTTTTAAATAATAAAATTTTCAACAAAATTTGACGAAAGAATTTTTTTTTATTTAATTATGTACCTAATAAATGAATTTTTGTAATTTTGAATCTTAAATTATTCAAAAGTTGAAATTTATATTTGAAAATAAAAAAGTTTGTAAATTGCATAATAATAAATTGAATATCATATTTCTAGTGTATCATTCGCTAGTGTAAATAATATTAGGCTTTAATAATATAATTCAATAAATCCTAAAGCCCACGGATATGATTCCAATGCAGTATTTTAAATTGAAAAATGAGAATTTTACATTTATGTATGAACTTGAATTTAAATTTAAAGAAATATTAACTAAAAATAAAATTGAAATTTAGATTAAACAAAAGTTTTTCTTTAATAAATCTCGGATTTGTAAAATTTTGTTCAGACCAGATATGTAGAAGTAGAAAAATTATAAATAGTTTTGAAGTATATAATTTTCTTATCTTAATAAACAATTTTTTTTTACTTTTAGCACCATCAAGAAATATAGATCACGCTAGACCCTGGGAAGAAGAAGATGGACTTAGTTATAAATCAAGTGGGCCAAGTTACAATGGTAAGTTTCTCTAAAAAGAAATCGAATTGACAATTCTTTTTATCATTTATAAACGTGTCATCTCATACATGTCCACACGTTCGCACATGACACTAACATCTCACTCTACTGATTTATATTACTGCCATCGGCTAAGCTCTCGAAGGATAGCGGGGTCTCTATGGGTCAAAAAGCACGTTTTTTTCCCAACCCTACTAAACGAAATTGGCTTTCTAGTGGTTTGTCAAAGTCAAGCAAACAAAACAAATGGGCAAAATCAAGTCGCGAATTGGAAAGAACCACATTCGTTAAGTAAACGATTTCTAGATGCTGTTCTTGACAAGGATATATAGTTTTTTTTCAAAAACAAAAGAGAAAAGAAAAGAAAAAAAGTAGCATTATTAAATCAGTCACTCTGGAAGTTGGAAGAGAACAGGTGACGTATCTGGCTTTTTGCATGATTCTCCTGTTATGGTACGTGGTTTCATCTTTTGTTTTTGTTTCTTTTTTTTTCATAATTATACTGAAATTAAAAATTTAAAGAAGGAAAAAAACATAACAGGACAATGTTAACGATGAAAAATTGTATTTTCTGATGTTTCATTTAGCGACCGAAATGGTTGCCCTAGACGCACCTTGCTATCTCTTTGCATGCTGCACCAAAATTTTTACGTCACATTCATGACACATACACGTTTTTAATTATTCCACTAATTTCTTTTCAATGTTGGAAGATATTTTTAATTTTTGGCCCTGTTTGGTTTTTCTATTTTTTTCCTACTATTTCTAAAAGAATTTTTTGACGTTTGAAAAAGGAATGAAATTCTATAAAGAAATTTTAAAAAAGTGATTTTATTTTGTCAAGGTTGCCACAGGTCAGGGAATTCAGGTAAAAGTCAGGGATTTTTATTAACAATACTAGAAAAATTAAATTTTAGAATTCATAAGAAAATCCTGAATTTTGGTCTTTTTTGTTTGCCTCATAAACTATGAAATTACCACGAATTCTAATTCAAAACCTTCAATTTTTCCTATTTCTGACAATAATTTCTTTTTAAATAACTTAATTCTTGAAGAACTATCGTAAAATTATTACTTATAAATTATTTAATTAATAATTTTACTTAAAAACTTCAAAATTAATTGAATTTCAAAAGAGTTGCGTTTACAGTTTTTATAAAAAGATGAACTTCAGAAGGTTTCGATTTGAAATTTTAAAAAAATTTAATAATTTTCAATGGATTTAATTAGAAATTTTTAAGAAAATTTTAATAATTAAAATTTATCTGAGATTAGTTAATTTTTAAAATTCATTTAACTAATTATTAAAATTAATGGATTTGCTTGTAGAAGAATTTTAGTTAAACAATGATTTGCAATACCTATATACTCTTTTAATAAAGTTTTCCAAAAGAATTCAATTAATTTAAAAAAATTTTAATAAAATTCTTCTAAAACATTTAATTACTGTCTTAAATAATAAAAATTCCACAAGAATTCTGTTATTTACCAATTTTTTATAAATTTCTTCGAAATAATACAATTATTTTCAGAAATAATAAATTTTTTTACAGAGATTCAATTATTTTCATAAATAATGAAATTAATAAATATTGATAAATAGCAGAATTTCACCAGAAATTTAATTATTTTCAGAAATTTTAATAAAATTCTTTGTAAAATTCAAGTATTTTCGTAAATAACAATATTCTTTACAAAAATTCAATTATTTTCAAAAGTAATAAGATTCTCAAGAGAAATTCAATGATTTTAAAAAAACTTGATAAAATTCTTGGCAAAATTTCAATTATTTTCAAAATTTTCGAATATTTAATAATTTTCAATATTTACTATTTTTATATAATTTACTAAAGGAATTCAATTATTAAAAAAAAATTATTAAAACTAATAAATTAATTAATAATTATTAACTAATTAATAAATTAATTTAATAAAGTAATTCTACATAAACATTTAATTATTTTCATAAATAATAAAAATTTTACAGGAATTCAACTATTTAAAATCGAATTTGCATAAAATTTTTCGAAAAAAGTCAATTATTTAAAAATTTCTAATGACATTCTTTACAAGAATTCAATTATTTTCACAAATAATAACATTTCTCACTGGAATTCAATTATTTAAAAAAATTTATAAAATTCTTCTCCTAGAGAATTCAGTCTTTTTCATGAACATTAAAATTCTTCTCAAAAATCCAATTATTTTCATAAATTATAAAAATCTTTTTTAGAAATCCAATTATTTCCATAGAAGATAATAAAACTCATTGCTGAATTTCAATTGTTTTTAATACAATTTGAAATGATTTCGTTGAGAAATGCAGTTACTCTTAAAAATTTTGATTAAAATTCGCCGAAAGAATTTAATTATTTGAAAATTTGTTGATAAAATTCTTTACAAGAATTCAATTTTAAGAAACATTCAATTATTCAACAAATTATTTATTTTTGTATTTAAATAATTGAATTCTAGTAGAATTTTCTAAATTCTAATAAAAAATTGATTTAAAAATGAATTTGTGTTAGAATTTTAGATAATAATTGAATATTAAAAGCATTCTAGGCGTGAATTTTTAGAAATAATTAAATTTTGAAAAGGTTTCAAATTAAAATCTTTGAAAATCTGCTTTTTTCACACTTTTAACTATAAAAATTCTGTAGAATTGATTTTTTTTTTAAGTTTAATTGAATTTTTTAAAAATTATTTCAAGTTTTTATTTTCTAATATAGAATATTTAATTATTGAAGAATTTTCTAATAATCGAAATTTCGTAAAATTGAATTGTAGACAAATGGATTTGAAAATTCTTAAAGAACTTTTACAAAAATAATTAAAAACAATTGATTTAAAGAAGAATTTTATTTAAAAATTCTAGAAAATAATAATTGAATTAATGAAAATAATTTTGAAGAAGTTACAGTAACAATATTCTTATAATATAAAATAATGGTTTTATCACTCGGTCATCTTTAATTATTTTAAAACATGAAGATATCGATTACTCCGAGTCATCGATTTCTTCTTGTTTTATAACAATTTTTTATAAGTTGTTTAATTTCAAAAAGGTTTGAATTTGAATCTTTTGAAGAATTTTAATTCCTATAGAAAAATAATAATTAAATATTTATTTAAAAAAGAGGTTATTGATGTTTTTGAATAATTTTACAATTAAAAATAAATTTATAAATAAATGTTATAGAACATTTTTTTGAATATCTAATCATTTTTAGAGTGAATAAGAAATATTCTTTAGTTTCAGGGAAAAAGTGAAAATTTTGTCTGGAAATCAGGGAAAAGTCAGGGGAAAAAAAAATTAAATTTTTGTGGCAACCTCTGTTTTTGTTGATTTTAAAGAAACTTTTTGTTTTAAAAAATATTTTTAAAAAACGTTAAAAATAAATTTTTATCAATCATTAAAATTGATTGAATAATATTGCTTCATTATCAAAAAATTAAAAAAATGTTGTCACCCTTTTTCTTAATAACTATAAATTTTTGAAGTAACAGTTTCTAAATAACAAACTTTAAGTTATTTTTTGCTTTGTGGAGAATTTTTCAAACGTCGTAAAATTTCGGGATTGCATGCTTTTATTTAATGGAGTTTGTTTGAAAAATGCATTTTTTGAATTTTCGTTGTCTTCCAACATTGCATTTAACAGTATTATCAATAATTATTTTTTTCTATGAAATTCAATAAAAAAGCTGTCTTGTATCACCGTGTTTCTATTTGTGTATTTGTATTTGTGTTGTGATTGCGTTGGGCGTCAGCTGGGAGATCATCGACTCGTTCCCCGGCTCCCAGAAACTATCCAACTATTGGTTCACAGCGCGCCTTCACTCTTCCGAATACTACTAGAGATTATAATTCGGTGAGTTCACCAAAACTCTCCAATTCTCATCTACCGTGTTAAAGCATCGCAAATTGTCATTTTCTTCATTTCTGTATTTTGACAAAATAATTTTATTAAAATTATCATTTATTTTGTGAAAATATTTGAAAATTAAAATGTTTGCTTTGCCAGCACGGAAGATGATTCTTTTTAGTCCCTTGGTGCTGGTTACATTGGATTATTTCTTATTAAGCTACTATGCTTTTTACATCTTATTTTCTTAGAATTCCAGGACTGAGTAATTTTTCTTTTGCAATAATAGTATTCAAAGGAGTGGATAATTTTTCTATAAATTTGATTCTATTATTTTTTTTGTTTTGTTTTTCTTATATTGACTGATTAAAAATTCAGTTTTAATTGGGACTTTTAACATAAGATAATATTAACTTTTGAAAAATTAGTAAGAAAATATTTAATACATTATCACAAAAATTGAAGAATTATTTGATATTTGCTGTAATGGTGTTCATTTTATTTTTGCATCTTTCTGTGGTTATTCCACTTTTTTCTACCAAATTATTTTTTACTGAATGTATTTAATTTTCTATGTTTTCTAATTCTCATTGTCTTTTATTTATTAATCTCCATTATCACAGGCTTCGTACTCATCTACTAAAAACCTAATATTTACTACTTTTTTTTAGATTTGTTGAATTAAAAGCTACTTTTTTCTTTTTCTGAAAATTTGCACTACTTTAAATTCGCTAATAGCTGAAATAAGAAAATTATTTTCAAATATTTTACAAAATTTCTTAGAAGCAATTCTTCCACAAATTTTTATAAAATTATTTCAAATAATTCAATTATTTTCGAAAAATTTTTGGCCTGATTTTTGTCATTCAAAAGTTTTTCGAAATTCAATTATTTTCAATATCTACTATTTTAATAAAAACTTTCCTAGAGAAGAATTCAATTATTTAAAAAAAGTTGTTTATAAAATTCTTTGCAGACATTCAATTATTTTCATAAATAATAAAAGTTTCACAGAAATTCAATTATTTAAAATTAAAACACAATTTTCATAAAATTAAAAAAAAGTCAATTATTTCAAAAGATTTTAATAAAATTCTTCGCAAGAATTTAAGTATTATTTTCATGAATAATAACATTCTTCGGAAACATTCAATTATTTAAATCACAATTTTCAAAAAGATTTTAGAAAATAATCAATTATTTTAAAAGATTTTGATAAAATTCTTCGTATAAATTCACTTATTTAAAAGAATGTAATAAACTTCTTCAGAAGAATTCAGTTATTTATGAAAATAATAAAATTCTTCTCAGGAATTCAATTATTTTTAAAAATTTTAATAAAATTTGTTGCAATAATTCAAATATTTTTAAACTATAAATAATAAAATTTTTATAAGAATTCAATTATTTAAAACACAATCTTTATAACAGTTTTTAGAAAGAAATCAATTATTTAAAATGATTTTGATAAAATTCTTTGCATGAATTCCAAAATTTAATAAAGTTTTTAGGAAGAATTCAATTATTTTAGAAAATAATAAAAATTTTCTCAGAAATTCAATTATTTTAGAAAATAATAAAAATTTTCACAGGAATTCAATTATTTTAGAAAATTTTTATAAAATTTGTTGCAAGAATTCAATTATTTTCATAAATAATAAAAGTTTTATAGAAATTCAATTATTTTTAATACAATTTGAAATCAATTTCTTGAAAAATGCAATTATTCATAAAAAATTCATTAAAATTTTTCGAAAGAATTCAATTATGTTAAAAAATTCTGAAATTTATTAAAATTTAGTGATTATTTTAAATACATTTTTAATTAAATTCCTTGTTGAAAGAATTTAATTATTTTCAAAAATTTTAATGAAATTCTTCATAACAATTTAATTATTTTACAAAATTTAGATAAAGTTCGTTATAAGAATTCCATTTTAAGAAATATTCGATTATATTCAATAAATGATTTATTTTTGTATGTAAATAATTGAATTCTAGTAGAAGTTTCTTATAAGAATTAATTTGAAATTGAATTTCAGTTAAAATTTTAGATAATAATTGAATATTATAGAAGCAGTGAATTTAATAGAAGCGTGAATTTTTAGAAGTAATTGAATTTCGAAAAGTTTATAAACTGAAATCTTTGAAAATTTTAATTGTTGTAAAACTGTTTTGCTACTTTTTTAAAATTATTTATTGAGTACAAAGCCTCTTATCACTATAATATTTTTGTTTTATATATTGCATCCTAACACTAATTTACAATTTCCATTGTTCTTAATTTTTCAAGTTTCAAATAATTACATTTTATAATTTTTAGAGAACTATCCACTAATTTTTCTATTTTCTAATAAATATTTTTATAATTGTTAATAATTTAAAATTTTTGTTAAATTTCTCCTTCACTCTTGTCGAAAATACTTTGTAGAAACTCAAAGAACATTAAATACTTCATAAACTTGTTATGCTTTTTGTTAATATTTAATTAATTTTTTTGTAGAAATTATACTTTTCAGTTATTTTCTCTCAAATTTTCGAATTCTTGTCAACTATGATTTAAGAATTGAAAAATTCAATAGTATTTTTAGTTTACTTTCTTGTTACTTTAATAAATTTATTTTTTCCAAATTCATAATTTTTAGTATAAAAAATTAATGGTTCGAAAAATTAGGACTAGTTAATAATTTAAAAAAAATGGTATACCTTAATTAGGAAAAATTTCAAAATATAAAAATTAGTAATAAATTCGGAAAATTGATTTATAAATTTTTAATTTCTAATTTCTAACTTATAAAATTTCGAATGAAAAATGCCAAAGAATTAAAAAAAATTTATATCATGAAATAAAAGAAGATAAAAAGAATTTGCTTTATAATTAATAATGATAATAATTCGAAAACTTATAAATTAGTGAATAATAAAATTCAAAAAAAAAAAAAAAAAAAATTTGGGAAACGTTACAAATTAGAACAAAAATTTAAAAACCCTAATTTAGTGGTAATGGAAATTTTAAAAGGAATATATTATTATTAAACAAAATGTAAAAGTAAAAATTGTCAACAAAGATAATTGAAAATATTAATTGGAAGATATTTAAAAAAAATGAGATGCAGAATTCCGTAAAATGTTAATATAATAATTTATTTCCATTTCATTTTAAAAGTGTTGAAAACAAATGAATTTTGAATCAACTAAATCTCCTCATTTTTGTACGAATTTAAAATTATTATAATTAATATATAATTAATTAGAATTAATTATAATCATAAAACATTTTTTCATTAAGTTCCAACTCGTTCTCAGTCCTGCTCCCTTTTTTTAAAAAATTACTAAAAAAATGACATATATGCTTAAATCCTAGTAACAATATCCGGCAAGAATTATGTGCGTTCAATGCTTCCAAATTGCAGCTTGAAAGCCCAGAAAAATAGCACGTTGCGAGACCTATATAAATATGTATTTATTTATATAAACTAGAAGAAAATGCTCATAGAAATGTTGAATTTAGCGAGAATAGTCGGCTTGTCTTTTTTTTTCTTTGAAAGCAAATTAATTTACAAACAGAAGGGTGGTACGGTGTCTTCTGCGAACGTTGGTCAAATACACACGTATGGGAAATGAAAACGTGAGTTTTGCATTTGAAACTAATCAGTAATATTGTCAATTTGACATGAATTTGAAACCAGTTGTGAGCTCTCTTCGGCACATCCCAAAACCGGGATATGGTCTGGCACCGCGAAGTCACACCTTCTCTTCGACTGGCGGTTCAGTTTCTGCTCTCCCTGTAAGTCTTGCACCGCGTCTCAAGCGAGAATAATTTTTGCACCTCTTTATTATATCTTTTATAAATAATATATTCAACTATTATCATTTTTTTTGTCTCCAAATTTTTTCACTATTTTATTAATTAAAAGAATTAATTTTTGTCGTCTAGGGCGATTATTCGTTCAGCGGGATGGGAGACAAGACGCACAGCACTGACTTCTCTTCTGGCAAGTCTGATAGTGAGTAGAAAAAAGAAAAAGCGAGGAAAGTCGAAATTTCTTTTTGACGCCTTGCTGAAAAATTGCTTTTTTAATATAAACAATTATTACTAATCTCTCCCTCTTTGCACTGCACGGGGCGTTTTGGAAGCCCTGATATATACGGTCAAGTAACTTTCAAAGACAAAAAAAAAGAGGCATCAACTTTTATTATTCAAGAATAATTGAGTCTACCTGCAATTTTCTTGAGCATGCTTTACTAATTACGAAGAGCTTTTTTATTTTCATTTTTCGTTGAAATGTTTAATATGTATAGTCTTTTCTTTTTTTGTCCGAATCTATGATGTCTAAACTTGAGCCGCCGAAAAGTAATTCAAATGATTAAATTTGTGGTATCCAGACAAGAAGTCCAAACCAAAAAATCCAAAGTAGATGAAATCTAAAAAAGTAAAAAAAAAAATAGTTTTACTTTGGACTTATTTTTTTTGAATTTTTTGTCCTGGTCAAAAAGTTCAATAAAAAAAATTGAGATATAAAAATTTAAATGGT
Organism: Leptopilina heterotoma; assembly: GCF_015476425.1. Lineage (NCBI taxonomy): Eukaryota > Metazoa > Arthropoda > Insecta > Hymenoptera > Figitidae > Leptopilina > Leptopilina heterotoma. The sequence continues at coordinate 2,537,446 of NW_025110874.1, read as the reverse complement.
TGCCTTGAATGAAATTGTTCTTTTCAATGACTGTGAATCGAAAGTAGATGAACTTAACATTTTAAATTTCTGAAAATAATTAAATTAATCGAGCAATTAAATTGGAATTATATTGAAAAAAATAATTGAATTTTTGTAAAGAATTTTATCAGAATTGTTGAAAATAATTCATGGTTGCCACAGAGTCTGAAAATTCTGGAAAACTTGGAAATGGAATTGAATTTAGAAAAGGGTATGGAAAACCTGGAAATAGAATGGAATTTAAAAGAAATTACTGGAATTTCGCCTGTTTTTAAAGATTTTTAACAAAATTTTAATTCAAAATTATTATTTAATGATTTTCCTAAATAATAAAATTTTTTACATGGTTTCAATTATTTTCATAATTTTATAACAAAACTCATCGAAGACTTTCCATTTTTAAAAATTTTTTAATACAATTTTAATGGAATTCCTCAAAAAATGTAATTATTCTCAAAAATTTAATTAAAATTCAGCAAAAAAATTCTTCGTAGAAATTTAATTACATAATTTCAAAAATTTGTGAAAATTCAATTATTTTCAATGTCTACTATTTCAATAAAATTTCACAAAAGAATTCAATTATTTAAAAAGATATTTTAATAAAATTCGTCTCAGGAATTCAATTATTTTCAAAAGTATTCTAATTCTTCGCAGAAATTCAATTATTTCAATTATTTATTATTATTCAATTTCAATTATTTTTAATACAATTTTCATCGAATTTCTCAACAAATGAAATTATTCTTAAAAATTTTATTAGAATTTGTCAAGAGAATTAAATTATTTAAAAATTTTGTTGATAAAATTCTTTATATGTATTATGAAAATTCAATTTTTAGAAACATTTTATTTAATAAAATATTTATTATTGTAGTTAAATAAATTGAATTCTCGTAGAATTTTGTAATAAATATTGATTTAAAAACCAATTTCAGTTGAAATTTTAGATTATAATTGAATATTGAAAGCATTATAGCGTGGATTTTTAGAAATAATTGAATTTTCAAAAGGTTTCAAAGTAAAATCTCTGAAAATTTGAACTTTTCATACTTTTAATAAATTAAAAGTATTCTGCAGAATTAATTTTTTTCAAAAAGTTTAATGGACTTTTTTTTAATTATTTAAAGTTTTTATTTTCCAATACATTTAATTGAGGACTGTCAGAATAATCGAAATTTCATAAAATAAAATTGTAAAAAAAGAAATTTTTAAATTCTCAAAGAACTTTAATCAAATTACTCGAAAAAAGATATTATTCTTAAAAATTTTTATTAAAATTTATCAAAGAAATTTAATTATTTTAATAACCTTTGCTACAATTTATTTATTAGAATTTAAGTATTATTTTCAATACATTTTTAATTAAATTTTTTTAAAGAATCAAATTATTTTCAAAAATTTTAATGAAATTCTTTGCGTAATAATTCAATTTTTTTCAAAATAATTTTAAAAAATTCTTCGCGGAAATTAAATTATTTTTAAAAGCTTTTTTAAATTCTTCTCAAAATTTCAATTATTTTTATAAATAATAAAATTTTTCTCCGAAATTCAATTATTTGCAAAACTTTTAATAAAATTCTTGGCAGAATTTCAATTATTTGTAATACAATTTTCATCAAATTTCTCGAAAAATGAAATTATTCTTAAAACTTTTATTAAAATTTGCCAAGAGAGTTCAATTATTTGAAAATTTGTTGATAAAATTCTTTATGAAAATTCGATGTTAAGAAACATTTAATTGTTTAATATAATATTTATGTTTATAGTTAAATAATGCAATTCTCATAGAATTTTCTAATGGATATTGATTTAAAAATAAATTTCAAATTAAAATCTTTGAAAATTTGAACTTTTCATACTTTTAATTAAGAATTCTATAGAATTAATTTTTCTCAATAAGTTTAATAGAATTTTTTTTAATTATTTAAAATTTTTAAATTGTAATATATTTAATTGAAAAATGGCAGAATAATCAAAATTTCGTTAAATGAAATTGTAAACAAAAGAATTTGAATATTCACAAAGAACTTTTTCAAAAATTGACTTAAAGAAGAATTTGAGTTGAAGTTTTGAAGTTAGTTAGTTTTGAAGAAATTACAATAACAAAATAACATTTTTTATAATAATATTCTTATAAGTTAATGAATTTCAAATTTTTGAAAATTTTAATTTCTGTATGAAAAAATAATAATGATGAAATATTTATTTAAAAATGAAGTTATGGATATTTTCCAATAATTTTCATATTAAAAACCTGGAAAAACTGGAAAAGTCAGGGAATTTGAAAAGAGCAAAAGCTTGGTAACCATGTAATTGTATTTTTTGGAATAATTATCTAAAAAATTTTATAGAATAATTGAAATTTTTCTAGAAATTTTCTTATTTATAAAAATAATTGAATTTTTATGAAGATTTTTTTATTTTTGAAAATAATTGAATTTTCGTGAAGAATTTTATTATTTATGAAAATAATTGAATTTTTATGAAAATTTTTTTTGTTTATAAAAATAATTGAATTTTTGGGAAAAATTTTATTATTTATGTAAATAATGAAAATCCTGCGATTTCAAAAATAAGATTTTAAATTCCTATTTTATAGCGTAAAAAGTAAAAACGTGGCTTTTTCACATGTTTATTTATTTCGGATTTACTGTGTACTTTGGATTTTTTTTTTGGATTTTTCCGTCTGGATTTTTTTTTGGATTGGATTTTTTGTCCTGTAATTTAAATTTGTACAGGCATTTTCATTGGTCCCTGATGCCTGGAAAATCAATGTGCAAAATACAAATTTCAGTTTAATTTATTTTTTCTCTTTTCAAAAGATAAATTTGACTAAAATTTATATTTGAAACATTGATTTTTTAAATATTATTACAGACCAATGAAAACGAGTGAAAAAATTTTATAAGTGGTTTTACTTTCTGGCGGCTCATTTATAGAGAAAGATTTTAAAAATCGATAATTTCAGTTCTTGGAACATTTGCATGATTCGTTAAGCTACTTGAAGATTCTTTTTTTTAATTATTTAGTTTAACGAATTATTCATTCGAAATGATAGATTATTAGGATTTTTCTGTAGCAATCAAGGATATGCTTACGTGATTTTTTAAAATAAGAAATTAATAATTTGAGTTTTAACAAAATATGTTTTAATTAACCACAGTTTTGTAATTGTTAACTAATAATTTTTGTCGGATTCAAAAATGAACGTATGCAATCCTGCGCATGATGTCTATATTTAACTGGAAAGAAAACTTTTTTCATACTCTTCTGAACTTTATTTTTTTAAAAATAATTTTCACATTCACTTGTAAATAGAATGGAATTTTCATTGATTGACTGTTTTCCAGTTATAATAGCATCTTGCCAATTTTCTGCTCTTGCTTCGAATTATTCATTTCTTTTGATTATAATTCTATTTTACTGAGTAAAATTTTTATTTCAGATAGAAAGGAAATTTGTATTCACTTTTAATTGAAGTTTCTGGGGGAAATTTCGTCTTATAAAAACTGTAATTTAAAGTCTTGTATATTTTAATTTAAAATTAAATGTTTAACGAGTAATAATTTTAATTATTTATTATTATTACCAGGGATCACATTTTCACTCACCTTTTCACTTTTTTTAAACTTTCTCACCTATTTCACCTATGATGTTTATTTTCACGTATTTAATTTACTATTTTGTAAATTTTTCAAACATTTTTAATCCAAAATTTATTTTCTACAAATTTTTAATTATGTTATTTATTTATTTAATTTATTATCGGGACAAGCTGATTTTTAAAGCCTTAATTACTTTATATTTTGATAAATCTTAATTTTAATTCGACAACAATTTTTAATCTCTTCAAATTTAATTTTTCTTGTTTCTAATTAAGGTCAAACTCAGTTGGTCTAAATTTTAAATTCTAATAATGTTTTCTTTTTATTTTCTTAAACATGATTTTTATGAATTATATATTTTATGCATACGAATCATATTTATATGATTTATTCATCTAAAATAAATGATTAAACGAACTTATCTGTACAGTTCAATCGTTATTATATAAATGCATTTTTTCGAAGATAATGATAATCATAATGAACAAGTTTTAAAAATAGATTTATCAGTTCTTGTAACTTTGCTATTTTCCGAAAATTGTAATTTATTCTCAGCGTAGTATAAGAGAAATATGTTTTTGAACTTGTAAATATTTTCAAAAATTATTAAACAAAAAAATCAATCAAAATCTGTTATTAATTAAAATATATATCGATTGATATGAAATTAATATAAAAGTACCTTAAAACGAAATTATTCCGCTCGTTGTGGGTAAATTCGTTTACCGATTTATCTACTTTAACTATGCTTTAAAAGTTTAAAGTAAAATTTGATACTCCTGTTAACAAATTCAATATTTGGACTTGCTAATAGGGGTATTAAACTTTATTTTAAAGTTAATTTAAAGCAAATAAATTGGTTTGCGAATTTACCCACATTGAGCGAAATAATCCCGTCTTACACTACTTTGTTTTTTTAATGAATTATTATTATTTAAATTTAAAGTAAAACAAATGTTAATTAGATATTGAAAATTAATTTTTTTTATGAAATTCCTTCATGAACAAATTAGTTTTGATTCAATTTTAAAAATTTAATTATTCGGAAGAATTCAATATTATTCTTATAAATAGTAAAATTCGTTGTAGGAATTCAATTATTTTTTAAAAATTTTTAATCAAATTTTTAGAAAAAACTTAATTATTTTCTAAAATTTTTAAAAATTTTCGAAACAATTCAACTATTGTTATAAATAGTGAAATTCTTCGCAAGAATTAAATTATTTTTATAAATAATAAAATTCTTCTCGGGAACTCAATTATTTTCAGTACAATTTTAATAAAATTCAATAATCAGTTTTTTTAACTATAATTATTAACAGACACGATTATTTTAAAAAGTTGAAAAAAATTCTTTTTTTAATTCAATTATATTAAATATTTTGATTGAAATTAAAAAGAACATTATTTTCAAAAAAATTAAAGAAATTCCTCAAAAGAATTTAATTTGTCATTAAAAAAATAATTGTAATAAAATTTAATAGTAAAATTTATTTATAAAATTATAATTATTTATAACGTTTAAAAAATTAAAGATTTTTTTGAAAGAATTCAATTATTTTTAATATTTTAATAAAATTCCTTGAATTAATTAAATTATTTTCAAAAATTGTAATGAAATTAAACAATAAAATGTTTAATTTCAATTATTAAGAAACAAGATTATTTTAAAAATCTAAAAGAAATTCTTCATAAATTCTTTCAAAATTTTTAATTAAAATTATTTAAAAAAACGCCATTAATTTTAAAAAAATTCAAAGGAATTCTTTAAAAGAATTTAATTAGGATTTTCAAAAATTTTAATAAAATTCTTTAGAAGTTTTTAATTATTTTTGAATCTAAATAATAAAATTCGTCGAAGGAATTCAATTATTTTTAAATTTGTTGATAAAATCTTGCAAGAATTCAATGATTTTCAATAAATTAATTTTAAAATTGAAAAAATATAAAAAGAAAAATGATTAAAAAGTTGGGAAACAAAAAGGCAAACGAATTAACTTTAAACTGCAAACAGTTTTAGCGAAATACGATTATTAATATAGAAGGTTAATTAAACTTTCACTATTAAAAATTTGTAAGTCTTGACACATTTTTTAAATATTTTTATTTTTTTTTATTTATTATTTATTTTTATTAATTAGTTCGTGTAAAAAATTTTAAACTTGAAGATCTCAAATTAATTATGTACATTAAAATGTATAATTGAAAACGATTGATAATTCATTCTTAATAACAATTTCAACCTTTGTGTTTAAAATAGACCGTAAACAATAACTAAACAAAACATTTGAACTGTAGTTGGAAATCGAGAATTTACTGAATTAATTTAAATTATTAAATTGAATTATTTTAACTGAATTTGTTACTATGTAGGTAATTATTGGAAATTAGTAATTCATCGTTTATTCCACGTTTTTATAAAATAATTTAAATAAATTCTCATGAACTCTCTCGTTCAGGTACAAAATTAAAAATTACTTTTAACAGTTTTTATATTTAGACGAAATTTTCCTTAAATTTCCGCTAGTAATAATTTAAAAGATTTTTGAGGAAAAACATGTTTTGTTAATTAATGAAAAATTTGAAATGCAAGGATGAAAAAAAATTGTTATAATAGTCTCTAGTTGTTAAAAAAAAGATGGTTTGTGCAAAACAGTTTTGACATGGTGTTTACCCGTTTTTCCTCCAAATTTAGTATCAACAGGCAGCATCACGGATGTGGACCGGCGGGCACTGGTATGTACCACAGCCCCGTACTTCTCCCAGCGAATTAGCATGGTTTGTAGCTCGCACTTGCATCTTTATTGCAATTTTGCTTTTTTTATATTTCAAAACTTTTCATTTTAGAGTTTTCAGTTCAGTAAAAAAATCAGTAATTTCATTAATGTAAATTGAACATTATCATTTTTTTAAAATGAACTTTTGTGTAAATTGTATCGTAATAATTTTGTACAGAAAAAGCTTTTTTATTAAGTTAGTGATTAGAAAAATTTGTCTACTTAATTTGATATTTTAGTTCAAATTTTGACACGTTACTAGAACGCATGTACATTAGCTTATTTATTTCCACAAGAAATTTTTATTACACTTGTCATTTTTGATACAGAATTCACTTGTGAATTACAGTTTAAGTGAATGTAAATAGCACTGTAAATTTTTCGCATGGACGCTTTACTGTTAATTCATAAGAATATTTATTTTCTCACATTAAACATTTTTATTTCATGTATTTCTTTATCTTTTTATTAATTTATTTATTTGGAGTGAGGCATTTCACAGATTTGGCACTAAAGTAACACTGACTGTTTTGCCAATTTTCTTTTTCTTAAACTCTACCTAAATGTTTGTAATTTAATTTTTTACCTGGCAATTGTTTCGCTATTTATGAATAAAGAAAATAAAATTTGTTGTTCTATTATCGTGAAAAATATTGAGAGGCAGTTTATTTTTTTATTTTTTGCTTGATTGCGTTTTGCATATATATTTTTCTAAATTAATGTTTCTAGTTACGTGGTTATAATTATATACTATATGTCGAGACGAGAATGAAAATAAATTTTTGTTTTTAATTAATTTTATTAATTTGATATATTTAAAGTGTCTTCGTGTTTCGATGTTAGGAATTTTGTGATGTGAATTGGCGGAAAATTGATTTTTATTATTGGTTTAGAATGACGGTGGAATCCTGCCATCGTCAACCACCTATACAGGCGGACTGGGATCGGTAGTAGTAGGTCACAGTGGTCATCATGTGAGACGTTCTCTACCGGATATGGGTGCAGCACCGACCGAACCTCCAAAACTTTATCCTTATCACCTGCTCACAATCACAAATTATCGATTGCCCGCTGACGTCGATCGCTGCAATCTTGAGGTAAGTCCTAGTGAATTCTTTTTTTTTTTTTTTTTGAACTTGAACTCTTTTTTTAACGGAAAATATATTTTCACTTTTCTATTTGATCGAAATGGAACCATGTGAATTTTCATCATTTTCACGTGTGTTGGAAATCAAATTTTCTCGAATTTCCAATTAACTGACATTTCATTTGTCCGGAAAATCATTTGTCATTCGCATTTTTAACGTGAATTCAGACATCATGCAGATTAATACCTTTTCTTCTTTTTTTCAACTATTTTAAATTTTACTATCATTTTTAATAATTTGATGAAATTTTCTTCACTTATTTGAAAAAATTTAAATTTAAATAATTTCATTTCATAATTCGTAAAGGTATTTCTAAAACAGTTTTTTTTTTATTGAAGAATAATTTGAAGTAAAATAATTAAAGTAAAATTTATGTTAACAATAAATTCCTCTCGTTGCTTTACAATCAAATATTTTTTAAAAATACAATTATTTCTACAAGTGCTATACTACTTTTATTAACAAAATTTCAAAAAATTCACAATGTAGATAGAAACAAGGTCACTTTAAATATTAAGTTTTTTATTTTAAGGAAGACTTCGACAAAATTTTTAACTATATCTAGAAAATGATTTAAATCTTCCATAAAACTATTTTTATAGTAATTTTTAGAGAGAAAATGAATAGTCAGAAAATATTCTGTCCCCTTTTTGGATTTATATTTTTCTTAAAAAATAATTTTTAGTACCTATTCTTGAAGTATTTTTTTGAAAGCAACATTGTTTTTAAGTTGAAAATGCTAAAAAAATATTGTTATTCAATTTTTTTTTTATGAAAATTCACTTGTTTATTTTTCTAACTAATTTCAAATCAATTTTTTTTAAATAAAATGTATAAAGTACAAAAAAATTATAATAAAATTATGATCTTAAATTAGTTAGAAAATTAAACAAAGAAATGACTTTTTTTAAAAAAGAAATGCTTCAAAAATAATAAAAATAATTTTTTTCATTCGGCAATTTTTTGGTGAATACAAAAAACATATTTTCTACAAAATTACGGATGGATTTTAAAATCTGTCAATTTTTAAGAAAAATAAAATTCCAAAAAGGTTCCGAATATTTTCTGACCATTGAATTTCCTCTCTAAAAATTACTATATAAAAATAATTTTATAGAAGATTTAAATCATTTTCTTGATATATCTAGTTAAAAAATAATGTAGTCGAAGTCTCCCATTAATCAAATTTGAAATGAACAGAAAATTTCAATTCATTCTATTACACAAATTCAATCGGAAGAAACATAAAATATCACCTTCTTGTCATTTATTTTTGAAAAATAATAAACATTTTCATTTATTTTTAGGTGAAGAAGTATTTTTTTCTAAATAAAACCTAATTCCTTAAAATTATTGAAGTTTAAACCGATTTATGTTTTAATTCATTCAAATTCAATTTATCTAAATTTTTTATTTAAGTATTTAAATTTACAATTTTAATAATTGATTTAAATTTGATTCATCTTAAATCTATTTGAACTTCAAATAAGCCGCTGGATCATAGGACACGTAAAAATTTTTCTCAACCGAAATCTAAGTCAATGATACAAAAAAGTTATTTTCTTTATAAACAAAATTGGTATTAATGAACTTTTTTCTCTTTTTATCATTCGTAGAATATTTTAAGACGTATTTTCTTGTTTGTTTCATTGAAAAATTTTAAAAATCTTCGAGTTGAAGAGAAAAATGTCATTAAATTTGCAGTTTAAAAAAAACACAGTTTTTACCAAATATTTCAAAAACTGTAATAAATGAAAAAAAAATTTATAAGAAAAAAGGATGCGCAATGAAATTTTCTATAAGGATAAGTGTTTAAAATATTTAAATTCAGAAGTTGAATTTTGAGTGTCCGGAGGACTTAGATTTCGGTCGAGTAAAATTTTTAAGTTAATAAAAACATTACAATGAATCAAGTTTTTAATTAATAAAAATTATTTTTTCATTAAAAAAACTACTTTAATTTCTAGGAGTATTAAAATTGACCCTTTACAATGTTCTTAATTGGGTAATTTCAAAATTCAAGCTAAAATTCCTTGTAACAAACGATCGTTCGATTGAACTAAATTTTGGGCAAATAAAATTCCTGCTATAGATAGATGCAAAATCAACTGGAAATTTGGATAAATTTAAATTCAAATAAAGGAAATATGTGATAAATTTAAATTCAAATAGAGGAAATATTTGATAAATTTAATTTCAAGTGGAATAAAAAGTGTAAGAAAAAAAATTTTACATTTCGTAAACTTTGGAAAATTTTAGTTTTTTGAAACTTAAAAATCTTTCTCTATTATTTCTCAAAGTCTTTAAACTTAGAAATTACAAATTGTATTATTTCCAGAATACATTTTACTAAATTCAAAGTATATTTTACTAATTTTCAATAAAATTTACGACTGATGTTATAAAGTTTACTCTAGAAATGACGATTTTTAATAACAAAATTTACTATTTTCAATGTTAATTTTTTTGATATAAAAATTATTCAAATTTTCCTCGAACATCACAATTAGCCATTGAAAACTATTTTTCAGTAAATTTTAGGCAGATACTATTTTTAAAGTAAATTTTTCTTATTTTTATTAAAAATAATTTTCTTTAAAAATAGTAAAAGCAATTCTGGAAATAACAATTTTTATTTTGAAATTTTACTATTTTTGAAGGAAATTTTTCCATGACCCAAGTTAATTTTACTAATTTTAAAACAAAAGTAAGGTTGTAATAAAAATTTTGATTAAGGGGAGACTTTGTACTACATTTTTGACTATATTAAGAAAATGATTTAAATCTTCCATAAAATTATTTTTATAGTAATTTTTTTAGAGGAAACCAATGGTTAGAAAATAAATTAGGTCAGAAAATATTCTGACCCGTAATTTTGTAGAAAATATGTTTTTGTATCTCCAAAAAAATTACCGAATAAAAAATTGATTTTTACAATTTTTGAAGCATTTTTTTTAAAAAACTTTTCCAGATTAAAAATCGGAATTCTCCAGGTTTTTAAAACGAAAATTATTCGAAAACATCAATAACTTAATTTTTAAATAAATATTTAATCACTATATTTTTTCATAGAAATTAAGATATTCAAAAATTTGAAATCCAATAACATATAAGAATATTATTATAAAACATGAAGATATCGATCACTCCGAGTCTTCTGAAATATATGGTTTTTGAAAATCCGCGTAAAAAATCAAAATTACTGATTTCCCCGACTTCGATCTTTTGAAATTTTTTTAAAGGGGTTCTAACATTAAAATAAATAATTATCAAAAGAAAAGATTGTCATTGGATAAACGTAGGTATCTTCAGTTTCATAAAATGTTATTAAAATGTTTAAAATACTTGGTTAATTGTGAAAAATTCTGAACTAAACTAAATTTTTAAATTTAAAGAGATTTGCTCCTCACCTTTCTTCGGAGCGTTTCTCAAATAATCTCACAAATTTTAACTTAAATTTTTGTTATTAATAAAATTAAAAATTAATAACTTATTTTATTAACAATTTACTTGAAGGAGTTTATATTTTTTGTCGTAATTAGCTAAAAACATACCAAAACAATTTTATTTTTGGGTCTGGAATTTTTTAAAAAATGGTCTGGAAAACCTGGAAAAGTCATGGAATTTTAAAATCGATGTTTTGTGGCAACCTTGTTAGAAAATTCTACGAGAATTGCATTATTTAACTATAAAAATAAATATTATATTAAACAATTAAATATTTTTTAACATTGAATTTTCATAAAGAATTTTATCAATAAATTTTTCAAATAATTGAATTCTCTTGACAAATTTTAATAAAAGTTTTAAGAATAATTGCATTTTTCGAGAAATTTGATGAAAATTGTACTAAAAATAATTGAAATTCAGCATTGAGTTTTATTATTTATGAAAATAATTGAATTCCTGTAAAAAATGTTAATATTTATGAAAATAATTGAATCCCTGTAAAAAAATGTTATTATTTATGAAAATAATTGAATAATACATATGAAAATACTTTGTAAATAATTGAATTCCTGTGAATTGATGTATAAATTTTTAATATGGAAATTCACTTATTTATTTTTCTAACTCTTTAAATCATAATTTTTTAAAATATAAAATATGAAAAAATTATGATAAAATTATAATTTGAAATTACCTAGTTGGAAAAATAAACAAGCGAATTTCCATATAAAAAAATTAAAAATAATGGTATTTTTTATCACTTTCAACCTAAATACAATGTTTTTTTTCAAAAAAAGCTTCGAAAATTGTAAAAATCAATTTTTTCTTTCAGTAATTTTGTTATTGACACAAAAACATATTTTCTACAAAATTACGGATGGATTTTAAAATCTGTCAATTTTTAAGAAAAATAAAATTCTAAAAAGGTTATGAATATTTTCTGATCATTGATTTCCTCTCTAAAAATTACTATAAAAATAATTTTATGGAAGATTTAAATCATTTTCTTGATATAGTTAAAAATGTAGTCGAAGTTTCCTGTTTCCCCTTAAAAATTTAAAGAAAGTTACAGACTACGGAAAAAGAGAAAAAAAAATATCAGTAATTTATAGAAAAAGTTTAACAAAAAAAAAATATTTTGATTTCAAAAAACTATGGCGAAGAGAAAAAGCAAAAAAAAAAATTTAAATAAATTTTGTACGTTATCCTAATACAATAATTTTTACTTATTTTAGAAATTCCCCTTTTTAAAACTGAATCCCCTTTTTCTGTCTATAATATTACATGGAAAAATCACTGCGATCCCTGAAATCAAAATTTAGGTTAACTTTCGATAAATATAAAATAAAAAGTACAAAAAATAAATATTTAAAAATTTACAGCAAAATGATAAAAATAAAAAATAAAAAAAATAAAATTTTTCTATTTTTAGCGGCATTTATCCGACGCTGAATTCGAAGCTATTTTACAATGCTGTCGTGCTGAATTCTACAGACTGCCACAATGGCGTCGCAACGAAATCAAAAGGCGTGCACGTTTATTCTAACTGCTTTTCTCGCAGTTGTTGTTCTCGTTTCAATTACCAAAAGCGCCGTATCACGTATCGGTACAGGGTAAACATTCCTTCAGAAGCAGTTATCATTGTTTATCACTTTTAAAAACATTGTTCGTCGATTCACACTTGTCACGATAAATAATTTTTCATCACTGCGCATTTGTTGCTAAAATGGAAGAATGAAAAAAAGGAAATTAAAAAAAAAAAGAATAGAAGGAAACCCCACTCCGAATAATACTGCCGTTTAATATTTAAAAAAACAGTCGAGTCAAAAGCGTTTGTCAATTTTAATTGTTTTACCCTTTTTATATAAATATTTATAAAAAAAAATTGAATACTAATGCTGACTAAATTTTCAGCAAAGCATGTAGAATTTTTCTAAAAAAAAACAATAGGGAAACTTTGTCTCCTTTTTGAGCAAAAAAAAAAAGGAATTAGCTTTTTCAAAATTTCCTAAACAAGCACAAGTATCAAAGTGATGTTTAGATATTAAAATTTGAGAACTATATTTATATTAGAAATAAGATTCTAATTGCCTAAAAAATTTCATTTTAGAATATTGTCAAGAATCAAAAAAAAAAAAAAAAAGAAAGGTAAATAAAATTACCTTAAAATTTGGACAACGCATGTTTATTATTGATTACTTTGAAAAAATGAAAATAGAGTGAAAGAAACGCTCATTTAGAAACTAAATCTCATCATTCACATTGAGCTCGAGTTTTTCATTTTTATGACTCGTTTTCTATAACTCAGCTGATGATGATGTTTTTGACAATGGCAGAAAAGGGGACGTGCTTGTTGCAATATATTATTGTAAATAAGAACAAAAGTATCAAAATAAAAACAAACAAACAAAAAAAAGAATAAAATTATTAAATAGAAGTTAGGTGGACAAAAAAAAATATCTATCAATTTAATGAGCGAAAATTCAACACTTAAACATGCTTAGTTCAGTCACGAATATTCATACTCTATGAGATGTTTATAACTTCGTTAAACAAATTTACAACAGTAAATTGTATTTGAAAAAAAACTACTACGATTTAAACATTTTAATAAAACTATTATTGTATTATTATATTTTACTATAAGCGAAAAAATAGCATGTAAAATTTAAGTAGCTAGGAGCCGTGTAGCTTTCTGAATGAGAATAGTTTATAAATAATTATTAATATCTGTATGAAATTCATTATATTATAATTATCAGCGCGCAGTTTACATCTTTTAAGAAGAAATTAATTGTGCCCTTGTTTCTTTGAAATGAGCGATTTTTAATTAGAAGAATAACTCAATAATTTTTTTAGATGCATGAAAAATGGTAAATTGATTTTTAAAATGGAAAAAAATTAGTGTGTGGAGAGAAAGAGAGGAAAAATAAATAATTCGTATGGAATCGATTTTTGAGGTGAGAGGAGATAACGAAATCAATTTTTTTTTGCGTGGCAGCTTGATTTGATCTTTTTTTTTGAACGAAACTTTCCAACACTATTTCATTGTCTTTTTTTAATGCCCCACCGTGCCTACGCGTAAATGTCTCCGGGCATTTAGATAATTTTTTCATTTTTTGAAATTGTTTTCACGCAATTTTCCGTAGTAAGACCTTGATGAGAAAAATAGTGAATTGAATGTTTGAAAAAAATACTTCCGCTTTCCTGCATAAAAAAAACAGCTAAAGCATGCATTGTGTTTTTGGGAGGTGAATTTCTGTGGTAGATAAATAATAATCAAAGTATAATTATATTTACCTGTAACATAAAACAAGCTTTGAAAATCTGTAACTATCACAGATATTGTAAAAGAAAACTAAATAACGATACACGGTGCAAAGTTTTAGCTTTTTTCTCCCAAAATTTAAGATTTTTACCTGTGTATTTTTTCTGTTGTATAAAGCACATCGCTTCCGCTAGTCCCTATAAAAAGAAATAAATGCAAACTACTGAGTAGTAAATTTAACATTGTAATTTATTTATAGAGTTGAAATTAATTTCGACGATAAATTAATTTTAGTTTTTAATTAAATAAACTTAATCTAAAATAATGTTTTTTGTATATTTTAAAGGAGAACATTCACGAGATAAATTGATTTATGGAGAAGAAATATTTCATAATGTTTTTTTTTCTTAAGGTTTGTTAACTTTTTTGCGTAAAATAACAAATCCTTCCATAATACTCGAGAGAGGTTCATATTCATCGGCTACAAGTTCGGCTCTTTCGCCGACGGACATTAATACCGGAGTTGTGTGAACGTGACCACCAGCGATGCACTTGGGATTCCCGACTTTACCAATTGTGTCCACAGCTTGGCCGACACGAACTGATACTGGAAGAGTCTGAATCAATTTCTTTTTTTGATTATTTTTATTTTATTGGTACGTTCTTTTTATTAAAATAATTCTTTCTTTATAGAAATTTAAATTCTACAAATTTTTTATTTCTGTATTTTAAGATATGTAATTATTTTTGGTACTGAAAGTTTTTTTCTGGGCAAAAATATATTCAATAACACGATTTATAAAAATGAATATTTTTATTAATATAAATTATTAATTAATGAAACGATCATGTAGAAATTTTTATTTTTTGAGATTAGCTTGAATCTCTGGTAAATTCTTGTATTTAAATTTAAAAGTAATAAAATCCGAAAATATCAACTTTTTTTAAAATAAGTTGTATAAATTATGGGGATTACAGTTATGTTAATTAACTAATTTATTAAAATTGTTAATTTCAAATTTGTGCAATTTCGAAAAAATTTGACAAATTTTATTTTTTATAATTTTAATCAATTTTAAAGGACTTTTTGTCTATTTATACAAAATACTGACTTTATGGACCAATTGCTGACAAAATAAAAATCAGTCAAATAAAAGAACATTTTACTTAAAACTATATAAATTAAATTTTTCATAACTATAAAACATGAAGAAATCGATAATCGGAGTTATCAATTTCTTCATGTTTTATAAACTAAAAATGTCCAAGTGAGAAAATCATTATCAATTCAATTATTATTTTCAAGAATTTGTAACTAAAATTCTTCTTAAAATCGATTATTTTTAATAATTTTCGAAAAAGTTCTTTGACAATTTTCAAATCCATTTGTTTACAATATTCAATTTTACGAAATTTCAATTATTCGTAAATTCTTCAATTAAATATATATTAGAAAATAAAAACTTCATATAAATTTAAAAAAAAATCCGCAATTAAAGTTTCTCAAAAAAATTAATTCCACAGAATTTTTATAGTTAAAAATATGAGAAATTAAAATTTTCAAAGATTTTAATCTGAAACCTTTTTAAAATTCAATTACTTTTAAAAATTTACGCTGTGATGCTTTTAATATTCAAATATAATCTAAAATTTAAACTGAAATACATTTTTAAATCAATTTTTATGAGAAAATTCTACTAGAATACAAAAATACAAAAAAAAATAATTTATTGAATAATTGCACGTTTCTTAAAATTGAATTCTCATAAAGAATTATATCAATAAATTTTTAAATAATTGAATTTCTTTGCTGAATTTTAATAAAATTTTTAAGAATAATTACATTTTTTCGATGAATTCGATTAAAATTGTATTAAAAATAATTGAAATTCTGCAATGAGTTTTATTATTTATGAAAATAATTAAATTCCTAATAAGAATTTTATTATTTACCAAAATAATTGAATCCCTGCGAAAATTTTATTATTTATGAAAATAATTGAATGGTTGCGAAGAAATTTATAAAAAAAATTTTTAAATAATGAAAATAATTAAAGGTTTGTGTAGAATTTAATTAATTATTTTTTTTAAATAATGGAATTCTTTTGGAAAATTTTATTAGAATAGTAGATACCTATTAAAAATCATTCAATTGAGGAAATTTTTTGAAAATAATTGAAATTTTGACAATTTTATTAAAATTTTTGAAAAGAATTGAATTTTGGAAAATAATCTAATTATTTATAAAGATAATTGAAATTTTGACGATAATTTTTAAAAAATTTTTAACATAATTGGATTTTTGCGAAGAATTTTCTTAATTTTGGAAATAAAAAATTTAAAAAAGAAAAATAATAATTTTTATTACTATTTTTAAAAAACTTGTTGTTGAATATATTTTTGTTCAAAAATAGTATTTAAAATGAGATCATTTAGTAAATTTATTAGGTTTGCAGGTAAAATTTAGAAATTATTAAACTTTTTCTTACTTAAATTAATTTAATTTGTTGCAATTATTTAAGTTATAGAACAAATTTCTCTGTTCAAAAATTTAAATATAATAATTTTTTAACATTTCAATTTTTTTCGAATAACTACAATTTTGGTAATTAGAATTATTTTTAATTTCGTAATTATTTTGTAAATGATATTATCAAATAGTTTTCCCAGGACAAAAGTAAGTTGAACAGTAATAATAGTAATAATAAAATTTATCGGATTTTTTGAAAGTCGTTTCATTATTCGTCATAAACGAATATAACTTTAAATTTCATAAAGTCGGAATGAAGATTCCAATTTGAATGTGACTTGAAATTTAGATTTGGAGACGTTCTAAAAATCCCTAAATAACTAGTTTTAAGGGAATTTGGTAAAGTTTTAAAAAAAATTATTGACAAATTGAATTCGCCATTTAGAATTTAGAAAACCTGGTGTCAGATTTGTAATTAGTCATCTCGAAATTTGTTAAAGATTTTTTAAACTTTACAATTTTAAATAATTAAAAATTTAATTTTAATTAGTTTTTAGTTATGTTATATAATAATTATTTTTTGTGAGGAATTCAATGGTCATAAAATAAAATCAATCAGAAAATATTTATTAGAATTTATTATTATTTATTAGAAAATCTATTTTTGAATCCATAAAAAAATTGCCAAATAAAATAATTCATTTTCATGATTTTCGAAACATTTTTTTTAAACTGAAAATACTAAAAAATACCATTGTTATTCAATTTTTGTATAGGTATGGAAATTCATTTGTTTATTTTCCTAATTTAGTTAAAAAAAAATATAAAGAAGTTGAATAATAATAGTATTTTTTTAGTATTTTCAGCCTAAAACAAAGATTTTTTTTCAAAAAAATGCTTTAAAAATTATGAAAATCAATTTTTCATTTGGTAATTTTTTTGTGGATTTAATTTCTACAAAATTATGCCAGGATTTCAAAATCTACCAATTTTGAATAAAAATAAAAATTCAAAAAAGATCAAAATATTTTCTGACCAATTTTATTTAATGACTATTGAATTCTCCACAAAAAATTACTTACTTTAAAAATAATTTTGTGGAATATTTAAAATTATTTTCTGGACATAGTTAAAAAATAACGGTGATAAAAATTACTTAAATTAAAATGGTTCCAAACTGTTTAGAAAAATAAGTGCAATATAACATTTTCACTCGCTTGCACGTGAATAATTTTGCTAGTTTATAATAATTTTTTTCATGATAAAATTTCTGTATAATAAACAACATTGATTTATGCAAAAATAAAAATGTTTCAAAGGGTTTTAAAAATATTTTAAAACTGTTAAAAATAGTAGGTATAAGTACTTTTAATATTTCGAAAGCATAAAAATTGTTTTTAGAGCATTTTGAAATTATAAAAAAATACTCACATTGGAAATGATTTTTTTAATTTAGAATAAAATAGATTAGAATGTCAATTACTATAGAGGATTTTAAATTGAAAATCGCACCTTTAAATCCTCGTCGAGGGTGATAATCCATCGGGGTTCAATCGCAGTAGCCAAACAGTACAGCAAGTAATGCGATTTGCTTAAAATTAGATTTCTGCAGTCCAAAAAGGCGACGAAAACAACCATTAATCCAGCCAGTGCCGTGTAATCCAAAACTTTAGAAGCAAATCTCAAAGGACACAAAGATAATGTTCCCTGAAAGAAACAAATAAAATGTACCAAAGAAAATTAGTTTTCCCAAAAGTCTCGTAAAATTTATCTTCATTGTTAACTTTTAAAAGTATCAAATTGCAACGAATTGATACCAAAAAAGTGTATCTCAAATCAAAAATTGATCCAAATTATTTTAGGCATCAATTTGATTCGCTTTAGTGTGAATATTTGATACATTTCATAAAATTGTGATTGTAAATTAGCATTTTTATTGAAAATTTGAAAAAAAGGAATAATTTTGCTGGGAATTAATTAATTTTACTTTTCCAAGATGAATGAGTCCTTGGGATATGCGAACCAAAAATAGATGATTAGAATTTTTCGCATGATAGGCAGCAAGTTGTCGCAACATTGTCGCTAATCGGGCATTATTCGTTCCAGCGCCGACGAGACCTAGTCCAAATATTGCGTTTAATGACACTTCTGAATCGTTATCGTGACTGTATTTGTTTAATACGTCGACTAATGCTGGATCGGGATTCGATATTGATGACAAAGCCAGAGCAAGGGGAACGGCTCTTCGTGCCTGAGGAGGTCCATACCTTCCAACCTGTTCCAAATTATTATTATTATTCTTATTCTTATTATAAATTTCCTTCAATTTATTATTTTTCTTCATTATGAAATGTTTGCAAAAAATTTTATTTTTTACCATTTCAGAATAATTCACACAGTTTTTTAATAAATTATATTATTTTGTACTAGCAAATGTTACGAGCGCGAAACATGATATTCAATTTATTATTATTATGGAAATAAGAAAATTTTGTATTTTCAAATATAAACTTCAATTTTTGAATAATTTTAGATTCAAAATTCAAAAAATTAACTTATTAAGTAGATAACAAATTATTAAAATTGTTTATTACTTTCAAAAATTTTAATAAAATTCTTAGCAAGAATTCAATTATTTTTTATAAATAATAACATTCATCGGAACAATACATTATAGGTAATAATCGTAAGTTTCCTTTCCGTTAGCAAATTATCTGCATTCATTTGTTTGTTTTGAAAATTTAATTTTGTGGGTTAAGTATTGGCATTTTTTATATATTTTTTAATGTCAAACTTTTTAATGTGGAAAATACTTTACTTATTAAATTGTCTCCACTCTTTGGTAAAAAATCTAAAATTATCAAAAATTCGAAAAAATTCAAAAATCCGATTTTCTTAAAATTCAACATTTTTTCTTCTTTTTTATGGGATTTAGCTTCATTATTTTTGTGCTTTTGGAAAATACTTTACATATTTAATAGTCTCGACTCTTTGGTAAAAAATCTAAAATTATTAAAAATTATCAAAAATCCGAAAAATTGAATTTCTTAAAACTCAACATTTTTTCTTCTCTTTTATGGGATTTAGATTCATTATTTTTGTGCTTTTGGAAAATACATTACTTATTAAATTGTCTTGACTCTTTGGTAACAAATCTAAAATTATCGAAAATTATCAAAAATTCAAAAATCCGATTTTCTTAAAATTCAACATTTTTTCTTCTCTTTTATAGCATTTAGCTTCATTATTTTTGTGCTTTTGGAAAATACTTTACTTATTAAATTGTCTCGAGTCTTTGGTAAAAAATCTAAAATTATTAAAAATTATCAAAAATCCGAAAAATTGAATTTCTTAAAATTCAACATTTTTTCTTCTCTTTTATGGGATTTAGATTCATTATTTTTGTGCTTTTGGAAAATACTTTACTTATTAAATTGTCACGACTCTTTGGAAAAAAATAAAAAATTATTAAAAATTATCAAAAATCCGAAAAATCAAATTTCTTAAAATTCAACATTTTTTCCTCTCTTTTATAGGATTTAGCTTAATTATTTTTGTGCTTTTGGAAAATACTTTACTTATTAAATTGTCTCGACTCTTTGGTAAAAAATATAAAATTATCGAAAATTATCAAAAATTCAAAAATCCGAATTTCTTAAAATTCAACATTTTTTTCTCTCTTTTATAGGATTTAGCTTAATTATTTTTGTGCTTTTGGAAAATACTTTACTTATTAAATTGTCTCGACTCATTGGTAAAAAATCAAAAATTATTAAAAATTATCAAAAATCCGAAAAATCAAATTTCTTAAAATTCAACATTTTTTCTTCTCTTTTATGGGATTTAGCTTCATTATTTTTGTGCTTTTGGAAAATACTTTACTTATTAAATAGTCTCGACTCTTTGGTAAAAAATCTAAAATTATCGAAAATTATCAAAAATTCAAAAATCCGAATTTCTTAAAATTCAACATTTTTTCCTCTCTTTTATAGGAATTAGCTTCATTATTTTTGTGCTTTTGGAAAATACTTTAGTTATTAAATTGTCTCGACTCTTTGATAAAAAATCAAAAATTATTAAAAATTATCAAAAATCCGAAAAATCAAATTTCTTAAAATTCAACATTTTTTCCTCTCTTTTATAGGATTTAGCTTAATTATTTTTGTGCTTTTGGAAAATACTTTACTTATTAAATTGTCTCGACTCTTTGGTAAAAAATATAAAATTATCGAAAATTATCAAAAATTCAAAAATCCGAATTTCTTAAAATTCAACATTTTTTCCTCTCTTTTATAGGATTTAGCTTCATTATTTTTGTGCTTTTGGAAAATACTTTACTTATTAAATTGTCTCGACTCTTTGGTAAAAAATCAAAAATTATTAAAATTTATCAAAAATCCGAAAAATCAAATTTCTTAAAATTCAACATTTTTTCTTCTCTTTTATGGGATTTAGCTTCATTATTTTTGTGCTTTTGGAAAATACTTTACTTATTAAATTGTCTCGACTCTTTGGTAAAAAATCTAAAATTATCAAAAATTATCAAAAATCCGAAAAATCAAATTTCTTAAAATTCAACATTTTTTCTTCTCTTTTATGGGATTTAGCTTCATTATTTTTGTGCTTTTGGAAAATACTTTACTTATTAAATTGTCTCGACTCTTTGGTAAAAAATCTAAAATTATCAAAAATTATCAAAAATTCAAAAATCCGATTTTCTTAAAATTCAACATTTTTTCTTCTCTTTTATGGGATTTAGATTCATTATTTTTGTGCTTTTGGAAAATACTTTACTTATTAAATTGTCTTGACTCTTTGGTAACAAATCTAAAATTATCGAAAATTATCAAAAATTCAAAAATCCGATTTTCTTAAAATTCAACATTTTTTCTTCTCTTTTATGGCATTTAGCTTCATTATTTTTGTGCTTTTGGAAAATACTTTACTTATTAAATTGTCTCGACTCTTTGGTAACAAATCTAAAATTATCAAAAATTCGAAAAAATTCAAAAATCCGATTTTCTTAAAATTCAACATTTTTTCTTCTTTTTTATGGGATTTAGCTTCATTATTTTTGTGCTTTTGGAAAATACTTTTCTTATTAAATTGTCTCGACTCTTTGGTAAAACATCTAAAATTATCGAAAATTATCAAAAATTCAAAAATCCGAATTTCTTAAAATTCAACATTTTTTCCTCTCTTTTATAGGAATTAGCTTCATTATTTTTGTGCTTTTGGAAAATACTTTAGTTATTAAATTGTCTCGAGTCTTTGGTAAAAAATCTAAAATTATTAAAAATTATCAAAAATCCGAAAAATTGAATTTCTTAAAATTCAACATTTTTTCTTCTCTTTTATGGGATTTAGATTCATTATTTTTGTGCTTTTGGAAAATACTTTACATATTTAATAGTCTCGACTCTTTGGTAAAAAATCTAAAATTATCAAAAATCCGTTTTTCTTAAATTTTAACATTTTTTCTTCTCTTTTATAGAATTTAGCTTCATTATTTTTGTGCTTTTGGAAAATACTTTACTTATTTAATAGTCTCGACTCTTTGGTGAAAAATCTAAAATTATCAAAAATTCGAAAAAATTCAAAAATCCGATTTTCTTAAAATTCAACATTTTTTCTTCTTTTTTATGGGATTTAGCTTCATTATTTTTGTGCTTTTGGAAAATACTTTTCTTATTAAATTGTCTCGACTCTTTGGTAACAAATCTAAAATTATCGAAAATTATCAAAAATTCAAAAATCCGATTTTCTTAAAATTCAACATTTTTTCTTCTCTTTTATGGCATTTAGCTTCATTATTTTTGTGCTTTTGGAAAATACTTTACTTATTAAATTGTCTCGACTCTTTGGTAACAAATCTAAAATTATCAAAAATTCGAAAAAATTCAAAAATCCGATTTTCTTAAAATTCAACATTTTTTCTTCTTTTTTATGGGATTTAGCTTCATTATTTTTGTGCTTTTGGAAAATACTTTACTTATTAAATTGTTTCGACTCTTTGGTAAAACATCTAAAATTATCGAAAATTATCAAAAATTCAAAAATCCGAATTTCTTAAAATTCAACATTTTTTCCTCTCTTTTATAGGAATTAGCTTCATTATTTTTGTGCTTTTGGAAAATACTTTAGTTATTAAATTGTCTCGACTCTTTGGTAAAAAATCAAAAATTATTAAAAATTATCAAAAATCCGAAAAATCAAATTTCTTAAAATTCAACATTTTTTCCTCTCTTTTATAGGAATTAGCTTCATTATTTTTGTGCTTTTGGAAAATACTTTAGTTATTAAATTGTCTCGACTCTTTGATAAAAAATCAAAAATTATTAAAAATTATCAAAAATCCGAAAAATCAAATTTCTTAAAATTCAACATTTTTTCCTCTCTTTTATAGGATTTAGCTTAATTATTTTTGTGCTTTTGGAAAATACTTTACTTATTAAATTGTCTCGACTCTTTGGTAAAAAATATAAAATTATCGAAAATTATCAAAAATTCAAAAATCCGAATTTCTTAAAATTCAACATTTTTTCCTCTCTTTTATAGGATTTAGCTTCATTATTTTTGTGCTTTTGGAAAATACTTTACTTATTAAATTGTCTCGACTCTTTGGTAAAAAATCAAAAATTATTAAAAATTATCAAAAATCCGAAAAATCAAATTTCTTAAAATTCAACATTTTTTCTTCTCTTTTATGGGATTTAGCTTCATTATTTTTGTGCTTTTGGAAAATACTTTACTTATTAAATTGTCTCGACTCTTTGGTAAAAAATCTAAAATTATCGAAAATTATCAAAAATTCAAAAATCCGATTTTCTTAAAATTCAACATTTTTTCTTCTCTTTTATGAGATTTAGATTCATTATTTTTGTGCTTTTGGAAAATACTTTACTTATTAAATTGTCTTGACTCTTTGGTAAAAAATCTAAAATTATCGAAAATTATCAAAAATTCAAAAATCCGATTTTCTTAAAATTCAACATTTTTTCTTCTCTTTTATGGGATTTAGATTCATTATTTTTGTGCTTTTGGAAAATACTTTACTTATTAAATTGTCTCGACTCTTTGGTAACAAATCTAAAATTATCAAAAATTCGAAAAAATTCAAAAATCCGAATTTCTTAAAATTCAACATTTTTTCCTCTCTTTTATAGGAATTAGCTTCATTATTTTTGTGCTTTTGGAAAATACTTTAGTTATTAAATTGTCTCGACTCTTTGGTAAAAAATCAAAAATTATTAAAAATTATCAAAAATCCGAAAAATCAAATTTCTTAAAATTCAACATTTTTTCCTCTCTTTTATAGGATTTAGCTTTATTATTTTTGTGCTTTTGGAAAATACTTTACTTATTAAATTGTCTCGACTCTTTGGTAAAAAATATAAAATTATCAAAAATTCGAAAAATTTCAAAAATCCGTTTTTCTTAAAATTCAACATTTTTTCCTCTCTTTTATGCCATTTAGCTTTATTATTATTTGAATTTTTATTCAAGAGAAAAAATGAAAAACTGAAAAAATTTAGAAGCCTTTTAAAAATTCCATACTATTTCCATGATTTCCATGATTTCCAGATTCTGTAGGAACCCTGCTTTTGTCTGACTTTCTTCTAAATTATCGTATTCAGTGATTTCTGGGGTGAATTTGGTTAAGTTGTAAAATGACTAATTTCTTATTGAATTCGTTTTTTTTGAATGTAGAAAATCTGATGTTAATTTCATTCTTTTTTCGTTATGCACGGCAAAAAATATTTAGCTGGATGAACTACAGATTTCACTTTAGTATAGCGAAATTTTTCAGTGCTTCAATTAATACTTTCCTTATTCTAGAGAAACTTATCGCTATTTCAAGTAAAACTTTTTTCATTGTGTAATAATTATTATTTCTTTGAAAAGTATTTAATTTAAAATGGCTTTATAAAATAAGCAATGC
This sequence comes from Leptopilina heterotoma, assembly GCF_015476425.1. NCBI lineage: Eukaryota > Metazoa > Arthropoda > Insecta > Hymenoptera > Figitidae > Leptopilina > Leptopilina heterotoma. Next base: position 2,512,762 of record NW_025110874.1, on the reverse strand, counting down.
AAAAGATGACCCAGATACTAATTGTAATTGTTCTAGCCATAGTTTAAGTCTAGTAATGTAAATTCTATTTAAATTGAGACCATTGAGTGAAATTATTTAAATTTTAGTTAGTTAAATCTCTTTGTTATGTAGGTTATAATAATTATTTCTTTAAAATTTTTTAAATTGTTTAAAATAAGCAGCCCCATACAACATTCCCGCGCGCTTGCGCGCGGATAGTTTGGCTAGTTTAATTATGTTTATAAATAGCATAATTATTTGCAGAAATTCAATTATTTTTATAAATAATAACATTCATCGGAAAAAATTCAATTTATAGTAAAATTTTTTGCAGAAATTTAATTATTTTTATAAATATAGAAAAATTGTTTGCAAGAATTGAATTAGGTATTTTTATAACTAATAAAATTCGTCCCAGGAATTCAATTATTTTTAATACAATTTTAATAAAATTTAATAATCAAATTTTTTATTATAATATTATTAACAGACGGGATTTTTTAAAAAGTTGGAAAAAAATTCTTTGATTAATTCAACTATTTTCAATTAAAATTATTCAAAAAACTACATTTTTATCAAAAAACTGGAAGAAATTTTTCAAAGAATTTAATTATTTACAAAAACTCGATAATAAAATTATTTAAAAGAATTAAATTTTTTATCAACATTTTTAATAAAATTTAATAGTAAAATTATTAATTTCAATTGTTAACAAAGACGATTATTTTAAAAACAGTGAAATTTTTCGCAAGAATTAAATTACTTTTATAAATAATAAAATTCTTCTTAGTAATTTAATGATTTTCAATACAATCTTAATAAAATTCAATAATCAAATTTTCAATTCTAATTATTAACAAACATGATTATTTTAAATATTTGAAAAAAATTCTTTGTTTAATTTAATTATTTTCAAAAATTTTAATTTCAATCTACTTATTAAAAACACTTAAAGAAATTTTTCAAAGAATTTAATTATTTACACAAACTAATAAAATTGTTTAAATGAATTCAATTTTCTATGAATAGTTTTATTAAAAGTTAATTACAATTATTGACAAAATCGATTAGGTATATTTAAATAATTAAAAAAATTTGTTGAAAGAATTTATTTACCTAATATTGTCAAAACATTTATCATTTAATAGTATGTATTAATTTTTCGCAATAATTGAATTATTTTCTTAAATAATAACATAATTCTTTGTAAGAATTCAATTATTTTTATAAATAATACATTTTTTTGCAAAAATTCAATTACTTTTATAAATAATAAAATTATTTGCAAAAATTCAATTATTTTTAAATAAAATTTTAATAAAATTTCAAGAACGAATACAATTTATTTTCTAAAATTTGAATAAATCCTTCAAAAAAATTCAATTTTATTTATAAGTAATAGTAAAATTATTCGCAAAAATTGAATTATTTTTAATACAATTTTATAATAACGTTTCATGAAAGAATTCAATTTTTCAACAATTTTAAATAATATTTTACGAAAAAATTCAATTATTTTAAAAATTTTTAATTAAAATTATTCAAAAAACTCCATTATTTTCAAAAAATTTAAAGAAATTTTTCAAAAGAATTTAATTTGAGTTTTCAAAAATTTTAATAAAATTCTTCGCAATAATTCAATTATTTTCAATTTTTTTTGATAACATCCTTTGCAAGAATTCAACTAATTTTAATATTGAAGAAATCTAAAAATGAAAATGATTAAAAAGGAAGGAAACAAAAAAGCAAATAAAAATTAACTTCATACAGATTACCGGAATACAACGATATAGAAGCTAAAAGATTTTTATCATTTTTAGTTGTTTTAAATTTTTAATGAAACTAATTTTCATTTATTCAAATTATTATTTGCTCCAGGTTTTATTAATTATGTTTAATTTACATCGAAGTTTCACAGTTTTTCAATGAATTGTGAATTTTTTGAATAATAGAATAGAATTCATTTCTTGGAGCTATACAAATTTTGATATACATTTTTTATTCAATTTATCAAGTTTATTTTTTTGGAATTTGTAATGAAACCAGTTTTAATTTTTTTTAAAAGTTATCTATTGCTTCGAGTTTTAATAATTATGAATTAATTTTCAATTAAATTATGGCTAATTTAAACTCTAGGTTCATTTTATAACAAATTCTCCACTTTTATGAACTTTTAATTGTTATGATTTTTTCTCTTTGTAATTTTTATTACATTTTTTTTAATTAATTACAAGGCAATTTCAGGATATAAAAAGTCAGAAATAACTAAATAATAAATTAAAAATTGTTTCAAATTACCGTAAGTGAGGCTAAATTCGCTCATGTAGGGTAAATTCGCTCAACCGATGTCTCTTTTTAAAATTCGATTAACATACTTTTTAGACAGAAATATTTAAGATTTACAATTGTTTTGGTTAATATAAATGGTAAACTTTAATTTAAAATTTATTTGCAGCAAATTCATTGGTAACTTTCAGTAGAAATTATATTTAAAACACAAGTGAATAATTTTCATATTGAACAAGTAGTATGAAAAAGTAGGAAATAAAGCTTTACTTCAAAGTTTTTAAGTTGAATACTTCTGAACAATACATTTCCTGTATCTCCAACATGATTTTCATAAAGCACAAAAATTAAAGCAATAAACAGATTCTGCAAAAAATCAATTTAAAAAAAATTCAAATTTGTTGTGTAAATTCGCTCAGGAAATAAGTCTACAAAAAAGATGTTTGGGCCTGGATATTTTAAGTATGTTAATTACTATAATTTATAATTCGATTTTTTTAAATAATAGTACTCTTATAACTGAAAATTAAACGATTTAAAACGGTTTAAGCACTAAACTGTCAAACTTAACCTTGTTTTTTATGGTTATGAGTACGTTTGATTGAATGATTGAATCTAATTACTTATTGATAAAACAATATTAAATATTTATTCCAATAACTTTGTATATTGTTCTTAATTTTTTTCTTTATTGATTCTAAAGAATATTTAGTTTCATTTTTGTAGATTATAATATATTTTGCCAGAATAATAATGGTGAGCGAATTTACCCATCATTTAAAGGTAAAGTCGCTCACAAAAAAACGGCTTATAAATAATTTTCTGCAACATATTTTAATTTCTTTATGCAGTAATAGGAAAGATAAAGGGTTAAAGATTATATATTTTCAGTGCCAATGTTTATTTTTATCGTTTCCCGAAGTTATTTAAAAAAGAATTGAAAAATTGAGCGAATTTAGCCTCACTTACGGTATTATTGAAACTTTTGTGTTTTTTTGACGATCTTTTTATCAAAAAAAAAAAAAATGAAAATTGAAAAAATTTTTTTTGTCAAAAAAATACAACAAAAATTAAATTCGATGTGATTTTTATTTTGAACTTTCGATAAGATAGAAATTATGTGAAACAGAAATTCGGAAATTTATCAAGACCTCATTTATTTTATTCATATTTCCATTCATATAATTATGATAATTTCCTTTCGTTCAAAAATGAAAATGAATAAAATCTGAGGTTGACTTACTTGTCCAAATATTCTTGAATTTTCTTTCCCCTCGGCTAAACCGACAACTCCAACTCCCAGTGAAGCAATGGCTTGAGAAAGACCAATGAACCTGAAAATTAAATTTTCAATTAAATTCTCCTTCTTTTTTTGTATATAAATTTTTTGAATTTTACTTTTGAAAATTAATCTTTTCAAGAAGATGTGTAAGTTAGTTTGTTTACGATGAAGTCTCTTCTTTATTGGTTTCAGAGGAAGTTTTGCTTTTCGAAGAATTACTATTGTCATTGCTTCCTTGAAAGTTGAGACTCAAAGGGAGAGTGGGCGCATTACAGCAATTATCCGGTGTTACACTGTTTGTCGATTTTGTCGAAAGTTTATCAGTTCCCACTGGTTCCGAGCAAATTTGCAATAATTCCTGAACTATCAATACATCACCAGTACCGGCGTATGAGCAAACCTATTTAATAAATTAAAAATAATCATTTTTTTTTAAATTCGATTTTTAGTAAGTACATTTTATCACGACAATAAAATCGCTTTTTGTGTAATTTTCTGCAATTTTTAAAATGCATTTTTAAAAAATTCTTTCACTACACTGTAAAAAAAAGTGCTATACATTAGCGCTGTTTTCGGTATTAAAAATTTAAAATAGAACAAAATTATGATTTTGTACTAAAATTGGTACTACAGAGTTGCGACAAAAATTTAATTTTGTTTTTTCCTAATTCACAGACAAATTTTTGACTTTTTCCCTGACTCTAAAGAATATTCTGATTCACTCTAAAAAAAATGTTCTATTAAATTTAATTACGAATTTCTTCAATTGTAAAATTATTCGAAAACTTTAATAACTTCTTTTTCAAATAAATATTTAATCACTATTATATTTCCATAGAAATTAAGATTTTTTTCAAAAATTTCAAATTCAAATCTTTTAAAATTCAATAACTTCAAAAAGTTTCTATTTGGAATTTTATAAAATTTCAATTTTGAATGAATTTACTTAGAAATTTTTAAGAACTTATATTTTTGAAAAATTTTAATAATTCAAATTCTTCTAAAATTAGTTACATTTCTAAATATATATTTAAATAAACATTAAAAATAATGGATTCAGAAAACAATTTTAGTTAAAAATACCAAATTCTTCACAGAAATTTAATTATGTTCAAAAACTTTTTAAACATTTCTCGTCAAAAATTTCAATTATCTTTATATTTAATAAAATTCTTCTCCGAAATTCAATTATTTTCAAAAAATTTTAATAAATTTCTTCTCAAGAATTTAATTATTTTTACAAGTAATACAATTTTTCACATTATTTCAATTATTTAAAAAAGTGTAATAAAGTTTTTTTTGTTAAGAATTCAATTATTTTCATAAATAAATAATATTTTTAATATAATTTAAGTAAATTCTTCGAAAAATGTAAAAGTTTTAAAAAACTTTATTAAAATTCTTCAAATGATTATCAATTATCAATTATTATTTTTAATAATTTTTCCAAAAGTTTCTTGAGAATTTTCAAATTTATAATTTAAAGGAAGAAGTTAACAATCTATCTTCCTTTAAATTAAAAATGAATTCCGAATGATAAATTCCTTTCCTTAAATTTTCAAATTTATTTGTTTACAATTCAGTTTTATGGAATTTTAAATATTCGGAAATTTTTCAATTAAATATATATTATAAAATAGAAAATTCAAATAATTTTTAAAAAATTAATTCTACAGAATTGTTAGTCAAAAGTATGAAAAATTCTAATTTTCAAAGATTTTAATTTGAAACCTTTTCAAAATTCAATTATTTTTAAAACTGAAATTCATTTTTAAATTAATTTTTATTAGAAAATTCTACGAGAATTTAATTATTTAATTACAAAAATAAATAATTTACTGAATAATTTAATGTTTCTGAAAATTAATTTCTCGCATAAGGAATTTTATCAACAAATTTTTAAATAATTGAATTATTTTGACAAATTTTAATAAAATTTTTAAGAATAATTCTTCTTTTGAGGAATTCAATTATAATTGTATTAAAATTAAATGAAATTCTGCGATGAGTTTTATTATTTATGAAAATAATTGAATTTTTAAATTTTTATTATTTATGAAAAAAATTAAATTTTTGCGTAGAATTTTGTTACAATTTTTTTTTTTAATAATTGAATTTCTTAAGGATCATTTTATTAAAATTGTAGATATTGAAAATCATTGAATTGAGGAAAATCTTTTGAAAATGATTTAAGTTTTGCCAAAAATTTTGAAAATAATTGAAATTCGGAGAAGAATTCTATTGTTTATAAAGAAAATTAAAATTTTTATGAAAATTTTTAAAAATTTTTGAACATAATTGAATTTCTACAAAGAATTTTGTGGATAGTTCTTGAAGAATTAAGTCATTTAAAAAGAAATTATTGTCAGAAATATAAAAAATTGCAGGTTTTGTATTAGAATTCGTAGTAAGTTCATAGTTTATGAGGCAAACAAAAAATACACCAGAATTTAGAATTTTCTTATGAATTTCAAAAATTAAATTTTTTTAGCATTTTTAATTAAAAAAAAAAAAAAATTTTTTTTTAAATCCTTGACTTTTCCCTGATTTCTATGACCTGTGGTAACCCTCTACGAAATTAGTACTTTTTTTAGTGTATATTGTCTGTAAATAAATTATATTAAAATTAAAAATACTTGAAGCATTGTTTGTGAAGCTAATTTGTAAGGTTCTGGTAAAACTTCAAGAGCCGCTGAAAGTGTTTCAATGGCATCGCGACGACCCATGTAAATTAATCCCAAAGACAGTGGAAGAAATCTGGAAAATTCAACACAAAAGATAATAAAATTGTAAAAAACTTTTTCTTCTCAAATATCAGGGTATTCGAACCTGGAGTGTGTGTCTGATAATTCTTGAGGTGTAGATTCCAAGAGTTTTTGGAGAATTGTCGAAGAAGCTTCGGAATTAGTCGAGCCAACATTTATTAAACCCAATGAAATAGCGGCAAGTGATACAATTTCCCTAGAACCTATAATGGAAAAAATAAAAAATAAATTAAATAATAACACGAGTTCAGATTAAATTTGTTTAAATCAATTGATTAATTGATTAATAATAAATTGATAATAAATTAATAATTAATTGATTAAGATTAATAATTAATTGATTAATCAAATGATTAATTTTTAAATAAAAAAATTTAATAATAATGGTATTTTTAACATTTTCAGCCTAAGAATAAAGTTTTCATTCAAAAATCTGCTTTAAAAATTATGAAAATCGATTTTTTTATTTATCAATTTTTTTGTGGATTCAAAAACATTTTCTACAAAATTACGCATAGATTTCAAAATCTACCAATGTTTAAGAAAAATTAAAATTCAAAAAGGGTCACAATATTTTTCGTCCCCTTTTATTGTATGATTATTATTGAATTCGTCAAAAAATTACCTTAAAAATAATTTTATGGAATATTTAAGTTATTTTCTTGATACAGTAAAAAATATCGGTGTACCCTCCCCTTAATTGAATATCCTTACGGAATATACTTGAAGAATATTAAAGAAATCTTCGTAAAGAATATTATTCGAAAATTTAAAGAATATTCTTGAAAAATATTTCCTGAATGAATACACTTATTGAAGTACTGGAAATTGGACAAATTACTTTTGCAAAATTATTCTGTGCTTTGTGCATTTTTACTTTTAAAAAAAAAACCTCTTTTTTTTGCTAATTTAATAATTAGATGAATAAATAGAAGATATAAAATTACTTTGCCTGTCCAGTAATACATTGATCATTAATTGCGAAACGTCTGATCTTTGGGAGCCAGCGTAAGCTAATCCAAGACCCAAAACGGCACCAATTCGCAATTTTTGATTTTGATTCATCACATATTCGTTGAGGAGTGCCAAGGCTGGATCACATTCATTACGAACGCCACAGTTCACCAAACCAATTGCCAACAGAGCTCCAGATTTGATAAAGTCTTCAGTTGAATAAAGATATCTGTAAAAAATAGATAGTCAAATTTCACTTTTTTCCATTTCACTATTTACGTCCGTTAATTAATTAGTTTTAAAAATTAACTTGTCGATTGGTACGAGTCCTCCATCAACGTCCCACATGTGAATCAAGCCCAAAGAAGCTGTTGCCGACAGCATTCCATGTTCCTTGTCGAAAAAGGTCCAATAATTATTTATAATATTCAAAGAATCTGGTTTTCGTTTATTTATTTATTCTTTTAACAAGAGGTTTATGAATTCGGGGTTGCCACATATCAGGAAATTCAGGGATTTTTATTAAAAGTACTGGGAAAAATTAAATTTTTAGAATTCATAAAAAATATGAATTTTTGAATAATTTCAAATTCAAACTTTAAAAAAATTCAATTATTAACTAATTTACTGATTAATTATTCTTGTTTATTAATTTCAAAAATTTCAATAAAATTCTTCGCGAGAATTCAATTATTTTCATATAAATTTTAAAATTCCTTCCAGGGATTTAATTATTATTTTCATAAATACTAACATTCTTTGTAAGAATTCAAAATTTTAAGAATTAAAATTTTAATGAAATTTCAGGAACGAATATACAATTATTTTCTAAAATTTTAATAAATCCTTCGAAACAATTCAATTATTTATTTAAATCGTGAAATCTTTGCGAAAATTCAATTATTTTCAAAAACATTTCACGAAAGAATTCCATTTTTTTCTTAATTCGTTATAAAATATTTCAAAAAAATTCAATTATTTTCTGAAATTCTAATAAAATTCAATAATTGAATGTTTAATTTCAATTATTAACAAACACGATTATTTTTAAAACTTGAAAAAAATTGTTCATAAAATTATTAAAGAAACTTTATTATTAAAAAAAAAAATTTTTTAATTCTTCAAAAGAAAATAGATTAGAATTTTCAAATATTTTATCAAAATTCTTCCCGAGAATTCAATTATTTTCCTAAATAATAAATTTCTTCGATGGAATTCTATTATTATCAATATTTTCAGATAAAATTCTTTGCAACAATTCGATGATTTTCAATACATTTAATTATAAAATTTTTAAAATTTAAAAAGAACAGTTATTAAAAAATTTAAGAAACAAAGAAGCAAGCAACAACTAACTTTAAACTGCGAACAGATTACCGGCATACAACGATTATTATTAATATAGATAATTTTACTTAAATATTTCGAAATTAATTGAATTTGAAAAGAGTTTCGTTTACAATTTTCATAAATTTTGAGAAATTATAATAATTCAAATTCTTCTAAAATTAGTTAAATTCTTTAATATAATTATATTTAATTAATTATTAAAAAAAATAGATTTTCATAAAAATTTTAGATAAAAACACGAGAAAGAATTGAATTTTTGAGAAGTTACAAATAATTGCAGAAATTCAATTATTTTCAAAAGTAATAAAATTCTTCGATGAAATTCAATTATGTTCAAAAAGTTTTTTAAACTCTCAATTATCTTTAGAAATAATAAAATTTTTTTCAGAAATTTAATTATGTTTCAAACGTTTTAATAAAATTCTTGACAAAATTTCAATTATTTAAAAAAAATCTTTTTTAATAAAATTCTTGGCAAAATTTCAATTATTTAAAAAAAATCTTTTTTAATAAAATTCTTGGCAAAATTTCAATTATTTAAAAAAAATCTTTTTTAATAAAATTCTACGCCAATATTTAATTAATTTTATAAATAATAAAAATTTGAATTCAAGTTTTTTATAATTTCTTTGCAATAATTCAATTGTTTTCATAAATAATAAAATTCTTTTTAGGAATTTAATTATTTTCATAAATGATAAATTTTGAAAATTAATCGAATTTCAAAAAGATTTCAAATGGAAATCTTTGAAATCAGAATTTTTCTTGTGTAAGAAATTACGAATAACTGAAATTTCATAAAATTGAATTTTAAACAAATGAATTTGAAAATTCTCAAAGAATTTTTAAAAAATTATTAAAAATAATAATTGATTAATTTAAAGAATAATTTTATTTAAAAATTGTGGATACAATATAATAAATAATAATTGAATTGAAATGATGAAAATAATTTTGAAGAAAATAAAAAAATTAAAAATTCTTATAATTAAAAAAAATGTAATAGAACAATTTTTTTTCGAGTATCTAATGATTTTTAGAGTGAATCAAAATATTTCTTAGAACCAGGGAAAAAATAAAAACTTTGTCTGGAAATCAGGGAAAAACAAAATTAAATTTTTGTGGCAACCCTGATGATATCAATTTTTTTAAATATTTCCTCTTCGAGTGAGTCGTTCATATTCGAAAAATAAAGTATAAATTTTTAGAATCGAAAAATATTAATTTTGGAAAATTTTCATCAAAAGGTAAATTTTGCATTGTTCTCCTTTAAACTCATTAAAACCATTTTAAGTGGTTATAAAATGGAACTATTTTGGAGTCACATAAAATATTTCATATATTACACTAACAATTTGGGTGACATTTATTAACATGCCACAAGGTTTATGAGTTCTGTTATTATGAATATTTAACTCTGAGCACCTAATCCCAAATTTATTAAAAAATATTTTTAACAAACAATAAATTAACAAGAAAGTAAAATCCTTTGATGAAAAAAAATTTTTTTGAAAAAATGACAGAATTTAACATTTTTTCGTTTTGTTATTCGAGCTAAAAAATTTCCATAAAACGAGAAAAATTTAATACTAATAGAATATAAAAAATATTAATTTATTATAAAAAATATGTTTTAACTTTTAACATAAAAATGTAAATAAATAAATAGATTATTTTTTAGTTATTTTAAAATCCGTACCTTATTTTTGTAAACCCAAGATTCTTCTGGATCGGACATTAATTTATCAACTCCAAATCCAGTGTGCACAAAACCGGAAGCAAAGCTAGCGGCCAAATTTGCCCTCGCCGAATCGTGTTCTATTCGTTTTAAAATTCCTGTTGTTTGCTCCAGCCATGATTTATAAATTTCGTCAGGAAGCTTAGGCTCTAAAATGTCCAATTCGCGAGCCAGCATTTGAAAATGTTCGTTCACATGTCCGTTGCTTATTATCGTCTCAATATCATTAGCTTCTTCACCTTTGTAATCCTTTCTCAATGGTTTGTCCTTGAAAAATAAATCATTTTTCAAAATACTAAAGTTTTTTTTTTATTATTTCATTTTTATTATTTATTTTTAATTTTATTAAACCTGTTGTCTAGCCACAAGAAACGCTAATTGCTTCCTCATTAAAGAATCCGGACAATTTGCAAAACACTCGAAAACTAGATCATAATCTTGAAGTTGCATGGCTATTAATATTGCTTTACAATAATCGGCGAATTTTAAATAATTATTTGCCACTGATTGCAAAATTTTTTGTCGATCAAATTCTTCGCTTCAATAATTAAAATTAAAAGATTTGTTAGTCGTTTAATTACCATTAAATATTTTACGTCCAATTGCAATTAAAATATAATTGATTTTTCAAAAATTTTTAGTCATTCAATTTTTTCAGAAACAAAAATTTTATTATTGTTAAAACTAGAATAACAAGTCCGTGAAATTTTTAGGCTCTTTGTTAGTAACAAAAACTATCTTTTTGAAATTTAATGAAAAGTTATTATTTTTAAAAAAATATAATTTTTCGAAATACAATTCTTCAAAAAATACGATTACATTTCAAAACAATTTTCAAAAGTAATAAAATTAAATTGTGTGAAATGTAAAATGTATTTCAACAATAAAATTTGACAAAACTTCTAATTGTTTCAATTTTTAAATTATTTTCGGGAATTCAATTCTCTTCGAAAAATTATAATCACAATTTTTCAAAAACCTTACTTTTTAGAATTTCTACAATTATTCAAAACTTAAATATTTTTTATCAAAGAATAAATATAAATTTTAAGAAAAAAAATTTTTTTTTTAAAGAAAATGCTTCAAAAATAGTAAAAATAAAAATTCAGAGTCGCCAATTTTATTAGAATTCAACGATAAAATATATTTAATTATACAAAAATTTTTGAAAAATTCAATTTTTTTTTTTGTAAATTTTCAAATTTTTAGTTACAATTTTATTCTTTAAAAAATATAATAATATTTAAAAATAATTGTTTAAAGTGAGAAAATAAAATTCTTTAAAAATATAAAATTTATAAAATTTATTTTAATGAAATTTGAGAAAATTTCCTTTTTTTCAAATTTTTAACATTATTTTCGGAAACACAACTATTTTCAAAAAATGTTTGTATTTTAATTTTTTAAAAACCTCATTTCTTAGAAAAAAAACTAAATTTTTGTCTAATAAATATTTGAATACTTATTTTTATTTATTTTTTCACAAGGATTTAAAGTTTCAAAATACTTTCCAATGTAAAACCTTTTGAAATTTAATGAAAATTTCTAAAAATTAAAACTGCAATATTTAAAAAGCACATTTTTTGTTGAAATTAAAAAAAAATTTAATTAATTATCAATATCTATAACATTTTTGATAGTTTATATATTTTTATAATATTTAAAATTAAAAATATACTCGTCGAAAATAAAGAATATAAAATAATAAATAAAAAAAATAAAATACTATAAAAGAATTACCTGTAAACAGCACAACTTGCGAGATAATTGCAAACTCTTGAGTAATTTGTCGAGTCTAAGTGACTATCCAATAATTCTATTTGATCGATTTCTAAACTGAGATCGCATGCTTGTATTTCCGCATTATCCTTCATATCGAACTTTATTATATTCCTTATCAATGGCATTATATGTTCTCTAAACAAAAAAATTCATTTCTCGTCAAAATTTACTTCAAAATTAACTTTAATCAGAAATCATCGTCTTTTTTTCTCAAATATTAAAATAAAGTAAAATTTATTCTTCAATAAAAGTTTCTAAAGTCGATCTAAAGTTCTAATTGAATTTATAATTGTTTTTTGTAAATAGTGTATAAAAAACTGTTTTTTTCATTTTATTTTTAGTTAATTCAAGAAATGAAAATAAATTTCTCCTTACTTAATGACTTGTTCGTTTTCAATTGGCATATTTGTCCATTCATCAATAATTTCCAATTCCAATCGTCGAACGTATTCGTGACCCCAGTCGCCGGGATCAATCATTGTTCCCTGAAGACAGAAATCTAGACATTCCCTTGACGCGGAAGTGGCACCTGCCAATGCTAAAACACTGAGAATGTCAGCAAAAAGGATTTTAACTTCCCTCGTTATAATCTTGTCATAAATTCTTTTCAAAAGCTCATAAGAGTTTCTTAAGTATTTCAAAGGCTTTGGAACTGATGTCATTGACGTCGTTGAAGTTTGCATCAATTTTTTCAATTGTACCAGAGATGTCATCAATTCATTTTCATTTTTGTTCTTTAATAGAAAAATCAAATTCTATAAAACAGCAATTTTTTTTTAATAAAATCCAGGCTTCGCACTCCTCTACTAAAACCTACTATTTACAACTTTTTTTTTTGTTATGCTACTATTTGGGTAGTTTTTTTTAGATTTCAATCACTAAAAGCTGCTATTTCTGTTTTTTTTTTTTTTTTTTTTTTTTTGAAAATTTCCACTACTTTAAATTCGCTAATATTAGAAATAAAAAAAACTATTCTCAAAAATTATAATCAAATTCTTTAAAACGATTCAAATATTTTCAAAAAATATTTAAAATTCAATTATTTTCAATATTTAGAAAAAAAAATTTTTCGCAAAACAATTCAATTATTTTAAAAAATTGATAAAATTCATCAAAAATTCAAATTATTTTTAAAAAATTAATAAAATTCATCTAAAATTCAATTATTTTCATAAATAATAAAATTTCCACTGGAATGCAATTAATTTATTTATTTGACAAAATTATTATACAATTCTTCACAATAATTCAAATAATTTCACTAATAATAACATTTTTCATGGAAATTCAATTTTTAAAAAAAATTTTTTATAAAATTCTAAGGAAGAATTCAAATATTTTCATGAATAATAAAACTCATCGAAGAATTTCAATTATTTCTAATACTATTTTAAATTAATTAATCAAAAAATTCAATTATTTTCACAAATAAAGTTTTCTACAAGAATTCAATTATTTTCAAAAATACCAAAATTTTTCACACAAATTCAATTCTTTTTAAACATTTTAATAAAATTTTTCGCAATAATTCAATTATTTACATAAATAATAAAATTCTTTTCAGGAATTCAATTATTTTTGAATATTTTAATAAAATTCTTAGCAACTATTCAATTATGTTTCATAAATAATAAAATTTATTGCAGGATTTCAATTATTTTTAATACAACTTTACAGGAATTGCTTAAAAATTGTAATTATATATATTTCTTAAAAATTTAATTTCAATTTCTCGAAAAAATCAATTATTTAAAAAAATATTTTTAAAAATTTTTTGAAAGAATTCAATTATTTATAAAAGAATTAAAATTTTTTAGAGGAATTCAATTATTTTCAATTATTTTAATAAAGTTGTTCGAAAGAATTCAATTATTTTAAATATAATTTTAATTACATTTTTTTGAAATAATCCAATTATTCTTTTAGATTTTAATAAAATTCTTCCCATAAGAATTCAATTATTTACATAAATAATTCTTCGAAAGAATTCAATTATTAAAGATAAATAACAAAATTATTCCCGAAAATTCAATTATTTTGAAGCATTTTAATAAAATTCTTTGCAAAATTCAATTATTTTCATAAATATCAATATTCATCACAAGAATTCAATTATTTTTCAAAGTAATAAATTTTTTCTTGGAAATTCAATTATTTTAAAAAATTCTAAAAAAATCGTTATCAAAAATTCAATTATTTTCAAAAAAAATCTAATAAAATACCACACAGACATTCAATTGTTCTGAAAATTTTTAATAGAATTCTTTGTAAAATTGAATTACTTTTAAAAAACTTTTCGCAATTCAATGATTTTTAATATCTACTATTTTCAAAAAATTTCCAAACAGAATTCAATTATTTAAAAAGTTGTTTTTAAAAATCTTCGTAAGAATTCAATTCTTTTCATGAATATTAAAAATTTCTCAGAAATTCAATTATTTAAATTAGAATTTGCATAAAATTAGTCAGAAGAAATCAATTATTTAATAATTTTTCTAAAATTCTTCGCAAGAATTAAATCATTTTTACAAATATTTAAATTTTTTCATGAATAATAAAATTCGTTGCAGAAATTCAATTTATTTACAGGATAAGAAAGAAGTAAATATTTTTGATAAAAATTAGGAAAAAGTCAGAAAAATAAAAAATATGGAATGACATTTTTTTCAGTTTTGTGATAGCTACTTTTTTTAGTTTGAAAACTACTTTTTGCTACTATTTTAAATCGAGTGCGAAGACTGTAAAATCTTTAAAATATTTCTATTTGTCTTTTTTTTCATCACTTACTGATAAATCTTCGACTATCTGCAAAAGATCTTCTTCCAAACACGTGTCGTCTTCATTCTGTTAATTAAAGTTTAATTATCTATTTAATTTTTCCTTTTTTCAGAGACAAATAAATTTATTGGTTAAGTTTAATATTTCTGACATATTTCGATTTTAATTAAATTTTTCAGTACGAGAAATAAATTTATTTTACTTTTAGTTTCTTACTTTATGAATTTCACTCTCTGCTTTAGACTTGTTAACGCTCTGAGACATTTTCGCCAATTAGATAATTAAATTTGTTGTCTAACAAAATTCTACCTCTGAATTCACATTAACTGCACATCACTGCACATTAACCAAACAAGGTGAAAAGAAACAGTTAACAACCGAAAAATTACTGTTTGAAGTTAGTCAAACAAAGTGGTGAATAGTGGTGAATTAAAAAACGAAATTAATTTTCAATTCTTTATTTTTAAACATTTTTAAACATTTTTAATTTTTATTCAACAATTTCTTATAATATAAACTTATAAAGTATCATAAAATATGTATTCTTAACAATATTTACAGTTTTTTTTATCAAGTGTATAAAATTGATTATATAATTTCTAGATAACAAATATAATAAAACTTGTTTATAATCCTTTAAACTTTGAGTCGGTCAACAAAATTGAAATCCCAATATTAACGCAATAAAATAATTTATATTTTCTTTGATGGATAAAAAAAATATCGCTCAATCGTAAAATATAGGATTAGAGTGATAAAAAGGCTTAAATTATAATTTTGATTAGAACAAGTGATTTGGAATAATATCTTTATAATCATCAAAAATTATACTGCGATATAAAGTCATTAGATGAAAATATAAAAATTAAATTTTATTTTTGATAGAATCAAAATAATATAAAATTTAACTTTTTAATTCTCTTCTATGTATTCTATAAATAATAATTAATAGTAATAATAATATTTACAATTAACGGATGAATTAATTAATACTACATTCAATTATAAACGGAGCCGCTCGACAATTGAGCCCATTGATCATAATACGTATATATATATGTCTAAGCGCTTTGTGTATTACGACTATTATCAATAATTACGCATCTCTGTCTTCCTGAAGAAAGAGTATCATATAAATGTGACATTGTTTTAATTATTTATTTATCAATAAATTATTTTACTTTAGTTCTCGATATCAGTCTTCTTCATTCCTTTATTGTTATTAGTAACTCTTTTTTTGAGGTATTGCAGTTTATTTGTCGTGAGTAAACAATAAATTAAGCAGAACGAAAACTGTTTTTAAATTCGACAATCTTGGTAACTATTTTATATGAATTTAATTTTTTTGTTCGAATTATCGTATTTCCTTTGGCTTTGCAATTACTTTTCTCAATAAAAAATTATTTACATTCATCAGGGTTGCCACAAATATTTAATTTTATTTTTCCCTGACTTTTCCCTGATTTCCAGAGAAAATTTTCACTTTTTCCCTGACCATAAAGAATATTCTGATTCACTCTAAAAATTATTAGATACTCAAAAAAACATTCTATTACATTTACTTACGAATTTCTTAAATTGTAAAATTATTCGCAAACATCATTAACTAAATTTTTAATTAAGTATTTAAACATTCAAATTCAAAAATTTTTAAAATTAAACAACTTATAAGAATATTATTATAAAACATGAAGATATCAATTACTCCGAGTCGAAGACTCGGAGTGATTGGTATCTTCATGTTTTATAAAAATTTTAATTTCCATAAAATTCTTCAAAAAAAAAAAATTAAATTATTTACAAAAATTATAATAAAATTCGTTGCAAGAATTCAATTATTTTCATAAATAATAAAATTCTTCACATGGTTTCAATTATTTTTAATACAATTTTAGATAAATTTCTCGAAAAATAAAATTATCTTCAAAAATTTTTTGCAAGAATTAAATTACGTACATTTCACAAATAATGAAATTCTTCGCTGAAATTTAAAAATTTTAAAAATTTACATTTTAAATACAAGTTTGCAAAAGAATATAATTATTTAAATAAAATGTAAGAAAATTCGTTGCATAAATTCAATTATTTTTACAAGTAATAACATTTTTCACATGAATTCAATTATTTAAAAAAAATTGATAAAATTCGTTGTAAGAATTCAATTATTTTCATAAATTATAAAATTTTTCTGAGGTTTTCAATTATTTATAATACAATTTAAAGTAAATTCCTAGAAAAATGGAATTATTCTCTTAATTTTTTTGTAAGAATTTAATTACATTTCACGAATATAATTAAATTCTTCGTTGAAATTCAAATATTTTCACAATCTCCTTTTTTTAATAAAAGTTCTTAAAAGAATTTAACTATTTAAAAAAATGTAATAAAATTCGATGCAGGAACTCAATTATTTTCATAAATAATAAGATTCTTTACATTATTTTAATTATTTAAAAAAAAATTTGAAAAAATTCATTGCAAGAATTCAATTACTTTTATAAATTAATAAAATTCTTCACAGCATTTCAATTATTTTTAATACAATTTTAAGTAAATTCTTCGACAAATGTCACTATTTTCAAAAATTTTGTTAAAATCCTTCGAAAGAATTTTATCAACAAATTTGAATTTTTTCAAAAATTTTAATAAAATTTTCAAGAATAATTAAATTTATCGAGAAATTCAATTAAAATTGTATTGAAAATAATTGAAATTCTATGATGAATTTTATTATTCATGAAAATAATTGAATTTTTGTAAAAAATGTTATTATTTATGAAAATAATTGAATTATTGCGAAGTTTGCTTAGAATTTTATCAAAAATTTTTTTTTTAAATAATTGAATTCTTTTGAAAAATTTTATTAAAACTGTAGATATTGAAAATCATTGAATTGAGAAAATTTTTTTGAAAATAATTGAAATTTTGCAAAGAATTTTATTAAAATTTTTGAAAATAATTGAAATTTTGGAGAAGAATTTTATTATTTTTAAAGATAATTGAATTTTGACGAGAATTTTTTTTAAATTTTTGAACATAATTGAATTTTTACGAAGAATTTTATTACTTTTGAAAATAATTGAATTTCTGCAATTATTTATAACTTCTCAAAAATTCAATTTTTTCCAGTTACTTAAATAAAAATCCCTGACTTTTCCCTGACTAATTTTACTTTCCCTGACTTTTCCCTGAATTCCCTGAATTTCCTGACCTGTGGCAACCCTGTTCATGATCAATTTAGAAGGAAAAATATTTTTTCCGAAATTTTTAAACAAAAAACTTTATCGTGAAAAATTTCTCACTTTCAATCGTTGACCATAAACATTGTAAACTTTACAATTTATTAGACAATTATTTTTCAATTAAAATTTTTTTATAAATAAATTAATAAATTAGTTAAATTAAATTTTTAACAATATCAAAGTATTAATATTTTTCCCATAATTATTTAAAAATTGAAGTTCTTTTTAATAAATAAAAAATTGCAAAACCGTAGCTTTAAAGTTACGAAAAACGTATCTGCTTGAAATGCATTCGTAAAAATTTTCTAATTACTTACAATTTGTTAATATAAAATTCTAAATTCATTTAAAATATTCATAAATCACTGGGATTGTATTTTAAGTTTGAATTTCGATAGATGACTTTTTTATGAACATTATTATTTTGTATAAAAATATAATAGAAACTTTGTTGCAGTAAAATCTACCGCAAAATACTATAAGTGAGTTTATAAAAACGAGTCAATGAAATTATTTTGCCTTTTTATGAAAAAAAAAGTGCAAAACATATTTCACAACACATCGACCCGTAGTCAAATGATAAATTATTTTTTTAAATTCTCTAATCTTAAAATTACCTTATATACCCGCAGAAATGCACAAACAGTATAGGAAAAATTTCGCAAATTTCTTCAACGTCAACTTTAGTGTAAAATTATGTTAAAAACTTTAAAAAATATTTTTATGACTCAAATTTCAAAAAACAAAAATATAAAAAAAAAATTGAAAAAAAATTTTTTTAAAAATTAAAATTTGGTAAAAAATTGGAAAATAAAATATAGATTTTCTGAATATCTTATAATTTGGATGAGGGTCCTCCTTCGAGATTGGGAACAGCGGGCCTAATTCCATTTAATTCGTCTTGAATTTCTTGTAGGGATTTTCCCTTGGTTTCGGGTAAAATTAAAACGGCGAAAAGTACGGCTACCACGCAGCACGCGCTGAATATCCAGAAGGCGGTGTGAGTGCCAAAAGCAGATTCGATGTTGCTGAAGAATTTCGTGATAATGAAGGCGAGTCCCCAGCATACGAAGACCGTAATTCCGGATGCTTTTGCCTTGACGTCGGATGCGAACATTTCACCCATCACTGCCCATGGAAGTGGTCCCCAGCCAATACTGTAGAGGGAAATGTAAATCACCAGCGAAACTACTGGTAGCCACGAGATACTCTCCACGTCGTCGTGTTGCACGTCCTTCAGGAAGAAAAACAGACCCAATGCACCCTGAAATCAACAATTTTTATTTTTAGTTTTTTTTCTCCTTGTGAACATAGTTTTTTTTATTGTATAATTTCTTAAATATAGACTTTGGATAGCAAAAAATTCGACAGTCATTTATTTTATTTAGTGTTTTCATAAAAATTTCATTTTGCTTTTCCCTAATTACCAGACAAAATTTTTACTTTTTCTCTGGTCCTAAAAAATATCCCGATTCACTCTAAAAATGATTAGATACTAAAAACAAACTGGAATTAAGATTTTCGAAAATTTCAAATTTAAACCATTTTGAAATTAAACAATTCTTATCAGAAATTCTTCTTTAAATCAATTATTATTTTTAATAATTTTTTAAAAACTTTTTTGAGAATTTTCAAATTCATTATTGTTTACAATTACAATTCAATATTACGAAATTTCGGTTATTCGAAGATTCTTGCAGAATTGTTAGTTAATTTAATTTCTTTAAATGTAAAATTATTTGAAAACATCAATAGTTATTTAAAATAAATATTATTTGTCGATATGAATTAAGATTCTCAAAAATTTCAAATACAAATCTTTTAGAAATTCAACAACTTATAATAATTAAAAATGACCTAGTCATAAAATTATTATTTTATGTTAGTAATAAGAATATTGTTACTGTAACTTCTTAAAAATTATTTTCATCATTTCAATTCAATTATTATTTTCTAGAATTTTATAAGTAAAATTCTTCTTTAAAAAAATTATTTCTAATAATTTTTGAAAAATTTCTTTGATTATTTTTCAAATCCGTTTGTTTATAATTTACTCAATTTAAGGAAATTTCGATTATTCGAAAATTCTTCAATTAAATATTGCAAAAATGCAATTTCAAATAATTTTTAGAAAAAATTCAATTAAACTTTTTCAAAATAATTAATATTTTATTATTATATTAATTATATTAATTATCTATATTTTATTAATTTTTAGTTAAAGCAATGGAAATTTCAGATTTTCAAAGATTTTAAATTGAAACCTTTTCAAAATTCAATTATTTCTAAAAATTCGTGCTATAATGCTTTTAATATTCAATTATAATCTAAAATTTCAACTAAAATTCATTTTTAAATCAATTTTTATTAGAAAATTCTACGAGAATTCAATTATTTAAATACAAAACTAAATAATTTATTAAATAATTGAATGTTTCTCAAAATAGAATTCTCATAAAGAATTTTATTATTTATAAAAATACTTGAATTATTGCGAAGAAATTAAACAAAATAGTGAATTCCTGTCAAATTTTTATTATTAATGAAAATATAGTTAAATATTTGCGTAAAATTATATTAACATTTTCTTCGAATAATTGAATTCTTTTGTAAAATTTAATTAAAATAATTGAAATATTGCCAAGATTTTAATAAAAATTTTTGAAAATAATTGAATTTCGGAGAAGAATTTTATTATTTATAAAGATAATTGAAATTTAGATGCGAATCTTTGAAAATTTTTGAAAAATAACAATAAATTCTAAATTATACTATTGAATTGAAAAAATTCTAAATAATTGAAATTTAATAAATTTTTTTTGAAATTAATTGAATTTTTAGAAAGTATTTAAAAAATTAAATTTTCAAAATAATTTTAACTACAAATATGAAAATACCTAATTTCTCCAAAAATTTTAATGATATATCTAAAAAATTATGATAAAAACTTCTATGAATTAGTTTTTTTAAAAATATTGTGATGTAATTTTTCGAAAATAATTGAATTTATTAAAAGAAATTTTCGACAGTTTAAAAGACGAATTAATTCATTAATTTTCATTTAAAGATTTTTTATTAAAATTTTTGATAATTTAATTATTTTCAGAATTTTCTATTAAAATTCATCGAAATTTGAATTTGCAACAATTTTAATGAAATATTTTTAAAAAATCAATTATTTTCAACAAAATTTCATTTATTTGAAAACTTTTTAATTATATTTTTCAAAAATTGAATTATCTTTCAAAAATTCTATTTATTTATTTATTTATAATTAAATAAATAAATTTTTGAAAATTATTCACACTATAAAAATGGAAATAAATTTTACTAAAAAATTTTGTTCTAAGAATTAGTTTTTTAAAAAATATTTTAATATAATTTTTGAAGCTAATTTTCTTATTTTCATTTTTGAATTTTTAGTTACAGATGTTTTATTAAAATTTTTGAGTTTTAAAAATTTAGATTATCTTGCAATAATTATTCAAAAATTATTTTTGAATTTTACTTTTTTCGGCATTTTGTGACAAGAAAGTTTATTAGAAAATATGTGGAAGTTGAAAAAGTCTTTTTTCTCAAAAAGAAGTCGAAAAAAATCGCCTATTTTGAAAATAATTGAAAAAAGTACAATAATAAATCATTATTATCGCCAAGGCCTACAAATACACTTTTTGGAAAAATCTTCTTCATCAATATTAATTTTTATCTATAAATAAATTTTAAATATAAATAATTTTTAAATTATTCAAATCTAAATAAATTTTCTATAAATAAATATTTACATTTCTTTAAAAAAAAAAAAATCTTTTCATTATAAGTAGTAGTTCTCTTTAAGGTGAAGTAATTGGTATTAATAAATATTATTCAAATTATGTTCCATTAACGAAGTGCTAATATTGCGGATAATTTAAGTCATTTGAAATGAGTCACGTTTTTTACTCGAGCGTATTAAATATTCTTATAACAGGTCGATGTAACAATGATTGACGGAAGTTCTTCTCAAGGATCAAGATCAAAGTTAATGAGCCTTATATACGAATTACAATGTGCGATAACAATTTTATCATCGCATTCTAAACATTCCACAAATGTTACTTCATTCGTCGTGTTTTTTTCCTTTTTCAGTTCAACTATTGTAGAAATTGTAAACATCAAACTTGTGCCAAATATTTTTTAAACTCTTTAAAAGCGCGGAATATTACATTAAAAAACTACATCTAAAAAAATTTTACAATTTCACTGTAAAACTATTTCTGAAAAATAGTCCACCAACATTTTTTCTATTTTTTTTGAAATTATTTCCATGTAAATTATGTACTATTATAGAAATAGATTTATTAAATGTGAAATTAATTTTAGGAAATATAAAAAATAGAAATATATTCTTGTGGAATATTTGTTTCGATTTATTTTCTTGAAAATATTTCCCGCGGTCGATATAATAGAATAGAACAATTTTTATTGAAGAAATTCTTGCAAAAAAAAATAAATATTCTCAAAAATTAGTTCTTTTTATTTTATATAGATATAAGTTTACACATCTGTGTAATATTTCAGTGATACGTAATCGTCAATGGTATTACATAAATCGAGCAGTCATAAAAGTGCGGCTTTAATTAATATGCTTGGGAATCTCGGAAATTCCATTCCAAATAAGTCAAAAGAAATAAAAACAATACCTGAATTGCAGACTAAAGTGCATTTGCACCTATGAAATTTTAATCGTTTCTCTCAATTTCAACCAGAAATTTTGTTCTATATTTAATTTCAACATGAATTACACATTACCAGTCGAATTTTTTTTTTGTATATATGCAAAAATGTTGAAAAGTCGATGAAAATTATTTTAGAATATTTTTTAAGAATTTTTAATGAATAAATAAATAATAAAATATTATTTTTAAAAGTAACAATATTAAATTCATGTAAAATTTATTTTAATGAAATTTAACAACATTTTTAATTGTTTCTATTTTTAAAATTATTTTCAGAAATTCAATTATCAAAAAATAATTAAAAAAATGTTAATTACAGTTTTTCAAAAACCTAATTTTTCTCAAATTTCTACATTGGAATTATTCAAAATTTCAATAATTTTTAAGCAGATATTTAAAAATTTATTCTTATTTAGTTTAATTAAAATTTCAAATAATTTCAAACTGTAATTTTTCCAAAAGTCAAAGATTTTAACAATTTACGAATTATTATTAATAATTTTTTTACATACGCATTTAAAAATAATTTTACTTTTACGGCGATTAGAGTATTAAAAAGATTTCAATTTAAAAAACTTTTAAAATTGAATTATTTCTTCAAATTCCTGTTATAACGCTTGTAATATTCAATTATTTTTCTAAATTTTACCCGAAATCAATTCTTATTAGAATTCAATGATAATTGAATTATTCAAATAATTTTTTGTAAAATTTAATTATTTTCCAAATTTTTAGTTACAACTCTTTAAAAAATAGAATAATATTTAAAAATAAAATTGAGAAAAAAAATTTGTTAGACATAGAAAATTTATTTTAATGAAATTCAAGAGAATTTTTCACTTTTTCAATTTTTTAAAATTATTTTCCGAAATTTAACTATTTTCAAAAACTGTTTGTATTTTGATTTTTTAAAAACCTCATTTTTTCAGAATTTCTAAATAAAATTTTTCATATTCCATTAATTTTTGTTTAATAAATATTTGAATACTTGTTGCTATTTATTTGCTCACCAGGAATTAAAATTTTAAAATACTTTCAATGTGAAACCTTTTGAAATTTAATTATTTCTAAAAATTTGAACTGCAATTGTTGCAATTTTTGAAATATTTTCTGAAATTTGAATTGAAATTCTTTTTCAAATCAATTGTTATTAAAACTAACTCTACTTCTGAATTTTTTTTCAAATTTTTAATATGAGAAAAAAAGTAATAGACTATTTATCATAATAAAAATTTTAAGAGAAAACAAATCATTTTTTTTTAAATACTTCAAAAATAGTAAAAATAGAAATTCAGAGTAGACAATTTTATTCGAATTCAACGATAAATATTTAATTATACAAAAATTTTTGTAAAATTCAATTGTCTTTAAGTTTTTAGTTACAATTCTTCAAAAAATATAATAATACCTAAAAACAATTTTTAAAGTGAGAAAATAAAATTCTTTGAAATATAAAATTTATTTTAATGAAATTTCAGAAAATTTCCTATTTTTCAAATTTTTTAACATTATTTTCGGGAATTCAACTATTTTCAGAAAAATGTTAATTACAATTTTCTAAAAATCGCATTTTTTCAGAAAAAAAACTACATTTTTGTTTAATAAATATTTGAAATGCTTATTGTTATTTATTTGTCGAGAAGGAATTAAAATTTAAAAATACTGTCAATGTAAAACTTTTGAAATTTATTTATTTATTTATTTATTTAATTAATATTTTAGAAATTTAATTATTTCTAAAAATTAGAACTCCAATTCTTTTAATTCTTGAAATATTTTCTAAAATTTGAACTGAAATTCTTTTTCGAATCAATTCTTATCAAAAAGTTGTACTAGAATGAAATTATTTAGAAACAAAAATAAATAAATGATTATTTATAAAACTGCAAGTGTAACTCTGCTTATTTATAGATTTTTTTGAATTTGAGAAAGAAAATTCAAAGACTATTTAAGATTTTCAATAATTTAATATTTTTTGAATAACATTTTCTTTACTTTACTGTCCTGTGAAAATTCTGTTATTGTAAAAATTTTAGGGTAATTAATTTCACTAAACAAAATTAATTGTCAAATTTTTGACCTGACAATTTAAGCTGTAAAACAATTTGAAATTAAAAAGTCCTAACTTTACGTGAGGACAGAATATCTTGATTATTATTATACAATACAATAATAATTGCAATTCCGTTTGAAAAAGTAGAAACTATTTCTTAACATAATTTTTTTTCAGAAATATTTTAACTTCGTTTTTATGATGTGTATTAAGTTATTCTCTCTAATTATCATTTATATTTGCGAATAATTAAAAAAATATTTCCTTGATTCTAATTATAGAATTTATTTTTTAAAAAAGTACCAAATTTGACTAATTAAATTTTTACAGGTAACAGAAAGTTCGTCGGAAATGAAATTAAATTAAATTAAAAAAAATCTCCTCAACGAAATCTATTGAATTTTGAAAATATAATTCTCAGATAAAATATATGAACTGCAACTCCATTGTATTAATTTTATTCAGTGTTTCTGAATTTTGATGTGAATAATAAACGACCTTGCAATATTCAAGGCCTCTTTGAATTTATTATACGAAGCATAATATGAATACAATTACAAGGAATATGACCCTTTAATATACCTCATTCGAATATCGTATTATCGATCACACATTCACACGTATCTAAATATTTGAAATTGAAATAAAATAAAGCACAACTTACCAAGGTGACTGCAGTTCCAACACCGGAAATAACCAGAAGAATTCTTCGTCCCAATCGCTCAATGACGAGCGGTGTCACTGCCGATGCCAACACTTGAACAACTCCAAGGATAATTGTCGAAAGTGATGTGCTCAGGGAAGTGCCGGTACTTTTGAAAATGCCCTCGGCATAAATTAAAACAACATTTATTCCAGTCAGTTGTTGAAAGCTCACCAATGCGCACGTGAATAATAGTGCTTTGAAATTTGCCTTCACTTTAAACAGATCCGCGAGAGTCGTTTGCGTTCTGAATGCAGCGTCTACTGTCGCCTGAGAAATTCAAAATTTATTTTTATTATTATATATTATTAATTTATTATTTTATTCATGTCATACTAGCAACAATTCGCGCGCGACTAACTTCTTACTCACTTTTTAAAAAAATAAAATTATCAATTTTAAAAATAATAGAATGTAAACATTTTTTATTCAAATTTTTTTTCATAAAAATAAAATATGATTTTGAATATATACATAGTTTTAATATTTTTATAACTATAATAATCATATATTCTGACATAGAGGATTCAGGGAAAAGTCAGGAATTTTTATTAAAAGTAACTGAAAAAAATTAAATTTTTAGAATTCATGAGAAAATTCTCAATTTTTGTGTCTTTTTTGTTTGTCTCATAAATTATGAAATTACCACGAATTCTAATACAAAACCTTTAATTTTTTTCATTTCTAACGATAATTTCTTTTTAAATAACTTAATTTTTCAAGAACTATAAAATAAATAATAAACTATAAAATAAACTATAAAATTGTTAATGAATAATTTTACTTAAATATTTCAAAATTAATTTAATTTTAAAAGAGTTGCGTTTACAATATTCATAAATAGATGAATTTCAAAAGGTTTCAAATTCAAAACTTTGAAATTTGAATTTTCCACACTTTTAATAAACAAATCTATAGAATTAAGTTTTTTTTTTAAATTTTTAATTCAATTTAGTTGAAATTAGTTTAACTATATTTAACTATTTTGAAAATTTAATAACGCAATTCTTCGAAAGAATTCAATTATTATACTCACAAATAACAAAATTGTTTCAGAAATTCAATTATTTTTAGAAATTTGATTAAAATTCTTTACAAAATTCAATTATTTTCGTAAATAACAATTTTCTTCACAACAATTTAATTATTATTTTTAAAAGTAATAAAATTCTTAAGTGAAATTCAATTATTTTTAAAAAATTTGAATTAAATTTCTTGGCAAAATTTCAATTATTTGCAAAATTTTTCAAATTCAATATGATTTTCAATATCTACTATTTTCATAAAATTTACCAAAAGAATTTAAATAGTTAAAAAAAACTTTAATAAAATTGATAAATTAATTAATAATTATTAAATAATTAATAAAATTCACATTCAATTATTTTCATAATATAATAAAATTTTCACATGAATTCAATTATTTAAAACACAATTTTCATAAAATTTTCCAAAAAAAAAGTTAATTATTTAAAAAATTTTAATAAAATTCTGTCCAAGAATTCAATTATTTTCATAAATAATAAAATTTTTCACTGGATTTCAATTATTTAAAAAAAAATGTAAGAAAACTCGTCGTACAAATTCAATTATTTTCATAAATAATAAAATTTTTCACTGGATTTCAATTATTAAAAAAAATATAAGAAAACTCGTCGTACAAATTCAATTATTTTCATAAATAATAAAATTTTCACAGGAATTCAATTATTTAAAACACAATTTTCAAAAAATTTTCAAAAAAATCAATTATTTAAAAAATTGTAATAAAATTTTGTACAAAAATTCAATTATTTTCATAAATAATACAATTTTTCACTGATATTTAATTATTTAACAAATTTTAATAAAATTCTGAACAAGAATTCAATTATTTTCATAAATAATACAATTTTTACTGAAATTCAATTATTTCAAAAATTTTTGTCAAGAATTCAATTATTTTTATAAATATTAAAATTCAATTATTTTTATTAATAATAAAAATTTTACAGGAATAGAATTATTTATCAATTTTTTATAAATTTCTTCGCAATAATTCATTATTTTCTTAAATAATCAAAGTTTTTTATTCGAAAAATGTAATTAGTCTTACAAACTATATTAATATTTGTCTAAAGAATTCAATTATACCTTATAATAATCGTAAGTTTCCTTTCCGTTAGCAAATTATCTGCATTCATTTGTTTGTTTTGAAAATTAAATTTTGTGGGTTAAGTATTGGCATTTTTTATATATTTTTTAATGTCAAACTTTTTAATGTGGAAAATACTTTACTTATTAAATTGTCTCGACTCTTTGGTAAATAATCTAAAATTATCAAAAATTCGAAAAATTTCAAAAATCCGATTTTCTTAAAATTTAACATTTTTTCTTCTCTTTTATGCCATTTAGCTTTATTATTATTTGAATTTTTATTCAAGAGAAAAAATGGAAAACTGAAAAAATTTAGAAACTTTTAAAAATTCCAGGCCTTTTCCATGATTTCCCTGATTTCCAGAAGCCTTTTAAAAATTCCATACCATTTCCATGATTTCCATGATTTCCAGATTCTGTAGGAACCCTGCTTTTGTCTGACTTTCTTCTAAATTATCGAATTCAGTGATTTCTGGGGTGAATTTGGTTAAGTTGTAAAATGATTAATTTCTATTTGAATTCGTTTTTTTGAATGTAGAAAGTCTGATGTTAATTTAATTCTTTTTTCGTTATGCCCGGCAAAAAATAATATTCAACTGGATGAACTACAGATTTCACTTTAGTAGCGAAATTTTTCAGTGCTTCAATTAATACTTTCGTTATTCTAGAGAAACTTATCGCTATTTCAAGTAAAACTTTTTTCAGTGTGTAATAATTATTATTTCTTTAAAAAGTATTTAATTTAAAATGGCTTTATAAAATAAGCAATGCAAAAGATGACCCAGATACTAATTGTAATTGTTCTAGCCATAGTTTAAGTCTAGTAATGTAATTGAATATTAAAAGCATTATAGCGTGGATTTTTAGAAATAATTTAATATTTTGAAGAGGTTTTCAAATTAAAATCTTTGAAAATTTGAATTTTTCATACTTTTAATTAACAATTCTGTAGAATTAATTTTTTTAAAAAAAGTTTAATTTCAATTCTTTTGAATTTATTTCAAGCTTTTGCTTTCTAATATTTATCTAATTGAAGAATTTACGAATAATCCATGAAAGGTAATAAAATATTGAATTGTAAACAAATGGATTTGAAAATTCTCAAAGAACTTTTTCAAAAATTATTTAAAACAATTGATAGAATTTTTGCTAAAAATTTTAGAAAATAATAATTGAATTGAAATGATGAAAATAATTTTGAAGAAGTTGAAATAAAAAAAAATATTGAATATTATGAAAATATTGAAAATTTTGAATTTGAATTTGAAAATCTTAATTCTTATGCAAAAATAATTAATTAAATATTTATTCAAAAAAAAGTTATTGATGTTTTCGAATAATTTTACAATTAAAGAAATTCGTAAACAAATGTAACAGAATTAATAATTAATTATTTTGAGTAAAATTTTTTCCTTTATTTTCTAAAAACTCAAAAATTCTCAATTTCATTTTCAATTGAAATTTGTAATTGACAAATAGAATTTACAAACATTTTTTCCCCTTATTTTTAAAAAAATTTGAATTTTATTAAAACAATTGTAATTAAGAAATAGAAATGATGCAAATTATTCCCTTATGGAAATTGAGAATTTTCTACAAAAATATTAAGAAACGGGAATATGTAATGTTTCTTTTCTATAAAAGAAAAGAATCAGTTTGTGAACAATATTGTTAATTTGAGAAATAAAAATTATGTATAAAATGGGTATATTTCCTATTTCTTAATCATAATTTTTTAAAAATTAACAATTTTCTATTTTTTATAAATAAGAAGGAGAAAAATTTGCATTATTTAAATCAGACAAACGAAATTTGTTTCAGAAAAAAGAACAAAATGGATATATTTTTATTTGTTAATCATAATTTTTGTAAATTTTTTTAATTTTTTAATTTCAAATATTATTTTATTATAAATCATGAAAAAATACTTGTATTTGTAGAACAATTTTTTTTAAAGAAGAAAAATTACAAAATCATACACAAAAACTAACGTCAAAGTGTGGACAGACAGAAAAAAATGAATGAATGAATACAAAGATTATTATATAGTTAATTTCCAACCAGTCTTTTCTGGTAAACATATTTGATGTAAAAAATTTTGTTGAAAAAAAGTAGAATTTTTATTTTTTTCATTGATTTTTATTATTATTATTATTATCATAATTTCCGTGGATAAGAATCAAGAAAATTGGATTATTTTTAAAAAATTTTCTACGTCATCGATTAGAATGACGCACATGATATTGGTTCGTTAGCCTTTGAGAAGCCAAGAATCTTGTGACCTTCCGCATAGTATGACTGAATGTGATAGGCATAATAAATATAATAAAGAGTAGTAAAATCGTCATAGTATATACTAACCTGCATCTCGTCGGCTTCCTTCTGTACACTCGTTGTACTTTTTCCTCGTAATCTCGCCAGAGCTTTGATTGCATCCTCTTTTTGTCCTTTCCCCAAAAGGAAATAGGGCGATTCTGGCATAAACAAAAAAGAAATGAAGAAGATTATTGGCAATGAACCGCACGCTATCCAAAGAACCATGTACGACACGTACGGTCCGATTGCGTATGAGAATAGTAAACCAATGGTTATGAACAATTGCAGAAACGATCCTAATGAACCTCTAATTGACGTCTGGAAAAAAGAAAATGATTTTTGAAATAAGACTTTTATTTTATGCACTAAATAAAAATAATAAATATAATTCAAAGGAAGGGAATTTATCATTCGGTATTTAATATTAAAGGTGGTTTTTTCTGAGTTCTTTGATAATTTTGAAATTATTAATTAATTTCGAAAAATATTTTTCAGAAAAAGCAGGTTTCTGTATTAGGTCAACTGTGCTGTCGATACATGAAATTTAAAGAAGCTTTAAGTGAGAAATGATTCGGAGAGATTGTTAACTGCTTCCACCTTTAATAATAAATGTAATTTAATATTTATTTGGAATTTGATTAAAATAACGAAATAATAATTTAATAGTTAGACGAATAGAATTTTAAAATTAGTTAATTTTGTTTAATATTTTGTTGAAGAGACAACATTTTTTTTTTGTAAATTAATGTGAAAACTAGGAAGGGGTTTGAGACTTACTTCAGCAATTTCACCGATGTACATAGGAAGAATCGTGAACGGAACTGCGAGAGCAAAACCGAAAATTAACCTAGCTACATAAAGTTGATATATACTTCTTGCACTTGCTACCAATATCCAACCAATTAAAAACGGTACCGTGCTGAACAAGAGACCTTTCTTTCGACCAATTCTACAAAAATAGTAAATTGTTTGTTTTATTAATATGTGTATTTATTATTAATGTATCAGATGTTCAAAAAGAATGGAAGCGCTATAGTTTTTCTGTACGAAATCCAATTAATCTCGCTTTTTGGCAAAATTACAGTTTTTGCTCTAGAATAAAAACTACTTGTCTGATTGTCTTTAAATTTGGTATGGACATGCATTTTTTAACGTAGAATCTAAAAAAAATATTTAAAATACGATTGGAATTAATTAAAACGTATTATTCCCCGAAAAATGAAAAATTTCGAAAAAAGTGGTCACCAAATTTAAATTTTTCCATTTTAGACTCCGTCAATTGGGAAGTATGGTTTCTGGTGTATTTTTACGAGCCAATTTTGAGAAAATTATACAGGATTGCCACAAAAATTTAATTTTGTTTTTTTCTGACTTTTTTCTGATTTACAAACTAAATTTTGACTAAATTTTGACAAGAATATTATAAAATTAATAATAATTAAAGATGACCGAGTGATAAAATCATTATTTTAAATAATCAGAACATTGTTACTACAACTTCTTTAAAATTATTTTCATCATTTCAATTCAATTGTTATTTTCTACAATTTTAAAATAAAATTAATTTTTAAATCAATTATTTTCAATCATTTTTTGATAAAGTTTTTTTTGAAAATTTACAAATTCATTTCTCTACAATTTAATTTCACGAAATTTCGATTATTCGAAAGTTCATCAATTAAATATATATACATTAGAAAATAAAAACTTGAAATAATTTTCAAAAAATTTCGATTAAGCTTTTTGAAAAAAAATTAGTTGTATAGAATTTTTAATTAAAATTGTGCGAAAAATTCAGATTTTCAAAGGTTTTAATTTGAAACCTTCACAAAATTCAATTATTTCTAAAAATTGCAATTATTAGTAACTCCCCAAAAATTCAATTATTATCTAAAACTTTAACTAAAATTAGTTTTTAAATCAATTTTTATTAGAAAATTCTACGAGAATTCAATTATTTAAATACAAACATAGATAATTTATTGATTAATTGAATGATTCTTAAAATTGAATTCTTATACAAAATTTAAATTTTTAAATAATTGAAATATAGAATTTTTTCGACGAATTTTAATAACATTTTCAAGAATAATTACATTTTTAGAGCAATTCCTGTAAAATTGTATTAAAAATAATTGAGCTGCAATAAATTTTATTATTTATGTGAATAATTGAATTATTGCGAAGAATTTTTTTAAAAAAAGTTTCAAACAATTGGTTTTTTTTCGAAAAAATTTATGCAAATTCTATTTTTAATAATTATTGAATTTCTGTGAAATCTTCATTATTTTAGAAAATAATTGAATATTCGTGTAGAATTTTGTCAAAATTATTTTCAAATAATTAAATTCTTTTGGGAAATTTTATTAAAATAATCGATATATTATTAAAGTAAGAACAATTTTTGAAAATAATTGAAATTTTTCAACGAATTTTATTAAAATTTTTGAAAATAATTGAATTTTGAAAAGTGTTCGATTTTTTTAAACTTTACAAACATTTTGAGATACTTAATATTTTTCATACTTTTCGAACATCTTGTATATTTATTTATACGACTGTAGAAAATTAAATAGGTAATATTTTTTGTGCACGTGAGTAAAAAATGAAAAAATGTATTTACTTTTCTACTAAAATTCCTGCCGCAAAGCAGCCGAAAATTGCTCCCATCGGTACCAGTGACCCAATCCAGGAAGCTTCTTCCTTTGACACTGGGTAATTTAAAGGGTTATCGGGATTCAAGGGGTTGTCTTCCTGTAATCGTGGAAGGATTGGACTTGTCCATCCCAGCATAGCTCCTGTGGCGACAATACATAGGTTACCTGGAACAGAAACATTCATTCGAGAACATTAGAAAACTCATTTAACAAGTTTCATTTAATCTATTGAAAGAATTTTTTTATTACGAAATAAAACGATTGCGAAATTTTTGTTTGTTTTATGTGAAATATCATAGAACAAATTACGGTACGAATTCTATTATAAATAGACTATGTCACGAATCTAACTTGTACTGTGATAGTTTGGACTTTTTTGGTGTTAGTTTGGCACAATTTATTCACAGATTGCGCACATGTCTTAAGATAAATGTTAAATATTGATATAAAAAACTGTTAATGTATTAATTAGACTCATTTTTGTATTTAATTGTAGACAAAATTTCAGTCTGCATTATTTAGTTTTATTTGTAAAGGGCTTTTTATGCCCGTCTGTACATTTAAATAAATAAATAAATAAATAAATAAATTACAGAAGTACAAAAATACAAACTTTCAATATATTTTATAGTTTATAACTAGCATTAGATCAGAGTCAGTTATTGAAAGAATACAATTGATTCATTAATTATAACTATACAATTTATATTCTTGTTTATTTTCATTATTAAATTTAAAAAAATAATTAAAGAAAAAATTAGTTAACTGTACCAAAGCATTTATTAAACTTTTAGTATTTTTAATCTTTATGAATAAAATCAGACTTATGTCAGTACAAATATAGCATAACAAACATTATGATTATTAAATAGAAATTAAGTCAATTTTTTTTTATTTATTTCTTAAAAAAATCAGAATTTTCTTCAAAATTTTGATTGAAAAATAAGAAATTATGCAACATTTTTCACATTTTTTAAAACAAAATTTAACAATTTGTTGACTCATTTTCAAATTTTTTTTAGCTAAATAAATAAAAAAAAATGTATAATTTCGATTTGTTAGACAAAATTTATATTTTTTTTATAGAAAAAATGAAAAAAATTTGCATCATCATGATTTATTAAGTATTATTTTTACATTATATTACAAGATTATATTTTTAAGAAAAAAATTTGTAGAATTTCTTTTTCTCAATGATAATTTTTTAACAATATTTAAAGTTTTAATTTATTAAAAATAAAGAAAAAAGTTTGCTGATTTTCTACTTTATAAATGTTTCAAATTTGTATCTCATTTCAAAATTTGACGCAACAAAGCAAACAAAAATAAATAAAATCAATAATTGTTCTAAATTAAGAAACAATTTTTAGAATTTTTAAAAAATAAATAATAAAATACAACAGAAGATAAGTGCACATTCTAGGTCAATTATTAAGAAAAAATACGAAATAATTATTTCTTGTCAATTATTAATACTTATTAAAAAAATTAATATTGAAATTTTGATAAATTATTGTGATAAAGAAAATAATATAAATTATGCAAGAAAAATGCTACAAATTTTGTAAAAACAATGTGATTGACAAATTGAAAGTATGAAAATTATTGTTTCCCATTATTTTATTAAATTCTTATAACATTTTACTTTCAATTAAAAATTACAAATTATACAAATTTTTAAACTCTTTTTAAAAAAATACTTGAGATTTTGTTAAAAATGATGACGAAAATATAGAAAGTATGCGAATTTTTTTTATTTATTATATGAAATACTCTCGGAAATACTTAAAAAAAATGAAAGTTTTGTTAAAAAATTGTGATAGATTATTTTTCTTCTTTTTTTAAAAAAAAAAAAAGAAAAGGAAATTATGAAATAGAAATTATTCCAATTTTTTTCATTACTTTCCAAGAAATATTATAATTTTGTTAAAAATTGTGATTATAGAAAACAGAAATTATACACATTTTTTTTCGAAAGAAACTAAAAATTTGTTAATAACAAAAAAATACTGAGATTTTGATAGAAAATTGTGGTGAAGAATATGAAATTATGTAATTTTTTTTTTTTATTACTAAAAAACTGGAAGATTTGTTAAAAAATAATAATTGTAATTGAGAAATATAAATGGACCAAATTTATTTCTTTTTTCTTCTCTTTCAAAAAGAAAAATAGGATTTTGTATAAAAATTATAATTTTGAAATTGGATTTAAATTAAACACAATATTGAAAGACTCTATAACTTCAAACTGTGGTGAGAAAGAATGAATGAATGAACAAATGAATGACTGACAGAATTAGCAGATTATTATAATTAATAATTAGTAAAATTTTAATGAAGCAAATATCAATTAAAAACTTAATGTTCTAAATCGATTTTTAGAAAAAAAACAAACAAACAAAAATAATTGATATACTATTAAAAAGTATGATGTTTATTTTGAGTATTAAAAAAAATAACAATAAAAAAAGCAGATTACCATATATATATAGATGTTTTGGCAAATATGTGGAAATGATCAATTTTGAAAGGTAATTTTAGTTGGTATATATTTGAAGTCAATTCGAAATGAAAATTAACTTTGGTACTACGGAATATCGCGCGTCTACATTGAAATCGACGTTTCTGAGATCAATACAAGCGAAGATATTATATAACTATCAGCTCTCTATTTCAAAAGGTATTCATTTTTATCGTTACAAAATTTGTTTTACACATTTATAATTTAAATATTTTTTTATTTTTTATAAAAAATAATAAAAAGTAGGTATTAATTATATTTTTTAAAAACCTGTTCCTTTCTTAGAGAATAAATTCTGTATTTGAAAAGAATATTCTTCTTTGTAGCAAACAATAACAATTTTCTTCTTCGAGAATATGAATAGAGTACTTCTAACTTGGAAAAAATCATTACATTTAAAAATATTTTTTCTCATTCACTATTTTATTATTAGATCTCAGAAAAAATCCACGAAATTAGGTCAATACTTTTTGTTATTTCTTTTCAATAAAAACTTGAAATAAAATCGAGAAATTTTTTAAACTAAAAAATTTTATTTCAATCCCCAAAGAATTTATTTTCATTGCGTAAAAATAAACAAAGTGCTTTATTCAAACCTTTTTTTAATTTTTCTTTGGTGGTATAGAAATATTTTTGATAAACAACGTTTTTTCATTAATTTACAAAAAAAGTTCTTCTTTTTGCTGAATTAGACCATTTTCATTTGATTCAAATATTAAATTAAAAAAAATTGTGTGAAAGCAGAACAAAGATATGAAATAATGTACGATTGCAGACTAAATTAAAAAATGAAGATGACCTCAATGATTGTTTAAGAGAGTAATTCTAAAACAAAGATAGAATTTATGTTTAGCATATTTTATATGAACCAGAACAAAATCTTGATATCAATTTATAAATCGAAGGAATAAGGAAAGTAAAACTTTCTTTCATGGAAAAGTCTAAATAATTACTCGCACTCAACGTACATATATATATATATATATAAGAATTGAACCTGTTTTAAATATTTGCAACATTCTTCAATAATTGATATTGCAAGAATAACCAGTTTGAAATCTACTTGTTTCATTCTGAAAATCATTATTTTTTTCTAGCTTATCAACTTTTTGTTATTTTTTCAACTTTTTTTCAACTTGTACTGAAAAGAATATAGAACACATTATATTAATATTTATTAAAAATTCAAATTTTTATCATGCAATAATTTTTATTTATCTTTTTTTATTCTCGAGACAGTATAAATACCTCCGCGTATATATATTTTTTCTTTGATATCCATTTCTTAGTTTCCTGTTCCTTATTGTTTTTTTCGAAAAGATTACAATTTTTACTGAGATACTTTGCTTAAGAAGCTATAGAGAAAAAAAGAAATATCGGAAAAAGGATTATATACACTTCCTGATTTATATTTTTATTATTTTTCCATCGCAACGAGTATATAAAGGAAAAATACATTGTTTTTATTGCATTTTTTTTTTTTGGTTGATATTACTATTATTATATATTTAATTATTATACTCGTCAAAGAAAAGTAATGGATTTATGTAGTTCGAGGAGAGATGCACAAAGTGATTTATTTAGAAATATTAAAATTTACATTAAGTTTCTAGACCGTAACGTAATTTTCCATCTTGTCAATTTTAATATATAAAGAAA
This sequence comes from Leptopilina heterotoma, assembly GCF_015476425.1. Classification (NCBI taxonomy): domain Eukaryota; kingdom Metazoa; phylum Arthropoda; class Insecta; order Hymenoptera; family Figitidae; genus Leptopilina; species Leptopilina heterotoma. The sequence continues at coordinate 2,475,825 of NW_025110874.1, read as the reverse complement.
AACCATTACCGTTATTGAGTTTCTTCTTTTCATTTGTTGTTCAATATCATAAAAGTTGTAATTATATTTATTACAGGCCTCGAATTGACATTAAGACAGAAAAACTGGCGTTTTAGTAGATTCGAAGTGCGAAAAAAGTCGGAAAAGTAATTTCTTTTATTCTTCATCAAAAATTTTAATTATTAAATCCTTGAATTTTCTTTGATTTACAGAAAAATTATTAACTTTTTACCCTAGGCCATTATTAATTACTTCAATTTTAAGTTTTAATAAAATTCAATTATTCTCAAGTATACGTTACTCTTATATTTTTTATATTTTACTTTAAAAAAGACGATTACTTTTTAAAAATGTAATAAAATTTCTTAAAACATAAAATTTATATTAACAATCAAAATTTAGTTATTTCTTAAAATTACAACTGTTTCTTCCAAAATTCAATTATTTTCAGGAAATTTTAACTAAATTTACTCAAAAGTTCAATAATTTTTTAAAATACTAAATAGAATTTAAATATTATTATTAAATTATTATCAATTGGAATTTTCAAAAAATTTTAATCTGAAATCGTTTCCATTCATCAATTTATTTATCTTTGAAATTTAATTATTTTTAAAAATTTGAACTGCAACTTTTATAAAATTCTATTATTTTCTATTATTTTGAACTGAAGTTCTTCTTTATTTCAATAAATTTTATTAATTTTGAGAATGTTCTTTAAGAGTTTAATTGATATAGTTGGTCACTTTTTCTAAAAAATATTTTCTAATCCTTTTTGTCTAAAAAAGCGATTTCTAATGAAATCTGTTTTCTAAAAAAAGTTTTTCTAACAAGTTTTGATTTCTAAAAAAAGTTTTTCTAAAAAGTTATAATTTCTAATATTTATTTTCCTAAAATTCGTAAAATTCCATAATTTTGATAAAAGTTAGAAAATTTAAAAAAAACAAAGATTAAGAAATAGAAACTATTTTGCATATTTTCTGCTTTTTAATCGCAATTCTGTTTACAAAATTATAAGTTTCTTTTTAAAAAAGAAAAAAAAATTTAATAATTAATAATTCAATTCTCGTAGTTGAATTCTGATAGGAATTGATTAAAAAAAAAATCAGTTAAAATTTTAGAAAATAATTGAATATTTAAAGCGTTATAGCAAGAATTTTGGGAATTAATAAAATTTCGAAAGATTTTTAAATTAAATTCTTTGTATTCTAATTAATAATTATTTTTTTAAAATATTTAAATATCATTTTTGAAGTGAATTTTCTTACAATAATTTTCATTTGAAGATTTTTAATTAAAATTTTTGAGAATGCAATTATTTTCAAAATTTGCATTTAAAATTCTTCAAAATTTAATGTTTAAAGATTTTAATTTAATAGGAAAAAAATCCATCATATTCAATAAAATTTTACAAAATTTAAATTATTAAAAAACTTTTTAGCTATAAATATATTTCAAAAATGTTTTTATGTATCTAAAAAAATTGATTCAAGAATAATTTTTGAAAGTTTTGACTGCAGCTATTTTTCACACAATATAAATCGAAATAAGTTTTATTTTACACCAAACAAACGGTATTTCGATATAATATATGGAAGCAAAGTCGAAAAAGTCACATTTTTCCAAAATAAGTTGAAGTATGTACGTATTTTAATTTTAACTTTATTTTCCATGAACGTAGTTTTATAAATTATACTTGACATTCATTTTTATATTATATAAAGTTTATCTTCATTTCGCACAAAATTTTAATTTAATTATCCATTAAATTTTACCTTCACATGATATTAAATTTTAACTTTATTTTCTGTTAAATTTTAGCATTATTTTGTAATAAAAGTTGATTTTATACAACATTGCAATATTACATTAATTAAATTTGACATTATATTTTATCTCATTTGTTATAAATTCAGTCTTTTATTAGGATATAATATTATTGTTTGTGCTTAATTCTTATCTTTTTTTGTTTATTTGTTTTTTTTCGTGTTATTTCTCTAAAATTAATTTATTTTTAACGCATTCTTCTCTTTTGATAAGAAAATTATTTCTGAGTGATAAAAATCTTTGTCAAGAATGATTAAACAATTAAAATAGTCAACAAACAAATTAATTAATATGTACAAAGAGATCAATGGAGAAATCGCAGTGTATTATGTAAGAATAATCCAGCGCCAATCGATGGACTTTAAAAAAGCTTCCCTCTCGTCTTTAAAATTTCATTTTATTCACACATAATAAATTTGTAGATTAAAAATCTTTTATCAAAACCGGAAAGCACTCGTGAATGCCTGTTTAATAGTTTGCAAGACAATTCAAAAATTATCTCTAAAGTATGCGGTTCAGTCACCATAAATGTAAATTTTCATAACAAAATTTTCTCAATTTTTATCAAAACAATTTCATTTCTATGACATAATGATTTAAAAGTGCATAGATAAATTAAAATTTAAGACTGGATGACAGTTTGACAAATTTTTTGATTTAGGAATCATTTTACCTAAAAATATTGTTAATTTTATAAGATATATTTTGTCATAGATTTTTAATTAATAAAGTTATGTAAATAAAACCTGTTACCAATCACTAGGAGTCGTCAAAAGTAGACAACTCAGACTTCAATGCATTCCTTGTATTTCACTATTTTCTATTCAATAAGAATTTCAAATCAATTGAAAGTAAATCGTTTAATACATTATAATAATAATAATCTTCTTCTGTTTTTATGGCTTGGCTTCGACTAGTCAGGCCAATTCACTTTTAATGGTTAATCACTTTTAACAGGTCAATTTATCACTTTTAATTTTAATTTGATTTTTTAGATTCTCGATGGTATCAATTGTGGATACTGTCTAATATTTTAATAATAATTGTTGACAATTTGATAGTTATTTTTCTCAAGAAGAATCGGCTGCTATGGTTAGAAGACATACGTCACTTCCGACTGGGAAGTAAATCAATGTTACAAACCATACTAACATATGATTCAAAAAATGAGGTTATATTTATCATGGCAGTTGATAATGTTGTTCAAGTATTATGTTGGTATCACTGATTACTATAGCTTGGAACCGGAAGTAAATAGAAAAGTAATTCTGTATACCACCGTAGCAGTCATAACAGCAGTAGTTGCGATTGTTTTGCAAAATAACGAAAATAACTGACAAATTGTCAAAAATTATTAAAATTTTGTGCGATTTTTGTGAGAATTTTCATAATTGTCGACTATAAGTAAATGGTTTAAATTTGACAAACATTAGTGAAAGGTAAATTGTTTTATTTATATATCTAATTTTGATAATTAAAAATGAATAATATAAGAAAAATGCATAACCATAACCTATTTTAATCGTCTTATATATATTTCTACATTATTTGCAAAAAACTAACTTTGTTTTATATTTTTAGAAACAATTACTTTTACTTAAAAATCAATTTGACTGAAATTTTATGCTAAATAAATACAATTAAGAATTGCTTGCCAGGAGAAATGTAAACAATTTACTTTTGATCAACAGAAACTTTTTATACTATAATCCACAGTTCCAATAATAAATTTTTTACATTTTCTCAGAAAAACACTAAAACTAGGTATACTTTTTTATTTAAAAAAAAATCCGATTTTTCCAACTTTTCTTCCGCAAATTGCAACAAAATACCACTTTTTTGGTATAAAATGCATATCAAGTTACTAATCTGCCAAATTTTTATACAATAAAAAGGAAAATTATTTTTCAATAAAATAAATCAAAAAATTTAGTTTTATATATTTTTCAAAATTTACTTTTGAGTTAGACTTATATTAATTTTAAGAATTTTGACAATAAGAAAGTTTTGTCACAAGTCAGAAATATTCGGGAATTTCATCCAAAGTATAATAGAAAAATATAAAATTTCTAGAAATGTTACAAAATTATGGAAAATAATTTAATATTGGAAAAGTAGTAGAAACTTTAGAAATAATTAAATATCAAAAAGGTTTCAAATTAAAATTTTTGAAAATTATAATTTTTAATAATTTTAATTAACAATTCTGAAGAACTTAGTTTTTTGGAAAATTTTAGTTCAGAAAGTTTTTATATGAAATCAGTTGAATTTTTGAAATGACTTTCATCGAAATATAATAAAAAAATCGAAAAAAAACTTGAATTTTAAGTGAACTTTCATTTTTTAAATACCTAATTAAACTTTCGAAGAAATTTCTCAAAATTATTAGAGTAATTGAGTAATATTGTTTTAGAGAAAAATTTTAGTTAAAAATTCTAAAAAATAACTGAATTTTGGAGAAATTTAGCAATTTTTTGAAATAACTGGATTTTAGAAGGCTTCGAATTAAAATTTTTAATTTTTAATATTTAATAATATTTAAATTTCTATTTTAAAAAAATTGTTAGACTTTTGAATAAATTTAGTTAAAAATTTCAGAAAATATTGAATTTTAGAATTGTAGTTATATAATTTTTAAAAATATCTAATTAAATTTTTGTTATTGAAATATTACTCAACATGAGAAAAAAATTTATAAACTAGTGTTATGATTAAGAATGGTAGTTTTAAAAATCATCACCGATGTTTAATTAATAATATTAAAACAATTTGTTATAAAATTTCCACACCCTCCCAAAATTATAAATATTTCAAATAAATACCGTATAAAAATTGACGATAAATATTTTAGTATTTTTTTTCAAGTTTTCTACAAAAATAATAAAAATTGGTATTGATTTGCCTTTTCAAGGTTTATGTATTATTGCACTGTCTGCATATCTTAATGAATATTATTTTTCGCCTCTAGAATAATATTTTAGAAGTTAGAAAATGTGTCATTCGAAAGAAAACTGTTTCGTACGCTGAGAATAGAACAAAAATTAAAAAGTTACAATTATTTAAATGAGGTTTGTTTTTTGTAAAACGCAGTGACACACTGCGAGTCATTTTGCGCCTGTTTTTTTTTTTTTATCAAAAAAGGAAGTCAAATAATTGGAGGATGGAGGTGCACAATTTCATGTCTTAATAATTTGCTTTTCGTAAAAATGTTTACATCATGAGATTCAAATCGTGTAACTGAAATTAAACTCTTTTTAATTACAAAAAAAAATAATTCAAACTGACATTTTAATTTCCGTTCGGTCGATAAATTCTCAAAAAAAAATCATATTTGCAAAACGTGTGATGTGTTTGTAAATATATAACACAAGTTTTTTGAAGAAAATTTATTATCAATGCTAATATATTATTTACATAATAATTTTTTATTGTAAATATTTTACTTTTATATGTAAAATTAAAATATTTACAGTATTTATCGTTTTATTGAAAATTAAAATATTTACAATATTTATCGTTTTATTGAAAATGAGGAATTTAAAAATTTTTCAGAAGTCATTTTGACGGAATTGATGACGTAATGCAAAAATGCGGTATGTGATATATGTAAACGTGTATTCTTCTAGTTCAGGATGCAAACAATTTTGTTTTGTGTATATATTTTCATTGTCGTTTTCAACAAGAATACTGCAAAACTTTTTTTTTTACCAACTTATTTCTATTGTTCCACTATTGATATATGGTCGTAAAACACGCAAGGTCACCAGTTTTCTTTAAGTTTTAAAATGCCAATAAAACGTAAACATTTGAATAATGAAAAATGTCACTTTCAAGTTTTGTTTTTTCAGACATGCATTTTAAACGGAAAAAAAAAATTTTTTTTGCTTTATTGTTTTCTCAAGAAACGTTATTACATCTTTTTTTAATTTTGTTTCTAAACAAAAAAATAAAATTTTTTAAATTCTAAAACAAAAGTATTTAACAATTTAGGAAAAAAAATGATTTACATTTATTTGTTTACAGTTCCACCCCGTCTATAAATTTAATATAAAAAATAAAATAATTTTTATGTTCCGAAAGTTATGAACGAAATTTATTTTTTCCTCCTAAAATTTAAATTTTATTATACAATAATATTGCGTCACGCATAAAAAGTTAATTTCCAAAAGTGGAAAAATGTTTTAATTACTTTTTTTATTTTTTTTTTTTTTATTTTTATAATGCAATCAATAATTTTTGAAAATATTTTTAGCGAAATAATATTTCCTATTCATTTGAACACTCAGAAATTTTGAAACATTTTTTCATTGTTTGAAATAGTTTTTCCTTCCATTATAATATTTATAAAGAAAATTTTTTCGATTTTTGGAAGATGATGGAAAAATTAAAAATTATTTTTCTTTTTTCCATCATCATCCAAAAATCGAAAAAATTTCTTTATAAATTTTTTCATTGTTTTATGAATTTAAAAATTAAATGAAAAAATAAAATATATTAAAAATTATCGTAAAATAAATTAAATCAGTATAAATAATCTAGAAAATTATTTATCAATTTTTTAAACTCTTTTTCAAAAGACTCTACCCTAATTTATTTTTAAACTAGATGTAAAGGAACTGGTGGAAAAAATATTATAGGTCATATACGATAACTTAGTTATGAGATTAGAAATGACTTTTATTTAATGGAAATTTCTTGAAGTGAACGAATCGGAAAATTTGCCATTGAACTTGCTGATAATTTTACAAACGCGATTGGTGTCTGACAAATCAGGAGAAAAAGTTAATCTATCAATAATTCTATATAAAAATATTTCTCTCTATCACTTCAGTTAGAATTTAATAATTATATTATAAAAAGTGAGAAAATGTATCGTTCGATGTTTTAATTACAAAAATTACAGATAATTCCGCACAAACAATTAAAATGCAATTTACCTTCTTTTATTTATAATTTTTTTTATCCATATCTTCTCAGAACAATTATTCTTTATTCGATAGTTTTCAAGTGTAGTTTTTTTTGTTGTTTAAAATTAATTTTACCATAGTGTAATTAATGTAGCTCTATTTATGATATAGGTCTAATTTATACATTGCGTTTTGTAATTAATTCTTATTATTAATAATGAATTAATTAAGTAGAAAACTAAATAATTTTTCGCCCACAAAGTAAAAGTGAAATGATAGAAAATATGATTTATAATAAGAGATTATTTGTACTTGATTTAAAATAATAATTATATATTATAAATATATGATTAATTAATTAATTTGTTCATTTGTTGAAAAAAAGCTTTTTCAATTTTGCATTTTACAATATTATCATAGATCAGTGATCCAAGAGAGGTTGTTGAATTATTCTTTGACCTTTATCTTATAAAAAAAATCAGTTTCCTGCCTCTGCAGTTTCTTTTGAATGTTAGAAAAAGTATGAAATTTTCATTCACAGCATTTTAATCGAGGAAATATCGTTTTTGCAAATATTTTTAAATTTATTAATTACACCAACTGTCGAGATGGTGATTGTATATTATCACTTTTTTCTAATAAAAAAGGTGGGCGGTGACTGCTTTAACAGATGATCCGTCATTATAACGGGGATTGTAACAACGTAATTATTAGAAGGTATATACCGATTTTTAATATTGTATACCTTTAAATATATATTATATACTACATATATTTTGTTATTTATATAATTATAATAATAATAATAATTTATTTTAATGCGTATCTTTTTAAAGAATCTTTACATTTTTAATTTTTCAAATATATTTATAATATATTTAACGCATGCGTGTTAAAATAAACACTTGATAAAATGTCTTCTATAAAGGCATTATAAGGATTAAAATTCCAGAAAATGACAGAGTGGATAATATAAATGTCATATTACGATAATTATTTAATGCCGACAACATTGATAGGCATTTTGATTTTACAGCTCTTATTAATATTGATATATTTTATATTTAATAAAGATACTATATAAAAAATGTTATATACTATCGATATTTCTAGAAATGTGATTTAACTTTTGCTGATAATAGTTCTTTTTTAAATTTTTAAAATATAATGATTATACGATTATATTTCCCTTTCTTATCACTTTCTTCATTTTTTAATTTTGACTTTGCTTTGAATTTTTAAAAAAATAAATAAAAATAAAAAAAATTAGATAATAGTATAACTACATGATTAAAGTTACATGTTAATTAAAATTATAAATTTAATATTATTTAACATTAATCTATTAACAAGAAAATATCTAATGTGTATTGTAAATTATTTAATTTTATCTATTGATTATTACCTAAAAATTTTAATTACCATTGATTAATTAATATTTAATTAGTAATTAATATCAATAATTAATTTGAATCATGTGAAATTTATTACTTTAAACTATGGTTTTGCTTTATAATAATATAAAGTAGGGTGGGGTGAAAAAGACACTTTTTTACTTTTTACGCTATAAAATCGGAATTAAAATTTCTTTTTCAAATTTTCAGTTGGTACTGAAAGTTTAGTTATTAAGCTGAAAATCCTTGTCGGATATTTTTTGCATCCCGTGAAAGTATCAAGTTATAAGAGTTTTACGAAAGCACTGCAAGTGACTTTTTTTTTGCATAATTAAGGATTAAAAAGTATAATACTTCCTTAACATTTTTCTATTTAAAAATAAAAATTAGGAATAAAAAAATTTGCATGAATTGAAATTTAGATTATTTTAAATACGAAGCAAGTTATGTTCCTAAAGTTGTGAAAATTTAATTGACGATAAAACTAGTTTTAAATTTTTTTAAATATTAAAAATGTGGCATGCTCCCAAGAAAGGTAATTTAAGAAGCAAAAGATTTTAGGCTATGTTTACAATTTTTGAAGTAAAAATACAGAAAGAGAATCAATTACTATTAACCAATAATTGATGTTCAAGTATTCTTTAAATCCAAAGTATTCAATAAAAACTAGTTTCAAATTTATAAAGTTAAAAAAAGCTTTTAATTAAGCTAAAAATAACACAAACATAACATTAAAGTATGATTATTCATTCAAATATAAATTTTAGCCACAAAATAAATAATAATAATAATAGTATACTAGCTACAATCGAAAAGTAGGTTTTTTTTTTATTTGATAATAATTTGTGTAGTTGCAGCATCAATAATAGTGATAGTTTTTAAATATATTGATGTAGCATATTCTATGGCTAGAGCATAAAAATAATTTATTTATTTACTACTTTTTAGTAAACATAAAAAAAATGAAATAAAAAACTTTACTCTTACATACAGTAAAAATTCTATTTTTAAAAATTCAGACTAGACGTTATACAAAATTTATTACGCGAACAAATTATATACCCGAAAGGTTACTGGATTGAAGTAGTTGTGGTCTAAAAATTAAAACGTGTATGTCACGTTGTACAACATGTGTTCGTGAATTTTCTAAAAAAAGAATTCAATAAACAATTAGAGGTGTGTTTGAATAAAGACTATAATCGCTGTGTGGCCATTCAAGCAGCTAATCATATAACTTAGTTTTTTCAAATTTTAAAACTTTTGCAGGTAACTGTAAATATAGTAATGTAAAAAGTCCAATTATATAAATACTGTTGAGTGAATGTGAATAACTGTATTAATAAATTTATGTAAACAATTAAATTCCAAAGAGTAAACAAATAAATAAATGCAAGTAGTATTTGTAAATAAAGAGTTGCATTAAGGTTCTTGAACTTTTTTATTTTTGGAATAAAATATAAGATGACTTCTATGAGATAATAATTAACACTTTAGTAAGTTAAACGATTGATTTTCACATCCGCACCTTCAACAGTGTGAATGTATTATCACGTCGAAAGATCAACAATACATATTTGTTTCTCGAAGGCGTGAAAGCTTCCTGATTAATTATCTCATAAAACTTTTCTTTTCAAAGTAGTATTACTAATTTTAAAATTGTCACACTTTTTATTTGCGGTTGAAAAATATTACCATCATCGTTATTAGCATCTTTCTCTCGAAACAAAAAGAATCGATATGAACAATTTCTGAATAGATATTTTATGATTTTGTATTAAAAAGTCTATATTGTAAATTTTGCATAAACATGAAAAACGTACTTTAAAACATTACAATTATTTAAAAGTTATTTTTGAGTTAATTTTAGGTATCTTACATTTAAATCAATAACATATTTTTAAAGTAAATTTTTCTAATTTTTATAAAATTGTCTTTTGAAAGTATAGGGTAAAAGTAATTCTGAAAATGACAATTTTGAATAGTAAATTTTACTATTTTTAAAGGAATTTTTCCCACGACTCAAGTTAATTTTACTTGTTTTAAAACAAAAGTAAGATTGGAATAAAAATTTTGAATTAAAAATTATTCTTTTTTGTTAAACTTTACAAAATCACTGATCCCTAAAATTGCAATTCATAAAGTGAACGGAGTGAACGTTCATTTGAAACCAAATGCTTTTTATTTCATTCAAATAAATAGCGTAGAAATGAATTATTTTTATATTTAAATCAAGTACACAATATCATTGGCTCAAATATAATTGATATAAAAAATAAATATTTATTTGACAATAGTCAAGCATAACCGCGATATTACTTGAACTAAATGGGTTCAGCAATTTTGTCAATTGAATTAATTTGAAGCGCTGAGAGAAGAAGAAAAGCATGCACAGGAATTTGAATTGCGAATTATTTCTTTGACACGTTCCTCGTCAAAAGAATTATTAAAATACAAAATATATACCTACTTTTTAGTTTATTTTTATTTTCTCCATCTCCAACAAAATTTCTATTACTCTTGATAACATTTTTCTGTTATTTTAACCGAAATTTTGTTGCCTCAAATAAACTTGAATTTAAGGTTTTAATAACATTTCAATTTCTTATAATTTTTGTCATTAAATTAGTTTAAATGCATAATAGAAGTTTTATTGATCAAACTAAAATATTACTTGCAGGCGAACAAGAAAATTGTTGCACGAATATCAACAACTATATATGTTTTTTTCAAGGTTAAAAATGCCAAAAAATATGAATTACATATAGAAGTTATTTATTAGAAAATTAAGTAATAAATTCTTATATTTATTTATTTTTAAATAAATATAATTTTTATTTACCTAGAAAATATTTCCACGTAAATTTATTATCATAGTGATGTAATTATTTCATGAAATAAGTAAACAAACATAAGGTACAAGTTTAAAAGAGATAATAATTTTTTAAAAATATTTTTTGTTCAATCCTATATATAACCGTTTATTAATAAATAAATAAATAAATAACAATTTATTATTAATTAATTAAAGAATTTTCAATTGTTTAATTAATACAAGCATCATGAACATTATTTAAAATTTTGAAAGTAGAATCAAAATGGTACCCGAATATATTTTGTAAGTTAATTAAAAAAAATTAAAGTATTTTTTTGATAATAAATGATAACGTCAGAAATATTACTACAAATTGCAATTCTGCACTAAAATAAAATAACAATAATTGTTGTATATATATTTTAATGCAGAATTGGTAAATAATTATTGTTTCACAAAATTTTTTGTGTAAACAAATTGTTAAAAATTATTTTGTAAATAACAGAATTTGTTTTCTTATTTTTATAAAAACTTACTCTTTAATATGCCAAAGTACGTTTTTGTATAATTAGAATTCACGTGTATAAAGAATTATTTACCTTCTTCTCTTTCTTCTTATTATTAACGTAAATCGCGTTACAATCGATTATAAATTACAATGAAATATAAATTGTGTGTAATTAATTCATCAACCGTCTATATTGAAGTTAAACGACCCTTTGCATATTTTTTTGCTTAACGCATGTTGGAAAAATAAATACATTTTTTTCTCTGTATAATGTATATTAATATATGGAAAAATACACCATATCTAGTAAAAAAGCTGTATTTTGAGATAAAGGAATTTATCATATAAAAAATGAAATTGCGCATTTTTTCAATTTTTAATTAAAACCATTAGTGAGTTTATAGATATATGACATAATATATAGTGCCACTTTATCACTCCTATATAAAGAAGGATAGTATCATAAAATACATGATCCACTTATAGTACTTGATTAAATGGAAAAAAGTAGAATCATTGACTAAATAAGACATAAATTATTTAAACGGATATCAAATTCTAAAATTTTCACATTTTATATAAATATATCATTGGAAAATGAATTAAACTTGAATATTGATCAATCTGATTAAAAACTCGTTTTTTTTGTTTCGCGATTTAAAAAAAGCGTTTTTTTCTTATATTAAAATTTTTGCATGAGCGATCGAAAAAAAATTTATTGTCAACATTATAATGTTCCTTTAGAATAATGTTAGAAATATTCTATCAATATATTGTGAGAATATTCCATTAGAATTTTGTAAAAATATTTTTTTTATCATTATTAGTATTATTGATGATATAGTAATCAATTTTCGCTCCATTTAAATAAATTCATTCATTTCTTTTGAACAGAGAAAGTTCATTAAAAAGTAAATTTAAAAAGCAATATTCCAATGGAATATCCCTGTAATATTTCAATGAAATATCCCTACTAATATTCAAATAACAATATTCCAGTGGAATATTCCTATACATTATTCCAAACACTTAAGGATGGAATATTTTAGGAATGTAAATGAAATATCCCGTGATATTGGAATGGTTTTTTTAACAACAAATCAGTTGATTACTATAGTAGTTGTAGAACTATCATTTTTTGTTTTTCTCTAAATCTGAATCAGTTAAAATTTTAAAAGAGCTGTTTTAAAAAATCATGATTTCTTTAAAAATAAAAAAAATTCGATTTAAATAAAACAAAATCGGATTTTTTTTTATTTAAATCAAATTTTATCTGGAGCTTTGTTTTAAGTAATGACAATGAAAAATTAATTTTATAATAGAAGCAACAAAGAATATCAACTTTATTTGTAAAGAAACTATTTAACCGAACATGTTGAAAAAATAAATGACTACCTTCTGTTTAATTAACAGTCTTTGTATGTATTTATAAGATATATTGGTTTCCTTATAATTTTTTTATTTTTTTATAAAACTTTAAAGAAAAGTACTGGTAGAAGGATAAAGAATTAAATTTTGAACAATTCAAACAATGAAAAGTTGTATTTTAATAAAAATTACAATTTTTTGGCAAAAGAAATATTTGTTAAATATTAGGTTTAATCGTTTTCTATTAATATAGAAAATTGTAATTTTTATTCAAATGCAACTTTTCATTGTTTAAAATGTTGGAAATTTAATTCTTTATGCTTCCACTAAGTCGAATTTTAAATTTATTAATTTATCATTTTCATATTAAAATACGAAACCATAACTAATATTTTTGCAATGAAACTGAAGTTACCATTATTTTCGTTAACGCAAAATGTGAAAAATTTTCTTTTTCAAGACCAAGAAGCAAGTAATTTTTGATAAAAAGAGCTTTATTATTTTCATTACAACCTGAACAGATTATCAAGCCAATCGGGGCGGGAAAGACAATAGTTACTGAAAAATTTAAGGTTTTTTTAAATTTTATTTTGTCGGCGTAAACTTCTTTAGTTTCATCTTTTGTTCCGATTCTTTCAGATTCTTTGTTGAATTCTTCTTTGAGTCAAAGTTGATTAAAAAAACTTATTTTTAAGTAAAAATTTGATTTAAATCATGATTAAAACAAAAACATGTTTTTGATTTAAATCCTTATTTGAATTATGATTAAATGTAGTTCCGATGATATATTGGTTTTACTTTTCAAGAGGTTTAATTTTCTGTTATTTTTAAGATGGTTCATGTTGAGAATATGTTCAGAGTTGTCCATCGTTTTTCGAATCCACCCGGAAAATTAAAATAAAGCAAAAAAATTTGTTTCATAGTTTGAATGATTTTGAACATGTTAGTATTGTTCAAATTCATATACCCACACAGTACTGAAGATTTCCTGAAACTTGACAGGACCTCGCCCATCGAGGTTAAAGATGGTTATTTAAATGTCCGCATATAAGGAATATTGGAAATCAAACCAGATCGAAAATTATATTGCAAATATTGACTTGCGATGTTCAGGCTTAAGGTTGATATTTAATATTTCCTCACATGTGGACATTTAAACAACCACACAGCCTTCGCCATGAGCTTCGACACTCAATATTTCTAACCTCGCTGAGCGAGGTCCTGTCAAGTTTTAGGAAATTCTCAGTCCTGAGTGGGTAAAGTATAGGTCAACTTCCTATTATATTTTACCTGAAGTTGTTGTAGCCTATTTTTAGAAAAATTTGATACTTCGTATTAATGATTTGCAATATCCTTACAATTTATTTTTGCCAATTATTTAAAAAAAATTTTTGTGTTTAATTTGGAATTTTTTAATTATACATTTTTCTAAGTAATTTTGTAACTATTTAAAAATCTACTATACTTTCAATGTGCTTTCATAATTTTATAATGTAGAACTGAAAAATTCTACCTTATTACTGTATTGAGTCTTTCAAGCTTTTCGGCGATTTTAATCTCTTATGACTTTTCAGGCGCAAATCAAAAAATCTAATTTTGTTCTTAATATTTAAGTTAGACCTTCTTCTTCTACCTTGTTAAAATTCAGTTGATTGAAGGAACACGTGTTAATATTGTTACCATCAAACTTTCAGGAAAATTTTTTTTTAATATCTTGATTAATTTTTTGGGGTGGGACCAAAGATTTGGAAACATAACCCAAATAAGAACCATAAATTTATAATTACCCAATAAATAAATAGTAGGTAAAAAAAATTATAAAAAATAACCAAAAACTTAAATACTAACCAAATGATTTGGTTGGTTGGACCAAACATTTTTCAAAGTAATAATTAGTCATAACAAAGACAATTAAGTAATAGAAGTTTTAATTATTGTCAGCTTTCGAAAAATTGTACTTGTGATCGCTGATAGTAGGACTATTATTAATGATGATAAAAATAATTGATAATTTCAAGAATTGGAGGTAACAACTTGACAATTATTGCATTGTATGATATAGATAATAATGTATTTTTGTATTGGTTGTTCTATTCAAATGACACGTAGTTTGAACAAAAAGAATACAAAACTTTGACTGTTAAATTTTACTATTTATGCCCACACAGCACCGAAACTTTCAAAAAAAATTTATTAAAGATTTACTTAATCTTTACACAATTTTACTAAATACTTTGCAAGCATGAAAGCATCACTAGTGCTCAAAGGGTTAAGAGAATGTTATTAGATAAAATTTTCATATATAGTAGAACCTCGATTATACCAATTAATTTAGGCAAGGTTCGGATAATAGAAAATGCAATTATTTTTGTTTATATTCGCATTGAGAAATGATTGTTTTGAAAATATGTTGTATACTATTAAACGGCATTTATATCTTCTTTTATGTATTTACAGTAAAAATCAATGGTTAGTCAATAAAATTTCTTTATTTTCATGAGATTTTAGTACCAGTAGATGTAAAAATTAAAAATTTGTGTTTAAGATGACAAAAAAATTCGGATAAAATAATTTACAGTTCGGATAATTGAGGTTCCACTGTAGTTGAATTTAAAATTTCTGAATTAAAATTAAATTAAATTAAATTATTCTTTATCCAAATTCTGAATATCCAAAACTTCAACTAACAATCTTTTTATTTACACGAAATCAAATTAAGTCGAATTTTAATTTAGCAATTATAATTTTTTAATAGAATCCAAAAAATGTTAAAATATCAATTGCCAGAATTTCTCCAACCAAACATTCGACAGAAATATGATAATGTTTGTTCGAAAAAATGACAATTCTTTCAATTGATATTTCGACATTTTAAGGGTTCTATATCAAATGACAATTTGTGCAATTTAATTTTATATCAAAAAATGTGTTCAAATAAAAATTTTTAAAAAATGAAGATTCGATGAAATGGAAATTCTGATAAGTAAATCTACGACTTACTAAAATTCTGTTAAATGCATGATATTTCCGCTAAATTAAATTTCGAATAAATTTGATTTCTTTTAAAGAAAAAGTAGATAAAATAGAGAGAATAGATCGAAATCTTATCAAATAGAATGTCTGTTAAATAATAATTTGGTGACCTAATATTCTGTTATGTAAACTTTTCGTTAAAAATTTGCGTTAATTTATAAATTAAAATTATTACCTATATTTACTGGAAACTTTTTAAAATATTTTTTTATAATAAATATTCAAAATAATAATTTTTATAGGGTATACATGCTGCCTTATTAATATTGACCATCAAATTGTTAGTTTGAATAATGGTATCATTTAAATGTTAAATTTAAAAATTAAATGTAAGCTTCATTTGTAGCATAGGACTAAATACAACCATTGGTTTATGGTGTTTCAGTTAAATTCCGCTGACTATTATCAATGAGAAACCATTCTTTATCAATTCAAACATATATAAACAATTTTTAAATTTAAAGTTAATCAAAATTTTTATTATAAAAGAAAAAGATTTTTGGTGCTTTTTTTAAAAATTGTATGTGAAAGGTGTTTGAATAAATAAATAAAAGTGTGCGATGAAAATGAATGATAGAATTTGAAAAATAGTATTTTTTTTTTGACTTACCGGTAGTGGCAGCAAGGTACTGAAGAAATTTTGAACCCTTCTCTGCCATTTTTTTTGCTTGTGAAATGTGATGGTAACCTTTATTATTAACGCACTGGGACTCTTTGCTGGTATTGTTTTTATAAAAATTAGTGAGTGTGGTGGTGGGATGGTGCACTGCTGAAGTAGAACTTACTGGTACAGGGCTGTAGACATACTCTTTATATGGTTGCCCCTCTATTTCCTCGTTGTTACGATTGGTGGGGGTCATTATAACTTTACGTTTACGAATCCGCGGACCCTGTCGCCTGTATTCGCGCTCTTTTTTCACGACCTTGCCACTAGAAAATGTTATAAAAAAAATCACATTATTCAGTGCGATTAATATATCAATGCAATTATAGTATAAATAAATCTTCAGTTTCAATGTCTCCTCTTTATACGTTGGGTTCAAAATATTAAAGATCATTGAACTTTTCATTCAATCAACTTATTCGCACCCAGACGCACTAGACACATAGCATGTACAACTTCTCGTCAATTATTAATGTTGTAGGTATACATTGTCTGTAATTGACAAACGCTATTAATAAATAGTAATGAATAGTTTAATCGACTATTTTTAATTTTCAACTTTTTATTTTTGCAAAAAATCTTTTTCTTTAATTTTTATTCGTCATTCATAAAATTATATCAACTACTACCTATTTTCTTTTATTTCAGAAATATTTTCAAAAATTAAATTAAAACCAAAAGTTTAGAATTTTTTTTTTCATTTAATGTTTATTTATTGTAATTCGTTACTTAATTGTATTAATATAATTTAAATTATTAATTAAAATATTAATAATTAATATAAATCATAATAATTATATTAATAAAAATAAAGGTTCTTCAATACTTTAACTTTTTTTATCAGTAAATATTTGTTATTGTTTTCAGTTATAAATATTTGCTAATAATAAATTGTTGTCAATCATACAAAACCACTTTTGAAATCATTTTTTATTTTAAAAAGTTTTAGTTTCTGTTCTATCAAAACCCAAAATAATATAATTACACTACATTAAAAGAATATTTAGTATTTTATATAAAATAAACAATTTTAATAATGATAGAATTTAAAAATTTATAAATTCATATTTTTTCATAAAAATTAAATATAAATATTGGAATTTAATTTTATTAATATAATTAATAACTATAATCAATTGTACAATTGTGCAATTAAAAAATCTTAGTTATATTAAATTCTTTCTTACGGTCCTTATTTATTAAAAATAAATTTAGATAATTTAATTAATTGAAATTTATTATTAAATTTTATGACTTTGAACAAACAATTTTAACATTTACAAATAATACAGGAAAAATTAAAAATAATTTTTCTTTTACTGTCGAACCTTTACAATTAAAATTTTTAATTAATTAATTATTTTCAAAGTTGTCAATGAATTAATTGTTAAATATTAATTTTTCATAAAGTTGGTCTTAGTACCTACAATAAGCAAGAAAAAATAATAAAATTATTACAAAGAAAGATTCAATATTAAATTTCTAATAGAAATAAATAAATAAAAATATAAGAAAATTTTTTGGTGACTTTAAATAATATCCATGAACAAAAAGTTTTGAACGTTCAAATGAACGAAATATTTTTTGTTAAAAATATTTTCATAGATTATTGATTACAATTCAAATTAAAAACTCAAATTTTACATTTAGGAACATTATAATTAATTTGCTTAATAGTGACGCAAAATTATAGTAATAAAAATTTAATTTGAAGAAGAAATAAATAAATTTCGTTCATTTGAACGTTCAAAACTTTAACCTCCTTAATATCCCTATTAAAAATTTCTACTTGAGTACAGAAAAATAATAAAAAATTTTGAAAGTTTGATGCTTTTGGCCTTTTTTCTATAAAGAAACAGAATTTATTTTACAAAAATTGTGATTATAAAATAGTAATTATGCCAAATTTTTTTATTTATTTCTATAAAGAAATCAGAATTTTTGTATAATAATTGCTAAAAATAGAAATTCTGCATGTTTTTTTTAAAGAAATACTTGAGATTTTTTAAAAAAAATTGTGATTAATAGATATTGAAAAATATAAACTTTTTTCATTGTTTTAAAAAAGCTCAGAATTTTTTACAAAACTTGTGAAAAACAAAATTATACACAAAGACAAACTTCAGATGTGGACAGAAAGAAAGAATACCACGATTGTTATAGGTTATTATAGGTTAATTAATAATAATAATAATAATATGCAATTCTTTTAATAAAAATAATTTTTTAAATATATTTGTTAGTCAACAATTATATTTTTTATAATATACAATGAGCGTGTCTGGAGCAAAGTCTAGTCAACAAAATAATGAAAAGATAATATTTTCTTCACTTGGAAATATATGGGCGAATCTCTGGAACTTTTAACCTTTATGTCCCTCACATTATTTTCACTTAAACAGCCTAAATATAAAAACCAACGATTTTTAAATATTTACATGTTTTTAAAAAGAAAATAAGGATTAAGATTTAACCATTGATATAAATTATTTTGTTTATTTTTTCTATGTTTTTCTTTATTAAAGTTCACAATACCATGATTTTGCAAGTGTCACTTTCACTTTTTCTAAAAGTATTTTAACTGTTTAAATAAGATTTTTTTGGAAAACACGTTTTTACTGTTATAAACTATTTAAAAATATCTTAAAAATTCCATAAACAAACTTAAAAAAAATAAAAAGTAAAAATTATGAAAGATATAATCTTCTAAAAAGTGTCCCTCAGTTTTTGTGTCGCTGGTCAAATCAAAATGGTTTTATAAAATAAACATTTAAAAACTAAATGAAAAAATTTGAAATAAGAGGCACAATTGAATAGTAATTCAAATTTTATGTGCGTGATTTTTATTTTTATTTTCAACTATATTTTAAGCAAAATAATTGTTGGATACTTGTGATACTGGTGTAGTACGAAAAATATGTCGCTGGTCAAATCATTAATTTCTCCAAAGTTTCTTATTTAATTTGCTCCAAAATTGGGGCACATATTACTTTAGATGTATTTAAAACTGTGCATATGTTTTTATTTATTCTAATTCTTATTTAATTATTTTTTTTACGTGGATATTCAAATTGTCGCTCGTCAAATATGTCGCTTGGTCAAATCAATAGTTTTCCAATCAATCTGAAGTTTCGCATTTATTTGTTCCGTGTCATTTATCACGAAGTAACCAAAAATGTAATAAAAAGTGACAAAATGAAAGAAAATCAAAGAAAAGAAAATAAAAAGCGAGAAAAAGGAAACGCGGAATGAAAAATTTATCAACGGAAGGCACTTAAGTAATATTTATTTATTTTTTATTAAACGTTCATGAAACTGTTAGTGTTTTTTCAAGGTTATATTAAGATCCTCGATATTTCTTCAAAACAATTCAGCCAATCAAATAATTAGAAAATTTCATGTTACTAATTCAAATAATTATACGTAAAAAATTTTCATTAAATTTTTTTATTGGGATTTTGTCCTTATTAGTTGTATTAGACGTTTATTATATTTATTTTCATGTTTAATTATGTTTTTGTGATACTGAGAAATAACTTACTTAAGTGTAGGAGATAAAATGTTTATGTATATCTATTGTTACAGATTTAGATAACCTAACATTATTTTCTTTCCAAAAATTTATATTTTAAAATAGAAGGCAACCAAATAATGGTTGTACAGTAATTAAAATGAAATTTATTTTGGTCGAAGATGTAAGACCAAAAATATCAAAATTGTGCACACAAAAAATTTTTTTAAAAAATTAAAACTCGAATGTTAAAGTTTCCAGAGATTTGCCCATATACCCTCCAATGTAGTAAAAGAAAACAAAAGTTTATTTCGTATGCCATACCCATCTCATTTTTTTCCCCACTGAAAAGAACTTTTCATTTATTAAACAAAATTTTCAACTAAATCGATTTATTTAACTTATGATAATTTTTAACTAATAAAATTAACGATGAGAGAAAGACATATACATGCAAATGGTATTAAGAAAATAGAAAAAAAATTATAAGAACGCCTTTTTATGACGATCGTAATTATCGATAATAAATGATAAGGAAATGATTACGCTCACCATGACGTATATTATGTCTTTTGCCGATCCTCCAATTTTGCAATATTAAGCATAAATCAAAGGTTAAGTTCATGTACTATAAGTTAGGCGTTGGTAAATAAAATTGTTATCTTCGCTGATTTTTAATTTCTTATATAGTCTGACGAGATGATAAATTTTCACGTTTTCCACTTTAACACGTAATGTATATAAAATATTTGTTAAAAAAAGTTTCTATGACACTTGTATTTTATAAATTTTTATCTTCGCACTTTATACGTTGAAAGATAATTGCACTTTTATTTATTTCTTATAATTGTTTGTGCGCGCATATTTCCATAATATTGATATTATATATTTTTGCTTATAATGAAAATTTTTCTTAACCGTGAACTTGAAATTTAGATTTCAAATTGTAAATATTGTCTAAACTTGAATTTATAAAAAATTAGCTATATATTAGTAAGAATTTTTAATAACTTATTAACATTTATTAGTCAGTTTTTACTAAAAGTTTAGTATAAAACAAATCATAACTTCCAAAAAATACCTATATTTTACTATAAAAATTGGTAAATCTTCTTACAACATTATTTAGGGTTCACTTCCCATTAATTATATTTAGAGAGTATACTGTCATTAGCCAAAATTACACTGAAAAAGAGAATTTATTTGATTCAAATAACCGATTACTTGTCTATTATCAATTAAATGTTTACTTGAATCAAATAATGTTTGATTAAAACAAATAAATTGTATTTAAAGAAATAATTTAACAATATGAAACAAAACATTTAATTGACTCAAATTAAATTGATGCTTTAAGTAGATATTGTTAGTAGAAAACTAGATTTTAGAATAGAATTAATTACTAAAATTTGACTGTTTCTTTCAGTATTTTAAATTTTCTCTTTTAAAGAAAATACTTACAAATTTTTGTAATTTCAAATCTTGTTTTTAAACGTTTTAAACAAGACGATCTCTCATTAGTTTTGAAAATGAATAATTAGCGGAAATTCTCACTTATTTAAATTAGTAGACGACTTTTCACTGATTCAAATTTATATGGAGAGTTGAGTCTTGATTTATTGAGTCGAGAATCTTAATCCGGAAAAACTGATGTTTTAAGTAGAAAAGGCAGTTTTGAGCGAGACAAACTTTATTTTTAAGTAGAAGTAGTATATAAAGTTCTGAGCCACGACTCCTTTGTGAGTGGGATTTACTTTTTCAATCGGAATTATTACAAACATTATTTTTAAATACATAACAAAAATTGTCTTCTGAAAATACATTAGCTGCAAAATAAATAGCATCTTGTCAATTGTATATTTTTGGCCAAGGAAAATATTTATTTTAATAAAGGAAAATTAGATTTTAAAGTGAAAAAATAAATGTAACAAATACTTTATATTTATAAATAAAAGTGAAATTTTTAATGTTTTAATATTTTTCCTAGGTAGCATTATTTTTAAATTGTTTTAACTTTGAAAGTGAAAAATTAAAAATAGCGTGTCCTGAATGGCATCTGTATTTTTTAGAATTAATTGAATTCAGTTGAATCTTGATATAAAACTTGTATTGATTAGAGGTTAAAATTCGTTATCTATTCACAATTACAAATATTTTAAATGGCGGATCCAATATGGCGACCAAATTTTTTGTAAATCCTTTGGTTTCCCTTTTGATATATTTGTTATTATAGGGGGTTTTCGGTGTCGTTTATTACAATTTTAGTATAAAATTCGTAATTAAAGATCCCCTAAATAAAAAATTTTAAGCAAATTAGGTAAAGTTAAAATATTGGTTACATATTAAATCCATAATTTTAAATTTCGAAAATTTAAAATGTCAGATTTGCAAATAAACGTCTTGAAAACTCGAGTAAAGATGTGTTTTCAATTGCGAGTTTCCTACGCAGGGTTTATATTTTTGAATTGATTGTCTTAATTTTTATAAATTTTTTTATAAAAGTTCAAAGTTTGAATATAATTATATTGAAACTTTGGACTTGTCAATAAATATGGATGATTAAAATATATTTATTTTTTTAGCAATTTTTAATTGAATCCACTTTAATTAATTTAATTTGACCAATTTTTTAAATATTTTTAATAATTTTACTATTTTAATGTTATGTCAATTTATCAGTTTGAAATTAAGTAATAAATTGAGCTACAAGTTTAATTTTAGATACGTTTTTTGAAAATTTGATTGCATTATTTCTGCAAGTTTCCATTCGCATATAGGTATAAAAAACGTTATATTTATATAATTTGTATAATTGGCGCCTTCCATACTCTTGGAAGGTCAAGTTCAATAAAAAATAAAATAGACTTATTTTGTAATTGTGTCAGGATTATCGTGTTGCATTTATAGTTATACGTATACATATGTATATATATAATACGAAATGTCTGACAGTACAAGCTTATCGACCTTTTCACTTGGCGCCTTGATATACAAATCAGATTATTTTTGCTTTTGCATGATACCAGAATTATTCACATTGAGTAACATATATGCCGCACTTTCTTGTAATATATACATATAAAGTAGGCCATTGGACGATATAACTCGAAAAATAGCGGAAAAGAAAAGAATAAAAATTGATAACTTTTTGACATATTTAAACAATATTATCTATATATTATAGCGAATAAACCAATCTATAAGTGTATTTAAGTTTTGTTTTATTTAGATTAATAATATGCCTTCGTTCGCAAAAAACTACGTCACATATTTTTAGCCCTCTTTCTCTAATTGTACATACTCCCTATACAAAAAAAGCGATCGAAATGTTTTCTTCGGCAAAATTTTTATTGCATTTTAATACCCTTGCGCTTAAAATATAGCGTAACCCCTTCACAGTCCAGTAAAAACAAAGTTTTTGTGCCATAAATGTTCAAAAAAACTTTTTTTTAAAAAAACATGACATTGTTATATTGTATGTTTTTGGGGTCAGTGAATCAAAATCCGTGTTCACAAATTCAAAATGGCGGCTTTAAAATGTCGACCAAAAGATTTTTAAGTGAACGAATTCTTGAACTTAAAAATTGTTTTGGTTGATATTTTGAAGCCGCCATTTTGAATTTTGAATTTTCGACCACGGATTTGGATTCAGCGACCCCGAAAACCCCCGAGTAGACATTTTCAGAAAGATTCCTTAACTTAAAAATTTTGTAGTCGCCATTTTGAATTTTGATTTTTCCTCAACGGATTTGGATTCAGCGACCCCGAAACCCCCAAAATATTTTTATATAGCTTTTTTTACCCTTTTCCACTTAAGTTGTTTGGGGGTCCTGGATTAGGAATGTTGCATTACATTTTCAATATTCAAAATGGCGACTAAATTTTGAAAATTCATCGGAACTGCTTGAAACTTATATCCCGGGGTTTTTATGATCGCTAATTATGAATTTGGCATTAATTTACGAATTGATTGCGAATTTGGTCATAAGATATTTAAATTCAAAATGGCAAATTCAATGTGGAATTTACATAAAAAATCTAGCAGTATCAAAATATAGTCGAAATTCATCAGGCATTAGAAAAAATTTTCCAAATTAAATCAAAAGATTTTTATAATTTCAATGCATTTTAAGACAACTTATCAGACATAATACCGTGTCTGAGAAAACGGTGTTTATGACCCAAAAAATTGGTCGCTATATTGGATCCGCCATTTTGGAATTTGAAAATTTGTATGCCAAATTCGTAATCAACAATCATAAAAACCCACAAGAAACATGTTTCAAGCAATACCAATGATTTTTTTAAATTTAGTCGCCATATTGGATCCGCCATTTTGAATATTGAATTTAGAAAATGTAATGCAAATTTCTTAAAATTGTTAAAAATTGTTGAAGTTTCTCAAAATTTCTCAAAATTCAATCCTTTTTTGACAGTGCACAGTGGCCAATTTTTCGAAAAACCTGGCCAAAATTATAAATGAAATTTTGGTAAATTCATATGAATTAGTATATCAAATTGTCTACCAACTCTCAAGTGCTAAAAGATAATAAATAAATAAATGCGTGTACACAAAGTTTGGTTATAATAGTTTCATTTTACGAATGTAGTCCAGGTTTTTTTAAAAATGGACGGGCATTTTGAGTCCGCCATATTAAATTTTCAAAAAATAATGCGAAATTTGAAATCAGTATCCCATAAAACATATATACACAAAGTTTCGTTGCAATAGTTTTATTTTTCGAATTTTAACAAAGTTTTCGTTAAATTGTCCACTGTGCAGTTTTTAAAGCTATGTAAAAAAAGCTATATAGGTTAAGTGAAAAAGTCGCAACTATGTCTTGTGTAGTCCTACATGTAAGCTATATTTTAAGCACAGGATATTAAAAAGCAATAAGAATTACGCCGGAGAAATAGTTTTGACCGCTTATTTGTCTACTGTGTGCCGGTAGACCCCTTGAACGTTCTATCATTTACACTTTTATGTGTAACTGATTGTGAGTCATGACAAAATGAAAGAGATAGCAATCATATTTTACTAAACCCCTTCCTTCTCTAAAATAAGTGACATAATTCGTGGATAAAGCCTAATAAATAACTCAGGAAACAAGAAAGTGAAGATTGTATTGATTTTTTTTGCGAATTGAGACAAAACAATTATTTTTAACTTTATTTTTAATTTGAGTAAAAAAGTACGATAAATTTTTGTAGAGTGGATGAGAAAATCTTGAAATATAGTAATGATGATAATATTTCGTTGTAATATATAGAGACGTGATAATAAATAATATTGAAGCTACTTTATTTTATTGAAACGTTTGCAATTTTGGAGTACATAAAAATCTAATATTGAGGAGATACATTCTCCCCTAAAAGTGATGGAACCTAAATCTTTTTTTATTTTATTTGAGGCCTAAAATAAAGTGGGTAGACTTATAAGTTTTTTATCTTTCTATCTCCCAAGGCTTTTATTTTTTTCTTAAAGTTGTTCTTTTCGCTGTTTTTATCCTCAAAAAGCTTTTTTGTTATTTCTTCAAAAAAAAAAATAACAGCCTTTTAGAAATGTACGGGTTATCAAGACAGAAATTTTATAACAAAAAATATATTTGCTTTTTTCTTATTATTATAATTCAAATATATTTATTACAGAATTTTATTTTAATATTTAGAAAAATAATTTTATCCTCTTTTTCCTTGACCACGGCCAGGAGCAGACGTGCTGTTAAGTCTCAACGAAAAATGTCTAAAGAATACAATAAAGCGGGGAGGAGGAAGAATTAAGCATCCAGTTACAACAATTGTATGACACAATTAAAATCCTTGAAAAGAAGAAGGATAACGGTGATAAAAAAAATGGGAGCGATCAAATGTGGGGGAGACAACAGAAAACAATAAGGACGTTGACGAAAATTGTTCGGGAAATCAAAAGAAGACCATCGATGAAAATATTGTGGCCGGTTGCAGTAGAGATTCGATTGACAATAACCAGCAATCAAATGTGGGGGACACGACTGAAAACCATAAGGATGTTGCCGGTGGAGCCTGTTGCGCTGCTACCGATGCAGCTCCCTTAATCTACTTACAGTCTTCCGATAACGAAGAATGGATTCCCGTCCATAATAAAAGAAAGATTCCCAGGAAGGGAGCGGATTCTGCAAAAAATGTGGCTCGCAGAAAAATAAATCTTACGCTCAAATGGTACACACTAATTGGGCCTCTGATGTAGAGGAGGATGATGATGTTCCAAAACATAAAAGAAAGTCGCCACGAAATGAAAGCAACAACAATTATCTACATTTGGAGGCGTTATTCAGGAAGAGGGAGGAGGTCTGGAATAAAATTAAGGAAATAAATGCTGAACTGAAGAAGTGCGTGCGATGCTAGAGACTGTTATCCTTACGGCAGCAGGCGACCGAAAGAAAGGAGTATGCAGATAGGGAGATTCAAAGATTGTTGCAATAAATTTTGTAATACATTCATTACACCTTTTTTCAAAACATTTTGAATTTTCAAATATGAACAGCTATAATGCTATATTTTTATATTACAATAAGTAAAAAAATAATATAGCCATTCATATTTGAAAGTTCAAAATTTGTAAAGTATTAATAGATTTAATACTTCATATACATCTCATCCCTGGAGAAGATTCAAATCAAATCATTCACTTCATTCAAAAGCAAATTTCTTTTTTATTTTCTAAAATTATTTTTAAAAAAGTATTATTTGGTTTGCATCAAAACTCTAGGTAGATTACTATATTTAACTTTTCTTTCTTTTTTTCATTTTTTTTCTCTGTATCGCTGTCACCAAAAATTGACGTCATTTCACTCATTTTTTTACGTCTTAATCCTTATCTTCAATGTCAATTGAATGAAATGTGATATTAGTTTTGTTACGTTTAGCATAAGGAAAATAATATATTTGTGATACATTTATAATATTAATTGTTATAATAAATAATACAATTCGACGTTTCTGAATAATATAATGCTTTTTGGAATTCTTGTTTAACTTTTAGCGCAAGACAATTCTTTTTGGAGTTTTCGATCAATAAAATGTTTTAAAATAATTGTCTTGCACTAAAAGTTGATTGGGAGTCATCTTGTATTCGTTTTTCAAGACGGGAGGCGTCGAATTTTATTATCATGTACTGTCGAAAAAAGACTGAGCATTTAAAATACTTTAAATCTATTTTAAAAATTTAATTTAATTATAAATTTTATAATAAAATGGATATTAAACACTTAAAAAAAGAATTTTATATAAATATAATTAATTATTTTCTTATAATTTATCGAAAGAATCAAAAATATTTTTTTTGGAACAAAAGATTTATCCTTAAAGAAAAAGTGTACATGAGAATGATTCCTTTTATTCGTTTCTTGGTTATTTCTTTCCCACGAAATGGCCTTCTTTTCTGACCAATTGTTCCGCAGTTATACACTGACTTTAATCAACTACTTGATCCGAATTTTTAATATACTTCATCTTCACAACGTGCTATCAAGCACACTCTGCATTTCATTAAACGCATTCCTGATCTCATTTTTAAATTTTAAATTTCATTTTAGGAAAATTAAATTTATTATTATTTATCAAATGAAAATTATTAAATTAAAATATAATTTTAATTTATTTATTTAGTAATTTAATTTTTACAATGACTATTTTCTATTTAGAAAAAAATGTCCTGTTATAAGGTGAAAATAGATAACGTAGTTTCTTTTTCAAAATAATTACATTGAAAGGGAACTTATTTTAATTTCCTAGAAATCTGAGTGAATCAATAAAACTTTTGCAGAATATAACTAATTCCCATTAACAGACGTTACATATTTCTTTTCTTACCGGAACAAGCTTTTATGCATTCAATCAATTGCAAATACAGTGACGACTTTTCTTTTCTCGAGTACTAATGGCAAATTCAATATTTAACAGTAAAATTGTGAATTAGTATAAATTAACCATTGACATTATCTTGTGCGAAGAAAAACAGTTTTATTTAATTAGTATTAATGATTTAATAGTCTTAAAAATCAAAACTTTCAACTAAAAAATCCTACAATTATTCACTTTCTTAAGAAGCTAATGAATATTATTTTTGCTTGAAAACTGTAATTGTATTGTAAGGCCAAGAATTTGTTTTACTGATAAAAAATGTTGCTCTGGTCAAGAATACTTTTATCGAGAACTTTTAAAGTAATGATTAATTCATCATGCTTGGTGGAATATTGTAACGTCAATAAAGATTAATCAGAAGCACAAAATCTAACTATATGGTATCACTTTCTAAATACATTTTATCAATAAACTGCTTTTTAAAGCGTTCAAATTTGTATTGTAAAATTTTTAAAAAAGTAAAATTTATTAAAATTTGATACTTGTTCTTTTTAAATAATTGGGAAACACAATGATAATAATAATTAATAAAATCGATCAAATGTCATACAGGATATTGTTGACGACTTTTACCTTCATTTTTTTCAATATTCCAATCGCGAATTAAACAAGTTAATGAAGTGTTCTTTTACGTCACAGTGAAATAAATAAAAATCTTTATTAGTCACTAATGTAATCTTTTCATATACAGTTCACGTATATATTTTATTTTTCTATGAATTCCTTTATCTCAAGGCTAAAAAAATATATCTTGAGATAGAAATGCAAAAAAATATATTTTTACATATATAATAAAAAACGTTTTTATGGTTTAAAAAATATTTTTTTATCTTGTTTAATTTCATTTAAAAAAGATGCTTTGTAATTCAGTAATGTATGTAAATTAGCAGGCTAGCAATACTTTCAAGAATTTTGAAATTAATTTTTAACAACCGTCTGAGATGTCAGATTAAATCCGAAAATTTAATATAGTTTAGAATAGGCATTGCATGTTTTTGTTGAATTAATAAATTTGAAATTTAAAAATATACTAATATAAAAGTAAATGTCTAATGTATAGGTGATTTCCCAAAAACAGTGATTTTTCAGGTTCCAATATTTTTATACTTTTGAATAGTAAATTTGTATTAACAGTATTCCACTTATATTTGTTAATCAAATGATTGGCAAAAGTCATTGTACTACAAAGTTCAAATTCACAAAGATATTCTAGAAATAGTTAATTAGTGATGCCATGGTGGTTATCTAAAATCCACAGTAGTAACAACACATTGTTTATAGAGGAACATCCCAGTGGGCACATCCTTTATACTAAATTCGTTTGAAAATAGTTACTCGGGTGTTTATAGGGTCGCTGAAAACAAATATGGAGTGAGTTTTTAAAAATTCAAAATGGCGGATTCAATGTGACAGATATAGAAATTTAAAATCGACTGAATTCGCTTGAAAATAGTTACACAGAGATTACTGGATTATTGTCTGGTATATGATTTATATATGTGACCTGGTCTTAACATTTGGAAGGGATCACTAGAAAATTATTTTTTTATGTAAAGGGGACATTTTTTCTGTTATCCATTTATTTATAATGATTTTATTATTAATAAATTGTGATTTAGCAATTTTTATAAAATTTTACTAAAATATCTTTTAATCCATTGATAAATTTGAAATAGATATGCAGTAAACTGCGAAAGAATAAGGAAATTTTAAAGAATTTTTAGGACGTGATTTGAACATTCTCAGAACATTAAGACATTTTTCTTTGCTGTTTGGTTGCCCTTTAGTGAAAAGCCCCGCCACCACGGCAAGGTCTACCGAACATATCCATGATGTCAATCATGTCTGGCAGTGGATAAGTATCCACTAATCCCAGCATATCAAAGACATCGATGATGTTCGGCAGTGGACAACCATTGTCGGGGTCCTAAGTATGCCTAAAACACATCCTAAACATGTCCCAAAAATGTTTCAAATATTTCCAAAATACGTACCTAAAATGTCCTAAGTTCGTCCCAGAGATGTCCTAAAAATGTTTATATTTTACCCTTTTCTCCAACGCCATGCGAGGAAATTTATTTGATCAATCCAGAAAAGAATTATGATTCTTTAAAATGAACAAGATTTTATTTTTTAATATTAAATTAAATTAAGAATGATTATACAACATTGGTAATTTATTTTTAAAGTTAATTAAATATTTTGTAAAGATTTATAATATCATGCTAATAATTTATTAAGGGGAGATTCCACTGATTTTAAGGTTTTTTCAAAGTTTTTTTTCGTAGAAAAAAAATATTAATTATATAAAAATTTTTTACAATAAAATACAGGTCTTAGAGTGAGTAAAAACATTTTTGATTTATTTATTTTTTTAATTATGTCTTAGAAAATGGCTACCTAAAGTGGTCCTCTCTAAAAGTTGTTTACACTTTTTTTAAACGGTTAATCCGAAATACAAAATAAAAAAGTTTTTTAATCTATACCATTTTGGCTATCGTGTGAACTAGAAACATAAATATTTATTGAAAAATAACCGAACGACAGACTTTTTGAATTTTTCGACCATAATTTTGCAACTTCAATTGTTAATAACTTTTTTAAATATTAGTGGATCTTAAAAATCTTAGTTTAAACAAAAACTACACATTCAAGGAACATGCTGTCCAAATTTCAAGTTATTTCGTTGAAAAGTGTCAAAATTAGAGTGTAAATAATAGATCTAGTAAACAAGTTGAAAATATGCAGTTTTAAAAAAAACGCGTTTAAAGTTTGAAGGACCAAATATACAAAAATTTAACTTAAAGTTATATGCATAACCTTTGTTATGAAACAATAAATATTTCTTATAGTTTAAGAACTACTCTTTTAAGTGGTGCACAAGAAAAGCTGTAAATTAAAAAGTAAACAAATTACAGTTAGTTAATTAATAAAAAATTGGACAAGTGCGAGTTGTACTCGCACTGCAATGGCCCCAGTAAACGAAAACTAATTGAAATGAATTAAAAAGAATTCACAAAGAGCTTTCGTGAATCCCGCTTTGTGACAAATACGAATTGGAGCCATGATGCAATTTTCCTGAATTCGTGAAACTGTATTGAACTTCCGAACCTTCTATCCGTACCAATTCACTGGACAAGTTTTGAGCCTTTAATTTTTTTCAATTCGTTAGCACGAATTCAATGCATTCCTTGGCCATTTCTTTCGAATGCGAATTCGTTTGGACAAATTGGTACATATTGAATTAAATTCAATTGAATATACAAAGAGCTTGAGTGAATCCCGCTTTGTGACAAATACGAATTGGAGCCTACCAAAAATGTTAATTCGTTTCAATTCATTTGAATTAGTTTTTTTTTACTGGGGCGGGTTCCGCACACAAATATTAAAACAATACTTGCAACATTGATCGGTAATTGGTAGAATTAAAATAAACAATTATAAAAATATATTAAAATCATTTGATAAAAAAAAATAACTAAAAAAAATTAAAGTATTGTATATATATAATATTGTAAACAATAATAAGCAGAGGAACAAAATTTTCAAAATTTATTATAGTTCCTCTGCTTATTATTGTTTACAATATTAGATATACAATACTTTAATTTTTTTTAGTTATTTTTTTTTATCAAATGATTGTAATATATTTTTTTAATTGTTTATTTTAATTCTACCAATTACCGATCAATGTTGCAAGTATTGTTTTAATATTTGTGTGCGGAACCCGCCATTGCAGTGCGAGTACAACTCGCACTTGTCCAATTTTTTTTTATTTTTAGTTAAGAAATTAAAGTCAGAAAATAATCTCTCATTTATTCTCTTAAAATTTCACTCTCTTCCTTAAAATATTTAATGCCACGTGTTTAAACTAAAAAAAATTTTAAACAAATTTTTTTTGATTTTTTTTCAAAAAGTTTCTTAAATAAATTTTTTGTCGTCAGACTGTAATAATACACTAGGATACCAATTTCCAGCTCATTAGGTCAAATAATGTAAAAGTTAGGGAAAACAAATTTCTTTTTTTTAATTTTTTAGTTTTTCCTTGACAACGCTATGGCCATCATTACATATCAAGTTCTCTATATTTTTCCTGTAATATTCGAGTAAAAATACACCAGCATGCAAAATTTCAGCTCTCCATGTCGAATAGTTTAGAAGTTAAGGGGGGGGGGGGGGGAATGGTCACTTTTTATGCATTTTTGGCCAAAAATCTTGTTATTTCCTTGACAACGCTATGCCCATCACGTCCAATCACATTCGCTATATTTTTCCTGTAATCTACGAGTGAAAATACATATCTGGACCAAATTTGAGCTCTTTAGGTCAAATAGTTTAGCCGCTAGGGGGGGGACACGATTTGGCTACGGACAACAGAGTCTCACCAATAGGGTTCCGCCGATACACCGTAGGTGTACGGAACCCTAAAAACATCAATTTTCGAGGTGGGGAGGGGGATGTTTTTTCTACCCTCCTGCTCGCTAGACTATTTTTATCGTTTCAGACTTTTTTTCCCGTATTCTTAGATAATAATATAATAATATTATACTAACCAAAAATGAAAAAAAATCAGTGGAATCTCCCCTTAACTTAAAAATTTGTTACTGATATTAATTGAAAACAATTTTACAATTATTACTGTAGCGGTTGAGATGTTTTAACCGTTTATTTATTTAGGTTTTTAGGGTTAAATTGTATGAAGAAATTTATGATTTTTTTCAATTTTATTTTCCTAAAACTTTCTATTTTATTTAACCAAGCAAATGTTTTACACATTTTACCATAGGGTTTTATTACCGAATGTCGGCCGTCTCGAGTGTAATTGCTTTTTCTACCCGGATTAACGCTCGGGCGACATTAACTTCTGATACTACTGCAGTATCAGGCGCGATTTCGATTGTTGAAGGCATAGCAATTGATGCAATTTACTGTTTCTCCCGTTTTTTGTCTTAAATGACATGGAGTCTTCAATATATCCTTTAATTAACAACTTTATTGGACTTCCATCCTACATGTCTTTTTAACGTAGTGATATCTGCGTATGTAAGCCTGCGTATGTAAGCAGGCGATTGACATTACTCAAGGTTTCAATAAGCGGAATCTCTTCTATTTTTTTTTCTTTATTTAGAACAATCGACATGGACCTAGCTCAGCCGAATACAAGCTGTAATTTTTCCTTGCTTAACAACAATTCTGCAGTCTCTACGCAAACAGGCTTGTTTGTAAAATATCCAAGATTTGAAGCAAGTTCTTGTAAATCACCCAATACTTATCATTTTTTGATTTTATCTTCCATAATTATTCCGAAAAATTTAACAAAATTGAGCACCTCTGATGCGGACACTTTACGAGTTGAGCCATATGTTTTGACATAACATAAAGGCACACACCTTCCAATAAATCATGCATAAAATCTACAATAATGCTTTCTGTTACATGAAAGCCTATCACTTTATGAAAAACACATTCCTCTTTTATTCCACTTATCGACACATCTTCTTGTAAATATGTATCGTAATTATTCCTATTTCGTAATTTTAGTTTCTCCCACACATTGCTCTGCATTTTTTTAATGTTGCTTTACATATTCGACAAAAAAATATTTTGTGTTAAAAGATTTGGGAAAGCCTAATATTCCATTCAAACCCGCTTGTCTCCAATGATCAATATCAACTGAAATTTAACACGAACTAAAGAATTTTCTATTTCTATCAGGACTCCTTACTGGATTAGAAAATTTGATTCTTCAAGTAAATTATATAAAATTTTCTCATTCTCACATTCAACGTCATCAAAGAAGTATAACAAACTTAAAACAATAAGAATCGAGCAAAATTTACTTGTGCCAGCATGACTACTAAGAGGATTTCCAACTTCTAAGTCATAAAAAAATGTATAACGGAAGAAATATGTCGCTTAATCTATCAGAATACTTGTTTTTCCATAAATCTCCCTGTGTGATATGTGATGTGCTTCAAAGAAAGGTACCTAAGAAGCCAAAAATTTGGGTATATGTTTGTTATTTGTTTAATAAAATTACATAAAGAGGTTCAACACTGAATATATAAATAACGGATGTTTCAGTTTTAATTACATCAGAAATATTTAATGAAATCTAATTTTAGCTTAGAAAAAAATTATGAATAAAATAATGACATCGTCAACTACTTGTCTTGGTAAATTTGGATCAGCATAAAAAGATAAGATTATCTCTTATTCCGAATAAACTAATTCCCGAAAACAGATGTGTCAGTGAATAACCAAACAAAATTGCAGATAAATGGGAAAGCTTTTAAAGCAGTAAGACACTTATAACAGCTTTTAACAGTGTTAGATGATTTCTATAATTATATTGACTTCCATTAATTGACACAAACATTTTTGGAGCTTTTAAATCTCCTAGAAAAAGAATATACAGATAAATTTCTTGTTTTAATGTTTTGAGACACTTTTCAAATTCTTCTAATTCGCTTTTCACGCTTTCTCGTTTCTGTTAAGAGAAAAAGTTAAAGGAAGGAAATTTAATTAAAGTACATTTAATTCAATACACAGCCGCACAAAAGAAGTATCCTGTGCGGCAGACCACAGTACCCTAAGTTACCCCCAAGTATTTTGGTGCGGTTAAGACGAATCCGAGGTCAGATTTGTTCTATCAGGTCAGGATTTTTTTCTCACTTCAAAAAACATGTCAGATATTATGTAGTTTATGCAACATAAAATTTTTTTAAAAATCCATTAAATTTACAACTGTTACAACTAACTTCTACATGTGTTACAACTCACCTTGGTACTAGGTGAGTTGTAACACCGGGAACTGTTTTGGATTTTGCAATTTTTTCTTATAAACCCTTATAACTTTTTTTATTTTTGATTCACACACTACACAAAACTATTTATCTAAAATTATAAAGTTCATAAAAATAGGACAATTTTTGGCTGTGTTATAGTGGATAATGTAAAAATCGTTTCAACTCACCTCGGTCTTCCCTAAATTTCCCCAGTTTCAATTTTTTTTCGAAGAAGTTGGATTTTCAACTTGGATTTCAAAATTGGTTCGATTGCAACAAGCAAAATGCAATATTAATATTTTTAAATCAAATATAGCTAATTTGTTAAGTCAGATTAATACTTAAAAAACATGTATATAATATACATGCATACGTATAGTCACAAATTTTCTTAATGATATTTTTGGATTCTCTGTTTTTAAATTAAAACTA
This sequence comes from Leptopilina heterotoma, assembly GCF_015476425.1. Taxonomy (NCBI): domain Eukaryota; kingdom Metazoa; phylum Arthropoda; class Insecta; order Hymenoptera; family Figitidae; genus Leptopilina; species Leptopilina heterotoma. The sequence goes on along the minus strand of NW_025110874.1, from coordinate 2,440,679 downwards.
CTGCAAATAATACAAGAAGATTTTGTCTACTTCCCAGTGGGCAAAAAATCATCATTGTTTTAAAAATGGTCCAAAAACGTTTTTAGAACGTTTCATGTCTGCTAAATAACGTCCCAAAAACGTTATATGGTTCTAAAACGTTTTAAAAGCAATGGAACGTTTTTGGAACATTATTTTGCAGACATGAAACGTTCTAAAAACGTTTTTGGAACGTTTTTAAAATAATGATGGTTTTTAGCCCACTGGGTTGTCTTCAATTTGCTCTGTAAAACTTAATTAACTGATTAAACAATTTTTTTTAATTTAAACCTAATTTTATAATTATATTTAACTACTTAAATATTATTTGCATTCAATAATGACAATGAATTTAATAATTAAAAATAACAAATAGAAATAAAAGATATGTACCTATTTCGAAATTTAAAACCAGGTACTCACTGTAACTTAATATCCAGAAAGAAATTGTCAAACTAATTCGCACATTGATTATAACTGACTTTTTTATTTGCTAAATATTGATAAAATATTGACCCAATTATTTTATAATATTACTTATCAAAAAATTTACTCATGTATTACACAGTGATTATTTTATTATCCGACAAAACAATACTTTCATATCTTTATTTATATTATATCTTGTATTATTTTTATTACTCCACTTTCGATTTAATGTCAATTTATATTTTCGTTATTAATTAATGGATAATAAAATTAATTACATTTATCAATTTAATTTTTGAAAAACTTCCAATTGAATTATATTTCAGCAAAGTAAGGTGTCTAATTTTAATTCTTTAAAAAAAATTTTTTTTATTTTTTGCGCATAGTAATTATATTTTGTTACTTTTTTATTTTATCGACTATTTCCTGTCACGGAAATAACTGAACAGAGAATAATTTGTAAAAATAACAAGTCGTCAATTTATCCTCTTACATTATATGCATACATACATACTTATGTAAAAACAAATTTTAAACCCCATTATTTATTGTATCTTTATCTTTTAACTATAATTATAAAGCTTTTACTAATTTTCAGTTCTTTAAAAAATGGAAATAATAATTCAAAACTGAATATAAAAAAAAATTTTGAGAAAATATAAACTAATCTTTTTTCAAATGGGGGGGGGTTGTTATTTAGGGACCATCCATAAACCACGTTGTCTGCTTTGGGGGGGAGGGGGTTCGGTAATGTGCTACGTTAGACCACATGGGGGGAAGGAGGGTTTTGAGTCTGAGCAACGTAGCTTTGTATTTTTATTTGACATACATTTTTTTGAAATTACGCGGGCAGCTCGAAAGTCAATTCGAGAGATATATGTGGACGTCCACATGAAAATGGCCCATTTTGGCACTATTGGAGTTATCTATATGGGCGTATTCCTGGCAAAATTTGGAAAATTTTATATGTTCTTAGAACTTTTTTGGTTAAAAATTCGCTGAGTTACGGAAATTAAAAGTTTAGAACGCCAAAAACCTCATTTCGAGAAAAACGGTTACCTTGAAGATAAAAAACCAACAGGTTTTAAATTTTTCAAACCATCCCCCCCCCCCTCTTAATTTTGAAAATACGAAAAACTTTTTTTTTCTAAAAAGGACAGTTTTTCTATTAAAGAACCATTTTTTACAAGTTTAATGATTAGGTACAATTTTATTGTGTCATTTGAAGAAAAAGGATAGATATTAAACTTATTTAAAAATTTTTGACAGTTTCTATTATGAAAAAATTAACGTAATATCCAAATTTTCATTTCGACAATTACGAAAAAAAGACTCTAACATCAATATCTCTGGTTCTTCTGGGAAGTTATTCAGATAAGAATTGTTTACAGTCCAGGACACCTTAAAGATGAAAAATCAAGAGGTTTTAAATTTTTTCCACACCTCTATTTTTAAAATACGGATTACTTTTGCAAATGACCGCCAAAATGGGCCCTTTTCATTTCTCTAAAGAACCAATGAAAACAAACAGTTAAATTATCGATAAATTAATGAAAACCGCATGATTCGACTTGTCAAAACATGTAGATTGATAATAAAAAATCTTTTTTAAATTAAGATTTTGCTCCAAAATTACTAAATTGCGATTATCTCGAAGACTAGAACCGACAATATAGGCCCTTTTCATGTGGACGTCCACATATATTGATAAAAATATATAGTGATGAAAAAATTAACATATATATATAAATATTGATTAAAATTAAGAATTAGTCTTGTATCAAACTCTTACTTGTCAAAAAAAAAAAACTGTGATTTAAAAACATTTAATATTGTTTACTATGTTTCAATACGATTTTATTGATTATTTTTAGAAAAAAGATTTTAATATTCAAAAAAAGAAAAAAGCTACGTTCCATTAGGTAGGGGGGAGGGGGTTTGGTAATATGCTACGTTAAGCTACGTGGGGGGGAGGGGTCGAAAAGTTCAAAAATCGGAGCTACGTGGTTTATGGATGGTCCCTTATGTAAGAACCCGAATAGAGTATACATGAAGAACAATAATAAAACAAACTAATCTTTTTCACAAGAAGGCTAGAGACAGGAGGTGAAACTTCGGTAGTGGGGATGAGTCAAAACCCTTTCATTAACCAGGCGTTTTTCGTTTCGAAAAGTCGCCGGCGCGGTGCTTCTGCACATCACTCACACATTCAAATTCTTGTATACCATATGTTTTACATATGTGTATGATATGATTTTAATTTGAGGTTAACTATAAAGTGCAATCAGTGTAATCGAGACACAATTGACAATGTGTGTCATAACGGATATATAGAAATAATGTGAGTGATTATTAAATTAAGTGTTATTCAAATAGTTAAAAATTCCGAAAACGTGCTGTGTGAAAAGTTGTAGCAAGAAGAAAGATAAACCTACACAACACTATGACTATTACTTTTTGTTAACTTTTAATACACTTCATGCTACAGTTTACACATTTTTTTGTTTTTAAAACGTTTTTTTAATAACTAAAAGATGTTTGAAAATATAAACACTTATATTTCATATTGTATTTGTATAGAATATATTTTCCTGTGTTTACGTGTGTAGCTGCGCAGAAGTCCGTGTGGTCTATTGCGGCGAAAACTTTTTTTGAAAGTAAACGCCTGACCATACATCAGCTGAGCGACTCAGCATTGCCATACCCCCACTACCAAAGTTTTACCTCCTGTCTCTAGTCTTCTTGCTTTTTCAAAATAATAATTTAAAATTAAACATATTAAACATTATTAAAACTAATTAATATTGAACAATTTAGTATTCAAAAATTTGGAAAAATAAAAACTTCGACTTTGAATGAATTTAATTTAAATTACGCAGTAACTTCAAAGTATCTTATATATTGTAATTAATTATCTACAGATAAGTATAAAGTATACATTGTTAATGGAAAGATGATAAAAATGGAATTCTTTAATAATCACCTTGCAAGCTAGAAAAATTTCTTATCACTCTTTTAGCCCTGATTTCATAATAAATTGATGATAAAAGGTAATTTTTACAATTTCAAAAAGTTATTTTAGTGATTTCACTAAAAATTAAAATAAAATTTATGGTAATTTAATACTTGATTATCAAGAAGCCAGAGGTTTCCGTTTTTATAAAAAGAAATTATTTATGCTTTTCTTTGATGTGACAGCTCAATTATTGAATTATATTTCAGGAAAACGTAATAAATTAAATGTTTAAAAATACCACTATCGTAACTCAATTACTGCAAGTTTTAAACAAAATTTACATAAGCAAAAACATTATGTTCATTACAATGTTATAATATATGAGCGATTCCACGTCAAGTGATCAAGGGGTCTTACGGTGCAATGTTTATTTCGATAATTTTTTACTCTTAAACAATTAAACATAAAAAGTTGGCCAAGTACAGTTTCGAAAGGTTTTTTCATGCTTTTTCAATTGGAAATAAGCATTTTAAAAAAAAAATTTTTTTTGACTAAAAAAAATCAAAATTAAAAATAAATTTTAATTATATATACATGTCCTTTTAGTAAAAACCCTCAGCTTTCATTTAAAAAAAAATCGTATCCTTCCCCCTCAAAAATTAAAATTTTTTTTAAATTTTTTTTTTAAATGCTTATTTTCAATCGAAAGAGCATGAAAAAACCTTTCGAAACTGTACTTGGCCAAATTTTTATGTTTGATTGTTTAAGAGTAAAAAATATCAAAATAAGCATTGTACCAAATACCCCAAAACTTTCACCCCCTCCCCCTCGGAAAATATTAGACTAGGTAAAAAAATATTTTCACCAAAAATCACTATCCACTAGTACTACAAAAGCCCCAAGTTTAGGCACGATTGGAGAAAAATTTTTGTCCGCCTTGATCACTTGACATGGAATCGCTCATATATAAAGTAATTATATATTTTTTAATATTTACTATTATTATTATAACTTTTATATTACAGAGCAAATTTTTAAAGATAACTTTTATCTATCGATAATTACGTAACAAAATAATCGCAAAGGTTTTTATAAACCAACAAAAATTGTATTTCAAATAAAAAGTTTAAAATAATTTAATGATTTGCAAATTTTTTGGATTTTTGTTTTATGTACTTTATTACATTTTTTATATTCTCTATATTAAAAAAGACATGGAGTGGAAAGGTCGAATGTATCGAAGTAAAGAATGGGCAATGAGAATGTAAAATCTTAATGGGTCAGTCCATTGACTTTCGTCTGAGAGTCGTTGCGACCATATTTTAAAAAAATCTAATTTTCATATATGTGAAACTCGATGATTTTCTGAGTTCATTAATCATAATATAATGTTACAAATTTTATTCCGTATAATAATATTAATTATCAAAAGTAGGTGGTTCACGATGTGATTTCGTAACCTTAAATTTTTCAACTTTTTAAAAGACGTTATTATTCAAAAACTATTAAATATTAGGGGTTGGTACTTACCACAAATATAAATCTTTCCATTCTGCACGTTCTAACCACAAAAATGAACTAAAAATTCTATTATTTGTGGACGAAAATTGATTTTAAAAATTTTTTTATCCAAAAAAATTACACTTTTTGTTTCACTTACAACTTTTTTGTCGGGCCTCAAAAAAATTTGGGGTTTTGCAAATATTTCTTTAAGAACATAATTTATCTTCTATTGAAATTTGACGAAGGTGTTTTTCTTCGTTCTCAAAATAATAATTATAAAAAATTTTGTTCAAAAAGGTTAATTCTAAGACTTGAAGTTGATATTGACATTAAAATAACAATGCTTGTTGTTTATTTCAAGCATTATAATTAACCTTTTTGAACAAAATTTTTTATAATTATTATTTTGAGAACGAAGAAAAACACCTTCGTCAAATTTCAATAGAAGATAAATTATGTTCTTAAAGAAATATTTGCAAAACCCCAAATTTTTTTGAGGTCCGACAAAAAAGTTGTAAGTAAAACAAAAAGTGTAATTTTTTTGGATAAAAAAATTTTTAAAATCAATTTTCGTCGACAAATAATAGAATTTTTAGTTCATTTTGGTCGTTAGAACGTGCAGAATGGAAAGATTTATATTTGTGGTAAGTACCAACCCCTAATATTTAATAGTTTTTGAATAATAACGTCTTTTAAAAAGTTGAAAAATTTAAGGTTACGAAATCACATCGTGAACCACCTACTTTTGATAATTAATATTATTATACGGAATAAAATTTGTAACATTATATTATGATTAATGAACTCAGAAAATCATCGATCATTGATCATTGTTTGTACATGTGAAGGTGGCGCTGCAGTCGTATGTTATTTAAAAAGAGCGCGAATATATAAATTTTATTTTTGTTAAGAGAAAGTACTCATAATAAATCTTATTTTGCATTGTCAAAAAACGTCAACATTTCAAATATAAATAAGCAAATTATTAACTGAAAAAATTTGAATATTATTATTAATGAAATAATGGACTTGGACAATGGACATATAAAAACTAGCACCGTAGACGGCCGCTTGCGGCCGTCGGAGGAGCTAGTATTCTATAAAATGAAAATTTTATCTAATTTTTTAAATAAAATAATTAAAATTAGTACTTCATAATTAATTTGATACATTTTATGATAAATTTCGAGATTTTTTTATAAATAAATTATTATTTATAAATAATTTAAATAAATACTGTTACTCATAATCAAATCGACATTACAAGATTAACAAACACATCGATCATTACATTACACTCACAAACATAATCGTATATTATGTATCTCTGCGAATTACATTGAGTCAATTTGTAAATAAAACTGATAAAATGATAAATATCGGTAGCTTATGTTATCGCAAGGATATTTGTTTTAAAATCACTTAAAAGTTCATTACAAGGTATTAAAAGAGAATACCAAGATTTCCTACTTATGAATTTTTTTGCACTCTAAAGGTAATAAAAATGATGAAAAATCTTAAAATAACTTTACAAACGTTTCACTGTATGTGAAATGTGACGCAACATGGAGAAAGGGACCAACTGGATTAACTTTCAATTTAATTTAATTTAATTATGTTTAAACCTTTATTGGATCTAATAAAAATCTTATAATCAAGGTAAAATCTTCTCTTTGCTTCTTATGTCCCTTCCATCCTGGCGTGTCAATTATATATGATATAAAAAATAGCTATAATGAAACATGGGAGATGCACTCTTAACTAACCTACAATTAATTAATTAATTATACTATTTTGAACTATCATGCAGATCGTGTTCTGCTTTTAATACCATTCAATTCATTTTGAATAGTTTCTGTGCTCTTGCCCTTCGTTTCGGGAATGAAGAATAGAGTGAAGATTGTTGCAAAAACCATGACACCAGCAAATATCCAAAATGTTGTTGCTGATCCTAATGCTTTACTCATATCGGAGAATGTCTTTGTCACCAAAAATACCAAGAACCAATTAACCATAACAGCCAAACTTGTGGCGATTCCCTTCAACTCCACAGTGTATAATTCGCCCATTAGCATCCACGAAATTGGCCCCAGCCTTTAGGAGAAACAAAATGTATTTTTTAGCGTGCTGTGGAAAGTATTTCAGTACCATCATATCCCATTCATATCTTTTCCTATCGCTTACATTTTGAATTATTTAAAGTTCTTCATTTAACAATTACTTATCCCACGCGGCACCGAAAGTTTCCTAAAAGTTGAAATTAACGACTGCAATCATCAGAAAGTTTAGTTACGAAACTCGTGAAACTTGAGGGAATTCTTCAAGTGTCCACTGTTATTTAATGTTTGACACGGAAGTTTAAACACTTTATAAAAGTTTAAAATTTCTTAAATTTATTTTAAATAAACAGTGGATATTTACATGAGTTACTTCAAGTTTCATGAGCTTTGCAAATAAACATTAGGTAGTTATGCAGAAGGACTTTAGCTAAAAAATGAAAGCTTTTCCAAAAAGGATTAGGTAACCATTTATCTTTAAAATTGGGAAAAGTCCTTCTTCTGCATAATTACCAAACATTCTTTTAGGAATCTTTCGATGCTGTAGAGAATGTAATTTTATTCAAATATTTCTACTTTATTTCAACATTTTTGATCTTCCATTAACTATCTCTTAAGTTATGTGGTATCGAACTATTTTTGATAACACTGTAGATTGATACTTTTACTTTTGGCACCTCACTTATAAAATAGCTAAACAAGACTATTTTAAGGTGTCACATTTATACTTACCCTACTGAGAAAGCAATCATGAAAACGACTAATGAAGAGAGTGGAATCCATCCTAAGGAACTGACATCCTTTCCTCCATCCTTTAGAAAAAAATAAGCCCCAATTGCTATTAAACTCAACCCACATCCTGCACAAGAAACCATCAAAAGCGGTTTTCTTCCAGCTTTGTCAACAATTACAGCTGCTACTCCAGCCATTACCATCTGCATAATTTATAAATATTTGTCACTCAAGTACATCAGGTCTTACTTGATAACTTATCGGACCCAAAATTCTAGACTTTCTTTTATCTTAAATTTTACGAATTCGAAACTATTTCCTCAATTAACTTTTTTAAATCAATTGAAGAAAATGAAAAATTATACATTACCTCTGTTGTAAAACTTTCAGATCCGATAAGATAATTAATTTAATGAATATTTCTTATGTAATAGATAATTAATCAATAACCTGCACTAATCCAACTAATATTGAAGCTAAACCGGAATCCATATCACTTCCTGCATTGCTAAAAATCTGACTTGTGTAAAAGATGACGGCATTAATTCCAGACAATTGTTGAAATACCATCACAGCTAAACATGCCAAAGTGGCTTTTCTTGCTGCAACACTGCCAATCAAATCAAATATAGAGCTTCTTCTTGAAGAGGAGTCTTCAACTTCTCTTTGTATACTACTTAACTCAAGAGTCTGATCATAAACGTCTCCTCTCAAAATAGTCATAGAAATAGTTGCTTCTGGATTTCTACTCCTGCCCTAAAAATACAAAAATCATAATATTCATTATTTTCAAATTGTTTACCAATCACTTTATTTATTAGTTCTAAAATGTTATTGGTGCTATAATTGCATTTTGTATGGAACTATTTTTATCCTGTACTATTGTAATAAAGTATAATAGATTTCTTTTTATAAATTTTTACGTTGTGCACCAAATTTATTCTTGATTCTTCCAATGCATCTAAGACCTTAAAAAATATTACCTACACTTTCTCATTTATTGTTAAATAAGATGTCAATTTCAGTAAATTACATTTACAAAGTTTTCAAAAAATTCCCTATGAGCACAGGGACATGTAATGTTTATAGGACGTCCTTAGTAAGTTCAGCATTGATAGTCTTAAAAATGTTGCATCTTAATTTAAAACTTCCTTCATGCTTTAAAATAATATAACTTCTTTCATTTTACAGTGTCGCAATGTAACAACACTAAATTACTTGTCATAATATAATCTTATCTAATGTTTTAATGCTTAATTTGAAAAAGAGAATGGTGTAGAGGAGGGAGAAGACAAAAACTATTCTAGATAATAAGAAAATGTCAATGAACGTATAATGATGTGGATCTGATAACTAAAGATGTCAAGAAAATAAGATTCAAGAGGAAGGAACGCATGAATATTTCCCTGTTGACAAATAACTGAATTGTTGTTTAATAGAAAAGCATAAAACATCATTTAAATTTAACATAAATGCCATTTAGATTTTCGAAAAATTTATTAATTTTTAAATGTATCACATCAATTTAAATAATTTAAATAAATTTAAAAAGTGTTATAGTGGTTAAAAGCTTATTGTGTTGAAATACACTAATATCCGTGGGATATCCTTCTTAGGAAGTATTTGGGATGTTCGTAGGAAATGGTGAGGACGTTTTTAGGACATTTTTAGGACATATTTGGGACATTTTCAGGACACACTGAGGACATTTTTAGGACATTCTCAGGATACGTTGAGAACATTTTTAGGACATATGAGACATTCTCTGGAGATGTTTTTTTTTTTTTTTTTGCTTAGGGACTTTTGGGAAATCTGCCTACAGATACCTTGGATTCCGCACTCCAAGGTTATGTGGGGTTGATATGATAAAAAAACAAAAAGAAATATAAAAAAAAGAAAAATAAATAAATGTTATAATAAATTTAACAAACTGGCGACCTACTACCAGCCCGACCAATTATAAATTATATGAAAATTATATAGTCATCATATTAAAATAGACATAGACGTCTTAAGGACGTCTTGAAGACATCCCTTGTCCTAGTGCCATCAAGGAATTAAGTGAAAATCGTGAACAAAAATAAGAAAGTGTTATTGTAACCCTGAGATCATTTATCGAGATCCGTCAAGGGTCCTGGTTTCAAGTTGAGTAACTAAAGAATTCCATTTGTAAGAGAAGGACAGAAATATGTCCGTCTTGTTTTTACTAATGTTAATTAGTTACACTGAAAAACTGTTGGTAGAGCAGTTCCGCTATTGACTGTTGTGCAGCGCTACTTAACTTTAAACTCACAGCTCTATCAAAATTAGGCGAGTTGCTCTCCTAAACTTGACTACCAATGGCGTTGGCGAGCGGCTGCTTGACAAAAAGGTCAGCAGCTCTATCAAAAAGGAGAGTTGCTCGCCCAAAAAGGAGAGTAACTCGCCCAAAAATAAAGTGAGCTGTGCGTTTCTTTTTAACGCAGCAGTTCACCGCATTGGGCGAACAGCTCTACCAACAGTTTTTCAGTGTACTTCAGTTGAAATTAGGACCTTCGCCGGAAATATGTAAATTATCTTAGGTACACCCAGATGCTTTAATGATATCCTTCAGGTTTGACGCAATTTTGAAAAGTCGTATGATTTCTGTCAAAATGTTTTTTAGTTCATAACATATTAATAAACATTCGTTTATCACGAACTAAGAATATTTGATAGAAATAACACGACTTTTTACAAATCCGTCTAACCAGAAGGACAGCATTAAAGCATCTGAGTGTATTTAAAAAATTTTGTAACATATTGAACTAAGTAAAAATTGCGAATAGAAATAAAACAATTGTTTCATGTTTATAAAAATTGTAAGAATTATAGTGATTAATCAAAGTGGAATAAATATATGGATGATAGAAATTTGATGGACAAAAATGGAATGAATATATTAGGAATCCGAACTGTAGTAAGTTACACGTGACTATTCGGTTTTTCAATTTTGCTTTATGCTTTTGTATTAAATTAAAACCGGAAAATAAACAGAAGGAGATTGAAAGAAGTAGATGAATTTTACTATTCAGAATATTGTTTTACAGTGGAGTACCAGTAAAAATAAATTACAGGGCAAAAATTAGATGTGGATGGAAAAAGGAGATTACTATTTAGTTATAGTTTCTCTAGCCGATTAATTAGAGTCCATGACTATTCCTAAAGATAATTACAATTAGTGATGTAAGATGAATATGACAGAGGAAAGTGTTTGCTAAAGAGGATCATATTTAAAAAGTTTAACCCTAATAGGATTAGAATAGATAAAGGATAAACAGAAAGGAAACAGTAGAGTAAAGTTAATAATTTGGATGAAAATAAGGTATACATACATTGGACGATAATGGACAAGGTGAATGCATTTTTGAAAATTGAAATAAAAAATACTGAATTTGTCACCTACCACTAACCACACTGGTGATTCAGGCATCCAAAAGAAAGAGGCCAGAAAAACTATTTCCACCAATCCACAAGCTAACGTAAATCCAGTGTAAGACAAGAGAGTTCCAAAGAGGAAGGAAAATACAATACCGGCAGTTAAAAATAATTGAAAAATTGATCCTAATGTACCGCGAACAGAAGCTTCGGCAATTTCAGAAATATACGTCGGTACTAAAACACACGCGGCACCAACTCCAATGCCAACTATAAATCTGGCGATACAAAGAATAATCGCCGAGTTCGCAAACAAAATAATGGTCCATGACAGAAGAAATGGCGCTGCCAATGCAAGAATCGACTTTTTTCGTCCTATTAAATCCGCTACTTTCCCCGCGGGAATAGCGCCGACAATTGCTCCAATTGCACACAAGGATCCAATCCACGATTCCTCTCCTATTGTCAGTTTTACAAATGAGTCTTCTTTCTTCAGCATATCAAATACTGGCGATGACCAAGCCAACGCAGTGCCAACTCCGAATGACAAAATTGATGCTGAAAATTTTAGAAAAACTTGTAATAATTTTTTTTTATTTCGATATTTTGTTTTATTTTAACATTTCAGAATTAATTTCTAATTTCCATTTATAATTTTGCTTGAAATATCTCTTTATTATTAATTCAGATTTCATTGAGATTTTAATTTTAATTCAATAATAACTTCATTTATAATGAAAGGGGAAAATTAAAAAGTTTAATTGGAAACTTCTCGCTCTTCAAAAATAGTCCATTTCCGTTCAATTAAAGTATCTTTATATTGTCAAGTCTATAGAATCAATTTTTATTATGTACATATTTCGATTATCGTGTTTTATATTTAATTTCTACTGTGTTAAGGTTAACCTCAGCTATGAGGAAGATACACAATAAATATAGATTATTGTTACACAATTAGAAGATAAAACATTTTTTTCAATAATTTTTTTAGTTTATAAAAAAATATCACTTTCAAAGTCACTGGCAATAAACAATTTCAATAATTATTTTTAAGTTATTGTCAAAGAACCTTCAAAATAGTGAAGAAATTGAACATTTTTTCATATCTATCATATGGTATTTAAAAAACAAATCATCTCTGTAAATAAAAATGCCTCTTAAATAAAAAAGTTAAATTAATTATTAATACTGCGTAAGAATTATAATAAATTTCATCAAAATTGATAAGAAGGAAAAGTTTTATTCAAATTAAAGTTTTGTTAATTTTTTTTTATTTTTTTTAAGGTTTTATTTATATCTATTAATTATAATCACTTTATTATAATTATTACAGTATGTAATTAAGGAAGAATCTGACAAACAGTCAAAACAAAAGTTAGTCCAATGTCAGAATTTCGTAATTGAAAAAGAAAAGATAAATTAAATTTTAAATTCGTTTTGGTGGAAAGGCAAAGAATTTAATTTTCAACAGTTTAAACGATTGAAAGTTGCATTTGAATAAAAATTACAATTTTCTGTCAATAAAAAATGTTTGTTAAATTACTTAAATTATTTATTATTGACAAAAAATTATAATTTTTATTCAAATATAACTTTAAAAATGTTAAGTAAGTAGAAAATTAAATTCCTTACGCTTCTACCAAAAGAAATTAACATTTTTTAAAATTAAATTTTTATTAAATTAAAATTAATTTGACCTTTTCTTTTAAAATACGAAATTATGACATTGAACTAACTTTTGTTCTGATTATTTGTCGGATTCTTCATTTAATAATTAATTTAACTTTTTTTTATACACCTATAGTAATTATTGTAATAAAATTCATAACAGTTCCCTGCGTTTTAAAAATCTTCTCTAATGTGTTTTTAATAAAACTATAAAAAATTCCGGATGACAAATAAAATAAAAAAATAATTTTTAAATTTTTCATTTATTGGTGTAAATTTATTATTTAAAAACAAGAAAGTTTAAATTTACATTGAAGATCTTAAATTAAAATACTTTATAAATTAACCTTTAAATACTTAAAAAAGAAGTTTAAGAAATAATAATTAAAATAATACCTGTTAATAAAAAATAAATAAAAATTTTACTATCAAAAGTGAAGAAGATGGAAAGGAAAATTAAATTGTTAAAAGAAGATTGAAAATAAAAATTAATAATTAATATAAAAAATATAATGAATATTAAATATAATAACACAGGCCGACAAAATTTTGGCGAATCTCAGAACCAAAAACCGGAAAATACTTTTCCGAAGGTTTTTGACGTGCTGAATCCGAATCTGACCTCAGAATTGACCCATCACGTCAGGTTCTTGAGATATTCTAACCTAAAAGTGTCAAAATCATGTTTTTTGGGCATTTTTGAAGTCCTGTACAATCAACAGAAAATTTTTTTTCTAAAAGTTATTTACGGCATTTGAAAGTACTATATTCTTTTTACTATTTACTTTATTATTTACTTTATTTACTATTTACTTTTTACTTTTTTACTATATTCTTTTAAATGTGATAAATTGGTCAATATTCGCATACTGACCAGATTCAAAAATTTCAAATGACGATATCTCAGTGAAAAATAAAGATTTTTTCAAGTTTCAAAAGGCTTATTAAAGGGGAAGAATAGTACTTTCAAATGCCTTAAATAACTTTTAGAAAAAAAATTTTCTGTTGATTGTACAGGACTTCAAAAATGCCCAAAAAACATGTTTTTGACACTTTTAGGTTAGAATATCTCAAAAACCTGACGTGATGGGGCAATTCTGAGGTCAGATTCGGATTCAGCACGTCAAAAACCTTCGGAAAAGTATTGTCCGGTTCTTGGTTCTGAGATTCGCCAAAATTTTGTCGGCCTGTGTAATTTTATTTCTTATGTTTCTATTTAATTTTGTAAATTAATTTATTGTTACTACTTATACAATTAAATTCAATAAAATTAATTTAAAAATAAAATTAAAAATAATACTCTAATTTTGAATTATTAGTGACTAATTTTTTGGCTTTTGAATTAGTAAATTTTACTGATAAATTCGTTACTATTTATTTATTATTTAGTTTTTTTTATTTATTATTTATTAAGTTACTATTTATTAATAAAATTTACTAATTCAGAAGTAAAAAGTCAGTCACTAATTAAAATTAGTAAACATTTTTACCAATTAAAATTTAAAGAGAAAACGATCAGAAAAAGGAAAATTGTGCAAAACTTGATTAAGACACTTTTGTAAATTTTACCAGAGCATGCAGCGAGATATTGCCAAAGTTTCTTTCCATCCTGTTTAACTGGAACATTGTTTAGAATTCCAGTTCCCTCCATAACTGATTTTAATATTTTATAAAATTGACAAATTATTTTTTCTTCTCTTAAATTTAATTTAACATTTATTTTTAGTCAAAATAAAAAAAAATTAAATGAAGATTCTAAAAACTGTGCAGAATAGAAGTGGAAAATTTTTCTATTCTTTGTTTTTTTTGAAGGTACGACAAATCGAAAGAGAATGATCATAAGAAACTAGAAGAAATTGTGGACTGCACTAATTACTATGGAACCATCGTTTTATTATCTTAGAGACATTATCTCTAATCTTCAACTTATCTACGCTAATTGAAAAAATAAAGTTATGATAACAAAAGAATCAATAGTTATTCCCTATATATGTATTAAATCCACACCCTTTTTCTAAAGAAATTTTTACGATAATATAGCGTCATTCACGAAGCGAAGGATGTAATCTTATATTATATGAATTCGCCATTAATTGATAAATCAAAAAAATTTCTGGAATTTTTATTTAATGTTTATTTTCCAGTACAGTGAATTTGATTAGTCAAAAAAAAATCTTTTGATATGAATTTTTCAATTCAGTTTCTATTTTTTAATTTTCCTGAATATTTTGTTAATTTTTTGTTAATTAAATGTACATTTTGATAAATTTTTAATACTAATAATAAAATTATAAATCTCCAAACAGGTGTTTATGTTCAAATAGAATAAATACTTACATAAAATATAAAATATCGTAATATAACTTGAAGATTTCAAATTTGTTTGTATGGCTTGGAAATTAATTTTTGTGGTTTTTATTGTCATTATTTTTTTTAAGCATTAAACCTTTTTATTTTTTTGTTTGTTTCATTTTGAAAACTTATATTTTATTGTTTTCAACAAGAAATTCTTTATCCTCTAAAAATTAAGACAATTACAATTAAATAATGATTACTGTAGCGTCAAAGTAATATTACCATGTAATGTTACTGTAACATTACTTGTAATATTACCTTGGGGTGGACATTTTAATATTAATATTAAAAAGTAAAAAAAATTTACTAACATCACTTGTAACATTACACTAATGTTACGTGCTACTTGGGTTGTAGAAAACATTAAATTAGAAAGGTAAACTTTTGAATATCTCGAAACACGTTATCTCAAATTTTACTGCAACTTATGTCAAAATAAAGATAAAATTTTCTGTATTTAATATTTATTCTTGTAAATTCGTATAGGAGCGATGTCTGGAATTATCGACAATGCTCTGGAACATTTACCAGTGTTAAAAAAATCTTTGACAATACCCGGGTAATGTCAACATTGCCCACTCATGTATTTGGGGAATGTTTATCATGCTATTCAATGCCAGAAATTCATAAAAGCAAAAGTAATTATTTTATAATATGATACACTACTGTCAAATTTGGAATTGCATTTTTAATCTATTTTTAAATATTAGCAATTTTATAGACTTTCGATAATTATTATTCTGTGTCTACCCAGATAGCACAACAATTTTCAGCAATTTTTCAATGCATATATTAACATTACCTTAACCCATTAATGCCTAAATGTACAATTTTTTGTCACAAAGTTTGACACTATATTTTAACATAAAAACTCTATAGAAACAATTCTGCAATAGTCATTTCTTATTGTCCCAAAAACCGCTTTTTTTAATGGCGTGGCAAAAAATTTTATAAATTTATAATTTTATAGTTAATAAATTTAAAAAAACATTGTACTTAAAAAACCATTTTTCAAATTTTTATTGACACTTTTTTCTTTGATTACAACTATCTAAGGTTATTTAAAGTAAAAAATTTGAAAAAAAACTAATTCCGCTCAGTATTCTTTACACATTACCTTTGAAATGCTTGGAAAATTTATTTTATTTCTCAAAATCCTCTGAATTGGCTATCATAATCTTTTATGTAATAAAAATAGAATATATTCATCCTTTACTTTGATGAGTTTCATTAAAATTTAAATTTCGAGATATTCAAATGTTTATCTTTCAAACTTAATAATATTTTATCCAAATCACATAATTTTTTTAAAAAATCTTTCAACCATCATAAAGTTGAGAAATTTTTCTTTTGTAACCACTGATAGTAAATAAAAATTGGTTTTATTAAATGGGAGAAATAATTATTTAAAAACTGCCTCATATGTTGGCAAATGTTTACGAGAGGGGTCGTTTTCAAATTGAATGCCTTCATTAATACAAATAATAATCGTAAGTTCCTTTCCGTTAGCAAATTATCTGCATTCAATTGTTTGTTTTGAAAATTAAATTTTGTGGGTTAAGTATTGGCATTTTTTATTTTTTAATGTCAAACTTTTTAATGTGAAAAATACTTTACTTATTAAATTGTCTCGACTCTTTGGTAAAAAATCTAAAATTATCAAAAATTCGAAAAAATTCAAAAATTCGATTTTCTTAAAATTCAACATTTTTTCCTGAATTTTATGGGATTTAGGTTTATTATTTTTGTGCTTTTAGAAAATACTTTACTTATTTAATAGTCTCCACCCTTTGGTAAAAAATCTAAAATTATCGCAAATTATCAAAAATTCAAAAATCCGAATTTCTTAAAATTCAACATTTTTTCTTCTCTTTTATGGGATTTAGCTTCATTATTTTTGTGCTTTAGGAAAATACTTTACTTATTAAATTGTCTCGAATCATTGGTAAAAAATCTAAAATTAGCAAAAATTCAAAAATCCGATTTTCTTAAAATTCAACATTTTTTCTTCTCTTTTATGGGATTAACCTTAATTATTTTTGTGCTTTTGGAAAATACTTTACTTATTAAATTGTCTCGAATCATTGGTAAAAAATCTAAAATTATCAAAAATTCAAAAATCCGTATTTCTAAAAATTCAACATTTTTTCTTCTCTTTTATGGGATTTAGCTTCATTATTTTTGTGCTTTTGGAAAATACTTTACTTATTAAATTGTCTCGACTCTTTGGTAAAAAATCTAAAATTATCAAAAATACGAAAAAATTCAAAAATCCGATTTTCTTAAAATTCAACATTTTTTCTTCTCTTTTATGGGATTTAGCTTCATTATTTTTGTGCTTTTGAAAAATACTTTACTTATTAAATTGTCTCGACTCTTTGGTAAAAAATCTAAAATAATCAAAAATTCGAAAAAATTCAAAAATCCATTTTTCTTAAAGTTCAACATTTTTTCTTCTCATTTATGGGATTTAGCTTCATTATTTTTGTGCTTTTGGAAAATACTTTACTTATTAAATTGTCTCGACTCTTTGGTAAAAAATCTAAAATTATCAAAAATTCGAAAAAATTCAAAAATCGGATTTTCTTAAAATTCAACATTTTTTCTTCTCTTTTATGGGATTTAGATTTATTATTTTTGTGCTTTTGGAAAATACTTTACTTATTAAATTGTCTCGACTCTTTGGTAAAAAATCTAAAATTATCGAAAATTATCAAAAATTCAAAAATCCGATTTTCTTAAAATTCAACATTTTTTCTTCTCTTTTATGGGATTTAGCTTCATTATTTTTGTGCTTTTGGAAAATACTTTACTTATTAAATTGTCTCGAATCTTTGGTAAAAAATCTAAAATTATCAAAAATTCGAAAAAATTCAAAAATCCGATTTTCTTAAAATTCAACATTTTTTCTTCTCTTTTACGGGATTTAGCTTCATTATTTTTGTGCTTTTGGAAAATACTTTATATATTTAATAGTCTCGACTCTTTGGTAAAAAATCTAAAATTATCAAAAATTCAAAAAAATTCAAAAAATTGATTTTCTTAAAATTCAACATTTTTTCTTCTCTTTTATGGGATTAAGCTTCATTATTTTTGTGCTTTTGAAAAATACTTTACTTATTAAATTGTCTCGACTCTTTTGTAAAAAATGTAAAATTATCAAAAATTCGAAAAAATTCAAAAATTTGATTTTCTTAAAATTCAACATTTTTTCTTCTCTTTTATGGGATTTAGCTTCATTATTTTTGTGCTTTAGGAAAATACTTTACTTATTAAATTGTCTCGACTCTTTGGTAAAAAATCTAAAATTCAAAAAAATTCAAAAATTTGATTTTCTTAAAATTCAACATTTTTTCTTCTCTTTTATGGGATTTAGCTTCATTATTTTTGTGCTTTAGGAAAATACTTTACTTATTAAATTGTCTCGACTCTTTTGTAAAAAATGTAAAATTATCAAAAATTCGAAAAAATTCAAAAATTTGATTTTCTTAAAATTCAACATTTTTTCTTCTCTTTTATGGGATTTAGCTTCATTATTTTTGTGCTTTAGGAAAATACTTTACTTATTAAATTGTCTCGACTCTTTGGTAAAAAATCTAAAATTATCAAAAATTATCAAAAATTCAAAAATCCGAATTTCTTAAAATTCAACATTTTTTCTTCTCTTTTACGGGATTTAGCTTCATTATTTTTGTGCTTTTGGAAAATACTTTATATATTTAATAGTCTCGACTCTTTGGTAAAAAATCTAAAATTATCAAAAATTCAAAAAAATTCAAAAAATTGATTTTCTTAAAATTCAACATTTTTTCTTCTCTTTTATGGGATTTAGCTTCATTATTTTTGTGCTTTTGGAAAATACTTTACTTATTAAATTGTCTCGAATCTTTGGTAAAAAATCTAAAATTATCAAAAATTCGAAAAAATTCAAAAATCCGATTTTCTTAAAATTCAACATTTTTTCTTCTCTTTTACGGGATTTAGCTTCATTATTTTTGTGCTTTTGGAAAATACTTTATATATTTAATAGTCTCGACTCTTTGGTAAAAAATCTAAAATTATCAAAAATTCAAAAAAATTCAAAAAATTGATTTTCTTAAAATTCAACATTTTTTCTTCTCTTTTATGGGATTAAGCTTCATTATTTTTGTGCTTTTGGAAAATACTTTACTTATTAAATTGTCTCGACTCTTTTGTAAAAAATGTAAAATTATCAAAAATTCAAAAAAATTCAAAAATTTGATTTTCTTAAAATTCAACATTTTTTCTTCTCTTTTATGGGATTTAGCTTCATTATTTTTGTGCTTTAGGAAAATACTTTACTTATTAAATTGTCTCGACTCTTTGGTAAAAAATCTAAAATTATCAAAAATTATCAAAAATTCAAAAATCCGAATTTCTTAAAATTCAACATTTTTTCTTCTCTTTTACGGGATTTAGCTTCATTATTTTTGTGCTTTTGGAAAATACTTTATATATTTAATAGTCTCGACTCTTTGGTAAAAAATCTAAAATTATCAAAAATTCAAAAAAATTCAAAAAATTGATTTTCTTAAAATTCAACATTTTTTCTTCTCTTTTATGGGATTTAGCTTCATTATTTTTGTGCTTTTGGAAAATACTTTACTTATTAAATTGTCTCGAATCTTTGGTAAAAAATCTAAAATTATCAAAAATTCGAAAAAATTCAAAAATCCGATTTTCTTAAAATTCAACATTTTTTCTTCTCTTTTACGGGATTTAGCTTCATTATTTTTGTGCTTTTGGAAAATACTTTATATATTTAATAGTCTCGACTCTTTGGTAAAAAATCTAAAATTATCAAAAATTCAAAAAAATTCAAAAAATTGATTTTCTTAAAATTTAACATTTTTTCTTCTCTTTTATGGGATTAAGCTTCATTATTTTTGTGCTTTTGGAAAATACTTTACTTATTAAATTGTCTCGAATCTTTTGTAAAAAATGTAAAATTATCAAAAATTCGAAAAAATTCAAAAATTTGATTTTCTTAAAATTCAACATTTTTTCTTCTCTTTTATGGGATTTAGCTTCATTATTTTTGTGCTTTAGGAAAATACTTTACTTATTAAATTGTCTCGACTCTTTCGTAAAAAATCTAAAATTATCAAAAATTCAAAAATTCGATTTTCTAAAAATTCAACATTTTTTCTTCTCTTTTATGGGATTTAGCTTTATTATTTTTGTGCTTTTGGAAAATTCTTTACTTATTAAATTGTCTCGACTCTTTGGTAAAAAATCTAAAATTATCAAAAATTCGAAAAAATTCAAAAATCCGATTTTCTTAAAATTCAACATTTTTTCTTCTCTTTTATGGGATTTAGCTTCATTATTTTTGTGCTTTAGGAAAATACTTTACTTTTTAAATTGTCTCGACTCTTTGGTAAAAAATCTAAAATTATCAAAAATTATCAAAAATTCAAAAATCCGATTTTCTTAAAATTCAACATTTTTTCTTCTCTTTTATGGGATTTAGCTTCATTATTTTTGTGCTTTAGGAAAATACTTTACTTATTAAATTGTCTCGAATCATTGGTAAAAAATCTAAAATTAGCAAAAATTCAAAAATCCGATTTTCTTAAAATTCAACATTTTTTCTTCTCTTTTATGGGATTTAGCTTCATTATTTTTGTGCTTTTGAAAAATACTTTACTTATTAAATTGTCTCGAATCTTTGGTAAAAAATCTAAAATTATCAAAAATTCGAAAAAATTCAAAAATCCGATTTTCTTAAAATTCAACATTTTTTCTTCTCTTTTACGGGATTTAGATTCATTATTTTTGTGCTTTAGGAAAATACTTTACTTATTAAATTGTCTCGAATCTTTTGTAAAAAATGTAAAATTATCAAAAATTCGAAAAAATTCAAAAATTTGATTTTCTTAAAATTGAACATTTTTTCTTCTCTTTTATGGGATTTAGCTTCATTATTTTTGTGCTTTTGGAAAATACTTTACTGATTAAATTGTCTCGACTCTTTGGTAAAAAATCTAAAATTATCAAAAATACGAAAAAATTCAAAAAATTGATTTTCTTAAAATTCAACATTTTTTCTTCTCTTTTATGGGATTAAGCTTCATTATTTTTGTGCTTTTGGAAAATACTTTACTTATTAAATTGTCTCGAATCTTTTGTAAAAAATGTAAAATTATCAAAAATTCGAAAAAATTCAAAAATTTGATTTTCTTAAAATTCAACATTTTTTCTTCTCTTTTATGGGATTTAGCTTCATTATTTTTGTGCTTTAGGAAAATACTTTACTTATTAAATTGTCTCGACTCTTTGGTAAAAAATCTAAAATTATCAAAAATTCAAAAATTCGATTTTCTAAAAATTCAACATTTTTTCTTCTCTTTTATGGGATTTAGCTTTATTATTTTTGTGCTTTTGGAAAATTCTTTACTTATTAAATTGTCTCGACTCTTTGGTAAAAAATCTAAAATTATCAAAAATTCGAAAATTCGATTTTCTAAAAATTCAACATTTTTTCTTCTCTTTTATGGGATTTAGCTTCATTATTTTTGTGCTTTTGGAAAATACTTTACTTATTAAATTGTCTCGACTCTTTGGAAAAAAATAAAAAATTATTAAAAATGATCAAAAATCCGAAAAATTGAATTTTTTAAAATTCAACATTTTTTTTCTCTTTTATACCATTTAGCTTTATTATTATTTGAATTTTTATTCAAGAGAAAAAATGGAAAACTGAAAAAATTTAGAAACTTTTAAAAATTCGAGGCTTTTCCATGATTTCCCTGATTTCCAGAAGTCTTTTAAAAATTCCATACTATTTTCATGATTTTCCAGATTCTGTAGGAACCCTGCTTTTGTCTGACTTTCTTCTAAATTATCGAATTCAGTGATTTCTGGGGAGAATTTGGTTGAGTTGTAAAATGATTAATTCCTATTTGAATTCGTTTTTTTTTTAATGTAGAAAATCTGATGTTAATTTAATTCTTTTTTTGTTATGAAATTTTTCAGTGCTTCAATTAATACTTTCGTTATTCTAGAGAAACTTATCGCTATTTCAAGTAAAACTTTTTTCAGTGTGTAATAATTATTATTTCTTTGAAAAGTATTTAATTTAAAATGGCTTTATAAAATAAGCAATGCAAAAGATGACCCAGATACTAATTGTAATTGTTCTAGCCATAGTTTAAGTCTAGTAATGTAAATTCTATTTAAATTGAGACCATTGAGTGAAATTATTTAAATTTTAGTTAGTAAATCTCTTTGTTAGGTTATAATAATTATTTCTTTAAAATTTTTGAAATTGTTTAAAATAAGCAGCCTCATACAACATTCCCGCGCGGATAGTTTGGCTAGTGTTTTTATAAAACTTGTTAGTGAATATAGTTTTTCCAAAAATGAAATTATCAAATAAATATTTTTGCAAAATTGTTGATCAAGAAATATTGTAAAAAAATTTTGGTATAACAATTTGAATGGGAAACTATGTTTTAAAAATCCCTGAAACTAGTTAGTTTCAAAATTTAACTGAAGTTCGCAACGATTTTAAAGTAACAACTATTTTTTTGAAATATTTACTCGCATAAAAATTAGAAATTAAATATTTTAAAAAAAGTGATATTATATTCGACATTTTAAATTTAGATAATTTAAGATTTATAAATCCTGGCATCAGATTTTCTAAATTAATCTCGAATCTCAAGATTTGATAAAGAATGTTGTTATATACTTTAAATTTGAAAATAATTAAAGATTTAATTCTAATTAGTTTCATATTTAACTGCTTCAAATTAGTTAGAAATAACAGCGCAATAAGTACTACAACATTCCTAAGCGGATAATTTTGCTAGTTATGTACATGTTGCTAATTAAATATAATTTATATTAAAAAATTAAATACAGATGATATGAAATAAAAAAAATTAAATATTCAATTAATTATTTACATTTAAGAAATATTTCATTATTATTAATAACATTAATAATTAAACAAGTTATAATGTTGAAATTTAGTTCACACAATTTTATTTTTTGTAAGTTTTATTCATCATATTTATTTAAACTTAAGTAGAAATAATGAAAAAAACTTTTGTCTACTGAATAATTAAAATGTTTAATATATATGGAAGCATCTCTAGGAAGAGGATTTTTTCTCACTTATCAACTCTTTTAAATAACACTTTAAAACCTCACCCAAAAGAATTTAATTTTCTTCCTTCGCTTATTTTTCCACTTTTAGAATTTCTGAATCCCTCCTCTTTTTTTCACCTAGTTAAATATTTCCCTATCAAGATGCTTTGATGCTTTTGAATGTTATTTACTTTATTTTACTTTCATAAATTATAGGATCAATTTAATTTTGGTTACACATCTTTAGACGATTTTAAATATTTACTGAAGTACGTTAAATATTTATTTAATCAAAACATTATTTTAATTCTTTACACAAATTTTTACTAAATTTTGCATTTAAATTTTCCAAGAATTGTAAGTACATATTTAATAAATTTTCAAAAAATGTCCAGTGCTGTGGGATCAATTAATAAATTTATTTCTAAATTAATTATATATTCAGTCCGTGAGAAATTAAAGAAAAAAATAAAAAATGTAGATTAAAAGAAGGTTCTAATTAAATTATAATTTCTTTTCTCGCACCTATAATCATTTTTATGAGGGTTTACTTGAAGATTATTTTTCATTTCTCGCGAGTATAAATGTCGCCATAACAAGATGGAAATTAAATTGCACGGGTATTTTGTTCCAAAGTATAAATTTATTAATATTTTCTTTTTCCTCCTTTTTATTGAGGGAAAATTAAATTCCCTTTAAAAAAAGGAAATGAAAGTAAAAAAAAATAAAAAAAAATTCAACAGCATTCTTACCGCTAACAGTGTTAAATCGAGCATAAAAATCGAATCACGTGTCTTCCTTTACAGATCTTATTCCACTTCCTTCTATTGATCGTGACCTGAATATATTTTAATTGAACTTCCTGTATCTTCCTTAGTTATTCCATTATTTTGAATTAAATAAATAAAATTCACAAATTCGATAAAATTACATATAAAAATTTTATCATTTTAATTATTATTTAATCATTTCATTTTTAAATTTTTATTAAAATTTTATTTATTATCAAAAGATTTTAATTGCAATTTTCCAATAGACTAATTTACTTTCATAATTTCTAAATTAATTCATTCAAAGCTTGAATAATTTTTGTTAAATATATATTTACCTATTTATTTCTCCTCAGAAATTAATATTTTAAATAATTCCAATGTAAAACTTTTTTGAAATTTAATTCTTTTAACAAATTACAACTGTATAATTGTTTTAAAATTTAATCGTTTATTTTGAAATTTTTAAATAAAATTATTCAAAACTTTAATAATTCTTTTTGAAATTAATAAATAATTATTTTTTTATGTTAGTATTTGAAAATTATTTCATTTTTAGAAAAATTAAAAATTTCAAAGTCAGTCAATTTAGAAATCTTTTAAAATTTAATTATTTCTAAAAATTCATATTTTAACGCTTCTAATATTCAATTATTTTCTGAAATTTGAACTGAAATTCATTTTTAAATTAATTTTTGTTAGAAACTTCTACGAGATTCAATTATTTGAATACAAAAATAAATAATATACTAATTGATTATTTCTTAAAATCGAATTTTTATAAAGTATTTTAGCAAAATTTAAGAAAGTAATTGAATTCTTCTTTCAGAGAATTATAATAAAATTTTTAAGAATAATTGCATTTTTCGAGAAACTTATTTATAATTGTATTCAAAATAATTGAAATCCTGATAAGAATTTGATTATTTATAAAAATAATTGAATTTTTACTAAGAATTTTATTAACATTTTTTAAATAATTGAATTGCTACGAAGAATTTTATTATTTGTGAAAATAATTGAATGCTTGCAAAGAATATTATTAATTTTTTTTATATAATTGAATTTCTGTGTATTTATAAGAATTTTATTATTTGAATAAATAATTGAATTTTTGCAAAGAATTGTATTAAAATTTTTCCAAGGATTTTCGTTAAAATTGTATTAAAAATATATATGAATTCTTATAATAATAAATTTTATTAAAATCCTTAAAAATAATTGACTTCTTCTGAAAAATTTAAAAAAAAATTTTTTGAAATTATTTATTTCTTTCAAAAACTTGTATAAAATTTGAATTTCTGTAAAAATGTTATTACCTATTTATGAAAATAATAAATAAAATGAAAAAAGTTTTTTGGAAAGAATTTTGTTCAATTTTTTTTTATAAATAATTGAATTCTTTTGTGAAATCTTATTAAAATAGTAGATATTGAAAATAATTGAATAAATAAAATATTAAATAAATAATTTGAAATTATAATAAATGAATTGCTCTTTAATGTTTAAATTTTATGAAAAGTGTATTTCAAATAATTGAATGTCTGTGAAAATTTTATTATTTATTTATTTTTATGAAAATAATTGGAGTTTTTGTAAATAATTTTATTAAATTTTTTTAAATGATTAAATTTCTTTTGTGAAATTTTATTTATAGATATTGAAAATAATTGAATTTTAGCGAAGAATTTCATTATTTGGGAAAATAATGTAATTCTTGCTAAAAAAATGTTCCTTCAATTTTTGAAAATAATTGAATCTTTTCAAAGAATTTTATTAAAATTTTTAAAAATAATTTCTTTATTTTAATTATTAGTAAATTTAAAGTAGTGTAAATTCTAAAAAAAGAAAAAGTTTGATAAAGAATATTTGATAAAATATATCAAAAAAATGTATAATAATAATTAATACCTTACATGTCAATTTATTTAATTAAGACAATTTTTTAAACTGAAAAGTTAATCATTATTTTTAACTTAAACCACTTGTCAAAATAAAAATAAAGACGACAGAAATAATACGTTTATATAATTTTGCCAAAGAAATTAGATTTAGAGATATTTTCCTCAAGAAACTTCAATAACACTTGTACTCATACTGATTAATTAAAAACAAATAAATTTTTATTTCTCTCAAAAGTATGCACAGTAGAGTGAATAAAAAAAAAAATATGTCAAGAATTTCAAAAAGAAAACCTCATTAATTAATGTTTATATGATGACCCATTCATAATTCTAAATCTACAGTCTTAAAGCAATTTTCATGTCATCAAATAAGCGTGGGTCAATATTTAACAAGTTCCGATAATAATTTTCTTCATTCTTTGGCTATACATATAACAATAAGGTATTATTTAAACTTCTCACACTTCGATAGAAAAAAACGTGAAGCAAGAAAGAACAAGAAAAATAGAAACGTAAAACTGCATTGGAATTCAATTAATTAACAGCACTTGAAATATTTTTACATTAAGAGCTCATCTTTAAGAAATTAATTATTCAAAACGATTACAATCATCAACACATAAAATTTATTCAAAAAAAAAAAAGAAAAAATGCAAAAGCAGATTAAAAATATTCTCAAGAAATGGCATCCTTTTTGTAATTAAAAGAGAAAAAATTTTATTCTTAAACGAAAGAAAGAAATATTTTTTGCTTCCATAATAAATTTTTTAATACTGAAATATTTCATCATTTAATCCCCTCATGGTTTTATTTTGAATTACCTTCTTTGAAAATTTATAAGTGAATTGCTGCAATTTTAATTTCTAACAATATCCACTTGCGTAGAGAAAACCGCACTGTGGTTATCAAAATCAAATAATGTATTAATTAATTAAAAAGGCATTTTCATTTATTCAAAAATGTGTAATATTAAATTTTATTCTTTCTAAAAAACCAAAAGAAAAAGATCGTTACATTTCAGGTAATAAGTGGAGTGAGATACTCGTATTATCCATTTATCCAATCACGAGTATTATGAAATTTGTTGCATAATTCTTATTTTAATGAAAATATTTAACATAAAATATTAAAAAAAAAAAATTAACCTATATGAAAATATGAGATTATGTTCTTATTGTATATCGGAGATCTATAAAAAAAAAGACCCTCGTGGACGATTGAGTTAATATTCGCTCAATTAATTAATTACCATCATATCAATTAAACGAAAATCTCATTTCAATTGTATGAATCACGCAATTTTACAATTGTTTATATTATTTAATTATGCAAATTAACTTACAAATCTAATAACTTTATTTTATTGTATAAAATAGTCTAATTTTCTTTCAATAAATATAAAAACAGACAAAAAATTATTTATTTAAATAAAATAAATTCACATTGGAAAAATAATAAATAGTTTGAATAATTAATGAACTTTTTCAGTGAATTATTTAAATTTTTTGCTTTTTGGAAAATATCGAAAGATTTTAATAATGATTCGAACTTAAATCGTTAATGACTCTACTTTAATTGCTCTTATAAATTTAAAATATTTAGTTTCAAATTTTTCTATTAAACAATCGATTCTCAATTGTCCACGAGAAAATAATCTATTTAATTGATAACTAACTTAAAGCTAAACGGAAGTTTAAGTATCAGTCACAGAATATTTCGTATCTCTACTTGGGCGTTAATTATTACTTAATTATTAAGATATACTCGCAATACTATAAAATCTCCAACGAAAAAAAAAAGAAAAAAAATATCTTACTTACTAGTAAGGCCCTTATTACAATTTATTTTCACTGGTTATCACTACGTGACACGTGGCACGTCTTTTTCGTGTACAAAAAAAAATGCGCTCTTTATATTTATAATATTTCGTTATTTTCATTATAATACTAATATTATTCATATTAATAAAATAATTTACATTTTTTTCCCCGAAATTTTTTCTTATTTTTGTTCTTAACTCGAGTTACAGAACTAAAGACGAATTCAAAACATAAAAAGTTTTCTTCGAGTTTTCTTTTGAATAATCCTCAAAAATAATTTTGTGCTTGAATTCATCGATTTGTGTTGCTTTTATAATACTAGAATTAATATCATAAATCTTAATTTTCTAGAGAGAGAAAAAAGAAAGAGAAAGAGAAAGAGAATCATTCACGGATTCCACGCAGTTGAAGAAAACTAATATAAGAATTATATTTTCAAGAGTCGGGTGTAGTGGAATATTAGTTTGCCGTTGTCTGAAGATGGGTGAAGCTTATATCTTCTACTGGATAACTTCTCGATCAAACTTTTTGTCTCAGCTTCACCATGATGTGAACTCCAGTGGATCGATAGCACCGAGATTCGAATTTTATCCCAAGGAATTGTGTCCAGCACCTGCAAAAAAATTCATGTTTTTAGATTAAATATTGTATACTTTTCTTCTCACGATGGTAATATACAAACACACATTATATCTTTTATCAAGAGTGGAAGCGTTAAGAAAATTCCATAGAAATTGAAATCGGAAAAAACAAAAAGAAATTGAAAAAAACGTAAAGATAAACAAAAATAAAATATAAAATTATTCAAAAATTAAAGAAATAATATAAACAAAAAGAACAAAAATTTTATTTGATTGAATTTTGTTGAAAATAATTAAATTCCTAAAAAAACATTTTATTATTTATGAAAATAATTCAATTCTTGCAAACGATTTACTAGAAAAGTTTAAAAATATAATATAATTTGAAAATTTAATTCTAATTACTTTTTCAGTTATGTGTCATAATAAGTATTTCTTTAAAAATTACTTAAATTAAAATGACTTGAAATTGTTTACAATAAACAGTGCAATACAACATTCCCGCGCGCTTGCGCGCGGATAATTTAGCTAGTGCCTAATTAATTTAATTCATATAAAATTACAAATCGTAAAAATTTATATTTTTAATGTAATTCCCAATTTTCGAGAAAACACTCTTAGCTAATTTCCAATTAATTTAAATTCTATTCCTCATCCCTCCGCTGATTAGAAGACACGCGGAAAAATAAATTTCAATCCCTTTAAATAGGTATTTAACTCCGAACGATTTTGTTTTCATTCGCATTCTAAAATACTAATTAAAAGAAATTGAATTGATTCGGAATGAAATAAAATGCAGTTTGGAAAAGAACACAGATTCGCTTTAATATAACATTTCGAATTGAGATTTAGATTCGAACAGAAACTATATAATTGGATCGGAAATACTTTGAAATTACCTCGAAATAATATCCATTATATTATCCTGAATAATAAAAAAAAATTAATCACCATAATTACCTGTTGTTCATCTTGAGCATCGGAACTATCCAAGCTGAGATAATCTATAAGCGTGGCGTTATACGCCAAAAGAACACTGTATAAAGGAAAGCACTTAAGTCTCGTGGTTGGAAAACTTTCATCAGGAGTGATGAGACTATTTGGCCCCTCGCCCAATTTTGTCACTTGCACCTCACTTTCTTGATGATATGGTATCTGAAATCATACAAAGGAAAACATTTAGAAAAAAATTAATTATTAATTTCATTTTCACTTGTAAATATTGACACCCCTCATTCATAAAATGCTAAATTAAACATCAATGCAAAACAATTCTTTTTGGATTGGAAAAGAAGTGCAAAATGAAGTTAACTAAAAGATTTGTGAAAGAAAATTCTATTTCAATACTTAGTGGAAATTTTCTAAATTAAAAATTCGAGTCCATAAAGAATTTTTTTCAAGTACTCAATGAAATATACTATTTTATAACACTAACTGGATTTAAAAAAAATTTTATTTTCTAAAATAATTGGTATTAATTTTGAATCAATTTTAGGTTTTAAACTTTTGTTTTATTTTAACACATAAAAACATCTTTGATTCGAAACCCCTTGGCCCTTTATACTCAAATTTGTCAACTTCTTTTACAGTGCTAGAAAGAGAAATTAACTATTCATCAAAAAACGAAAAAAATTTTGAAAAATTAGTTTTAAATATTTTTAAAACTTTATTTTCGAGTTAAACTTGTTTTTACATTTTTATGAATTTTGACAATAAAAGAATTGCCGCAGATTAGGAAAAAGAGAAAAATTAGGGGATTTTATCCAAAACTTCAATAATTGTTAAAGAAAAATTAAAAAACTTATTATTATTTATTTTTCCATACAGAAATTATAATTTCAAATAATTTCACAATGAAACACATTTTGAAATTTAATTTTTTGTAAAAATTGCAATTATAATTATTCCAAAATTCAATTATTTTTTAAAAATTTGTGAATAAAATTATAGGTACAAAACTTTAAAAATTTTTAAACAAAAATAATGTAATTAATAACTTTTAAATAAAACATTTTTATATTTTTATACTTTTGTTAGTTGCTTCCCTTAAATTTTCAAAGAATTTAATTTAAAAATCTTATTAATTCCTAAAATTCCTCTTATAACGTTTTCAATATTCAATTATTTCAATTTTTTAAAAATCATTTTCGAGAATTCAAGTATCTCCTCAAAAAAATGTTAATTACTATTTTTCAAAAACCTAATTTTTTTTTCATAATTTCCAAATTAAATCTTTCAAATTTCAATTATTTTTTAAAAATTTTTGAATAATATTATTCAAAACTTTTAATAAATTTTTTAGGAAGCTTACGAATTAATAATTTTTTATATTTAAATATTATAATACTTTTATAGCATTTAGAATTTCAAAGATTTCAATTTAAATACTTTTTAAAATTTAATTATTTCTAAAGAAATCTTATCACAATTCAACTACGAGAATTCAATGTGTGTATAATTTTGCTATTTGATTATTAGAAGAATTCTAGTAAGAATTTTTAGAAATAATTAAATTTTAAAATATTTCAGATTAAAATTTTTGGAAAATTGCATTTTTGAGTAATTTTAATGAAAAATTCTAAAGAACTTAGTTTCTCGAAAAATTTTAGTTTAAATTTTGTTGAAATTAGTTGAATTTTTTGAATATATCTTATGAAATTAGAAACTTTCACGAATAATCGAAATTTCGTAATATTGAATTAAAAACAATTAAAATTTTTGGTAAAAAATTTAAAATTATTAAAAATTATCAAAAATTCCAAAACCGAATTTCTGAAAATTCAACATTTTTTCTTCTGTTTTACTGCATTTAGCTTCATTATTTTTGTGCTCTTCAAAAATACTTTACTTATTTAATAGTCTCCACCCTTTGGTAAAAAATAAAAAATTATTAAAAATTATCAAAAATTCGAAAAACCGATTTTCTTAAAATTCAACATTTTTTCCTCTCTTTTACTGCATTTCGCTTTATTATTTTTGGGCTCTTCAAAAACACTTTACTTATTTAATAGTCTCCACCCTTTGGCAAAAAATAAAAAATTATTAAAAATTATAAAAAATTCCAAAATCGAATTTCTGAAAATTCAACATTTTTTCTTCTGTTTTACTGCATTTAGCTTCATTATTTTTGTGGTCTTTAAAAATACTTTACTTATTTAATAGTCTCCACCCTTTGGCAAAAAATCAAAAATTATCAAAAATTTGAAAAACCGAATTTCTTAAAATTAAACATTTTTTCTTCTCTTTTACTGCATTTAGCTTCATTATTTTTGGGCTCTTCAAAAACACTTTACTTATTTAATAGTCTCAACCCTTTGGCAAAAAATCAAAAATTATTAAAAATTATCAAAAATTTGAAAAACCGAATTTCTTAAAATTAAACATTTTTTCTTCTCTTTTACTGCATTTAGCTTCATTATTTTTGGGCTCTTCAAAAACACTTTACTTATTTAATAGTCTCCACCCTTTGGTAAAAAATCAAAAATTATTAAAAATTATCAAAAATTCCAAAACCGAATTTTTGAAAATTCAACATTTTTTCCTCTCTTTTACTGCATTTCGCTTCATTATTTTTGGGCTCTTCAAAAACACTTTACTTATTTAATAGTCTCCACACTTTGGTGAAAAATTTAAAATCGTGTTTTTTGAAGGAAATCAGGAAAAAGTTCGGGACTAAAAGCATTTTTTTTGCTTCCTAAAGTCGATCCAAAGCCTGATAATGTTTATATTAATGAAAAATTTTTTCAAATTTTTTTTGGAGTCAATTAAATGGTTCAATTTATATTTGCTTCAAATACTGAAATTATTGTTTCAAACTTCAAATACCTACCATTTAATTGACTCCAATAAATATTATTTGACTCCAATAAATATTATTTGATTCAACTAAATATTTAATTGATAATAGTCAATTAATCGGTTATTTAAATCAAATAAATTTTTTTTTCAGTGTTCGCAACTTTGAGATAGAATTCTCTTGCACTGAATATTAAAATAGAATTTGCTTGCACAACTTTTTTTTAGTTTTTAGAATTGTTTTGCATTGACGAAATGTCAATTTCCTGATTAACTGGACTGTTTGAAATACTTTGACATTGTTTTTCCATAATATTCTCATCAACCGATCATTCATCATGCAATACATAATTCTCTCTTCTATAAAATAATTTTAGCTTGCACTATTCGAAAAAAAAAATGTTTGCAGTGGTGTAAAATAGTTTTAGCTTACCTCTTTAGTGTCTTTGTCGGTGCTAAGACAGGCGTGAAGAACCCTTGTTTTCGGGTTTCTCTTGCTCTTTCGAACATGAAAGGAACTTCGAGGATCCGTCAGCACTATCACTCCTCTCCAATTCAGGGCCGATTCTAACCAGGTCGTTGTTGATGCTGCTCCCATCTGATATGAAAAAGAAAAAATATAATACACTTTTTAAAAAATTTCTCAATTTCACATTTATTTACAAAGTTTTTTCATACCTCGAAGAAGTTTAACAGAATAATCAGAAATATTTTTCAATTCAAATTAAAAAATTTCTACAATTTCTTGATTGACATTGATACAGAAAAGCAAAATAAAATATTTTTCAGCGTAAAAACTATTTATTTTCTAAATAGATGAAATAATTTAAATGCAAGTCTGAAATTCTCTTTTTATTATTTTAATCACAACTCCGTTGAAACTTAGAAATTTCAATATATAATTCAACGTTTGATGCTAGAAAAGTGGTTTTACTTTATTGCATTTAATTTGAAAACATTGGGTAGGATTTTAGCATCAAAGGATTTAAATTAGATTTCCAAAGTGTAGAGAAGGGTTTAAAAGTTTGTCATTTATCGCGGGAGAATTCAATAAAACTTAGAAGTATTTAATTGCTTTAATTTCAGAAATTGAATACACGATCAACAAATTTATGAAATTACTTCTCATCACGGCTCTCATAACATAATGTTTATTTATTATTCCCCTCTATCCAAAAAAAAATTTAATTTATTTTTTATTACTTAATTAATATCCAAACACGACACATTTTTTCTATAGAGGCTAATTAATTAGCAGAGGGTAAATATTGTTTTTCCTAAGTAATTTAATTTTAAAAAGCAAAGAAAAATTCATTTATAATATCAAATTATTTAATTAATATTTTATTTATTCAATTATTTTCAATATTTATTATTTTAATGAGATTTCACAAAAGAATTCAATTATTTATAAAAAAAAATGTAATAAAATTCTTTTCAAAAATTCAATAATTTTCATAAATAATAACATTTTTACATAAATTCTATTATTTAAAATACAAATTAAAAATATATATGAATTCTTAAAAAACCAAATTTTATTAAAATCCTTAAAAATAATTTACTTCTTCTGGAGAATTTCAAACAATTTAAAAAAACAAAAAACAATTCTTTCAAAAAACTGATTCTTGAAAGGAATAAATTGTTTCAAACAATTTTTTTAAATTCTCCAGAAGAAGTAAATTATTTTTAAGGATTTTGATTAAATTTGTTATTTTAAGAATTCATATATTTTTAATACAATTTTAACTAAATTCAATTCATTTAATACAATTCTTTGCAAAAATTCAATTATTTCCACAAAAACTGAATAAAATTATTCACAGAAATTCAATTATTTAAAAAAAAATTTTAATAAAATTCGTTTCAAGAATTCTATTATTTTCATAATAAAATTTTTTGCAGGACTTCAATTATTGTTAATCCAACTTGAAATAAATTCCTCGAAGAATGCAATTATTCTTAAAAATTTTTATTAAAATGCTTCGAAAGAATTCAATTTTAAGAAATAATCAATTGTCCAATAAATTATTTATTTTTGTATTTAAATAATTGAATTTTCGTAAAATTTTGTAATAGAAATTGATTTAAAAGTGAATTTTATTTAAAATTTTAGATAATAATCGAATATTAAATTAAATTTATTTTAAATTTTTATAAATAATTAAATTTCAAAAGATTTTTAAATTAAAGTCTTTGAAAATTTTAATTGTTGTAAAATTAATAATATTTCAATATTTTATTTAAAATAAATTATACATATTTTGAATAGTTTAATTTAGAAATTATGAAAAAAATTATTCTTTTAAAAAATTGTAAATAAAACTTTTTGAAAATAGTTAAATTCTCGTAAATAATTAAAAAAAAGATTTAATTGAAGAATTCAAGTAAAAAAATGGGAAAATAATTGAATTTCAGAAAAATTCAAAAAAAAAATTGAAGTTAGATAAGAAAAAAAGTTAATATTTTTTATGGAACTGAGGAAAATACAGAATCAAATTTTTGTGAATTGACTAAAATGAATTTTTTTAGGCATAAAATTTAATTTTTCGATAGATACTTTTTTCAGTCTTAAAGCTACTTTTGCTACTTTTTTAAAATTAATCATCGAATGCGAAACCTGTAGTATCAATTTTTTAATTTAATTATAAAAGTGATTGAAAGTAATTTTCTGCCTATAAATTGTTTATTAAAATTAAAATTTCTAAGTTTCGAATTCACTGAATAAAACTGAATAATTTAATTTTAATAGAA
This sequence comes from Leptopilina heterotoma, assembly GCF_015476425.1. NCBI lineage: Eukaryota > Metazoa > Arthropoda > Insecta > Hymenoptera > Figitidae > Leptopilina > Leptopilina heterotoma. The sequence goes on along the minus strand of NW_025110874.1, from coordinate 2,405,823 downwards.
GACAGTTAATTTTTTTACGAGGATCTTGACATATTTTTTTGAAAATTCTAAACTGTTTAGATAATTTCTAAAATGTGGAATTACAATTTTAAGTGAAAATAAAACAAAACATTGAATTAATTTTTGTTAGGTAATTATAAATGTAAAAAGGGAAACTTTTTTTCGCCGACTTTTCTCTTTAAAAATGGGAACATATTTTCTAGTGACTAATTAATTTTAAAAGAAAAAAATTCTCCGTTCAATTTTTTTAAGAAAAGTAAAAAATTTGTTTAAAAACGAAGCTAAAATCATGTTTTTCTAAATAAAAAAATACGATTTCTTTTATTTAAATCAAATGTTTTCTTGATGTTGGTTTTTTAGTAATGATAATAAAAAATTAATTTTATAATGGGATAAAGAATTTAATTTCCAACAATTTAAACTATTAAAAGCTTTATGTGAATAAAAATTCTAATTTTTTGTCAATAAGAAATATTTGTTAAATATTAGGTTTATTCGTTTCTTATTGATGTAGAAAATTGTAATTTCTATTCAAATGCAACTTTTCATTGTTTAAAATGTTGGAAATTTAATTCTTTATGCTTCCACTAAGTCGAATTTTAAATTTATTAATTTATCATTTTCATATTAAAATCTATAACTAATATTTTTGCAATGAAACTGAAGTTACCATTGTTTTCGTTAACGCAAAATGTGAAAAATTTTCTTTTTCAAGACCAAGAAGCAAGTAATTTTTTATAAAAAGAACTTAATTATTATTTTCATTACAGCAAAAAAAAAAAAAAAATAAAACAAATTTTCAATCCAGTCTGGACAGGAAAGACAAAAGTTACTGAAAATTCCTTTGTTGGATTGTTCTATAAGTCAAATTTGATTTAAAAAAACCTATTTTTAAGTAAAAATTTCATTTAAATCATGATTAAAATAAAAACATGTCTTTGATTTAAATTCAGTTGCTTTAAATCATAACATTCATGTTTAAAAAAGAAAAAATTTAGTATGAAAAACTGAACATGAAAACTTACAGAAAAGAGACTTAAGAATTCGTTAATAAATAAATGTTACCCACTCGATTAATATATTCTAAATAAACTCCGTCTCGTTTCGCCTGAAGAAGTTGAGACACTGCCTTTTCCTCCTCAGTTTGTGTAACATTTAAAGAATCTTGTCTAGTTGTAACCTTCAATTGGACTTCACGAATGTATGCGACCAATTGGGGATTATCCATTGAAACACGGTCCAGCACGTAATCTCTGGTTAAATTTGCATCGAATGCCTGCCTCCTGGAACTAACAATACAATTCATTCGACAATGTTTCACTAAAATCTTAACATTTACAAAAATTCTAAAGGCATTTGAATTATTTCAAAATCAAAATATTCCTAAAATCAAAATTTAAGAAAAATGTAAAATTTTTAAAATAAAAAATTTCGAATTGAATTAACATTGTAAAAGATAAATAGGTATTCAAAATTTTATAACAAAAAAAAACCAATAAAAGTCAATTAAACTTATTTAATTTGAATCGAATTTGCTTTTCAACCAAAATATTTTAGGAAATTTTAATTTTATATCAAAAAGTGAAAAATTTGTTTAAATTACATTTCTGCATGCGAAATTTTTTCGATTTGATTCTTTTGAAATTTTTGCATTTTATCCAAGTGTCATTTGCATAAGGAAAAAAGGCGAAAAAAAAACCTTATTCGACATCATTTTCTTTTCTCCTCTCGTGAGTGTGCATTTCCATTAATCGTTTCTCTAAATTTACCATTTTTCCAGTTCTTTTTTCTAAATTAATATTTTTTGCTTGTATAATATTTTCCTCTTTCTCGTCTTTTTTTCTTCATTCTATTCTCCTTTTGTGTATTATTAAAATGAAAATATGCTACTGCTTCATTTATTTTCTTTTAGTAATTTTTTTCTCTTCGGTATTTCCATTTCATTTTTATTTTTCACTTTATTTCTATACGTGTCTTCGAGCTTGCTTTCTCATTTGAAATATTTTACATTTTTTATACACTAAAAATATGAAAATTTATTATCCGTTTGAAAGGAGTGAAAAACATTGTTTTTCTTTTTGAATGATGAATAAAAAAAGGAATATAAAAAAGAAATATGTTATACAGGAATATTTGGGTGTAGAAGGGTAAATTTTTTATAGCACTGGTTTATTCGATTGCGCACAACACTGAGGGTAAAATAGGTTCGGAAACTCGGTCAGATTAAATTATGAAGTAGCTCTCTTGCTCTGTAGCACTTTTATCTCTTGAAAAGATGAGAGCAACCCTCGACATCTTCGGTTCAAGACCAAGCAGACCCTTTTTTTGTTTTATAACTTCACTTCCGTGCTTTTAGTTAACAGAATTTTCCAGTCTTTTCTTAAATGAAAATCATTAAAAATTACATTTTAAAAAGGTAAAATAAAAAGAAAATGAATATTTCATATATCTCATGAATACAGACGACAAATTAACATTTTTTTATTTGTTTCTCGCTTTCTTCTTTCTCAATGTGTGGAAAACTCTATTTCAACAGAGTAAAGATTGTTTTAAAATTATTTTTGTAATGTATAAACTTATATTATTAATCTTAATTGCAACATTTGAAAAAAACCTACTTTTAGAAAATTGTCAATTCAAGATAAGAAATAAAAGTTATTGAAACACGAAAAGTTACTTTTATCGATAGTTCACATTTTTTTCGAAATTCAAAATCCCTGACTTTTCCAGGTTTTTCAGGTTAAAAAATGTAACATTTCCAGGTTTTTAAAACTACATTATTTGTTGACAACAAAAATATAATTTTGTTTTTCCCTGACTATTCCTAGAATTCCAGATCAAATTCTTACTTTTCCTTCACTCTAAAGAATATTTTGATTCAGTTTAAAAATTATTACTCAGAAAAATATTCTATTACTTCTTTTTTAAAAAAATATTTAATGATTATTATTACCTATTTGAAATTAAACAATTTTGAAAAATTTCTTTGAAAACTTTCAAATTTTTTTGTTTACAATTCAATTTTACGAAATTTCACAGATTATTCGGAAATTTTTCAATCAAATATATATTAGAAAATAAAAACTTCAAATAATTTCAAAAGTTCCAATAAATTTTTTTAAAAAAATTAAATCTACACAATTTTCAGTTAAAAGTATCAAATATTCAAACTTTCAAAGATTATAATTTGAAAGCTTTTCAAAATTCAATATTTACTTCTAAAATTAAATCAATGAAATTATAAATTAACTATTAAATTAGTAAAAACGACTATTTATTAGTAAAATCTTCATATTCTAAAGCAAAAATTCAGTCACTAATTCAAATTAGAAAGCATTTTTACTAATTCAAATTTAGAGTTTAATATTCAATTATTATCTAAAATTTTAACTGAAATGCATATTGAAATAAATTTTTATTAGAAAGTTTTACGAGAATTCAATTATTTAAAAATACAAAAATAAATAATTTATTGAATAATCGAATGTTTCTCAAAATTAAATTCTAATAAAGAATTTTATCAACAAATTTTTAAATAATTAAAATTCTTTTGACAAATTTTAATAAATAATTGAATCTCTGTAAAAAATTTGATTGAATTGAGAAAAGTTTTTGAAAATAATTGAAAGAATATAGCCGGATAAGTATGCAAAAAGTGCCCCCGCATGTATTTTATTTATAATTTATCCATACATTCCTACCCACTTAAAGATAACATTCTGAAAGTTTGAACTCAAAATTCGCTTTTTTGGGGGAGTTATGGAGGGGGAAAGAAAAATCAAAAAATGCGTTTTTCTCGAAAACTACTAAACCGATTTCAATGAAATTTAAATATGTTATAAATGTCAACAAAACAGTTTTAAAAAAAAATTTTCAAATTTTTTTTTCAAAAAAATCCAAAAAAATTTTTTTTTGAAATTTTCAAAAAAAAATTTTTTTTCTTTTTTTAAGAGCGACACCTGCCATTTTTGTACTATTTACTCGTTAAAGTGTCTATTTTCAGAAAAAAATTTTCCTCAATTTTTTTTTGAGGTGCGTGATAGTGAAAAAATATAAAAACCACAAGTGGGTTATGGAGTTATAGAGGGGGAACGAAAAAACAAAAAACTTATTTTTCTCAAAAACTACTGAATCGATTTTAATAAAATTTTAAGAGGTTGTAAATATAGATAAGACGATTTTAGTAAAAAAAATCAAAATTTTTTTTTCAAAAAAAGTCAAAAAAATTTTCTTTTTGATATTTTCAAAAATTTTTTTCAGGGTTATTTTTTGAAGTGAAAACTTTTTCTTTTATTGTAAAAAGTACCTTATAATGTCCCCTTTAACATATATTTTTATTAAATTTTTAAGAAATATAGTTTTTGAGTAAAATGTCAAAAACCATGGTCATGCTATTTGTCACGTACGGTAATGCACATATATGCATATGGGCATTTTTATGTGATAGGGTATAGCCGGATAAGTATAGAAAAAGTGACCCAAATATATTTTTCCTATTCATTCTACCCACAAAATAACTTTTTGAAATTTTTAACTCAAAATTTTGAGTTTTTTGAACTTATGGAGAGAAAAAATCAAAAAACGCATTTTTCTCTAAAACTATTGTATGCATTTTTATCAGTTTTGGATTTGTTGAAAAGACAATTAAAGAGATCAAAAAAAAAATTTCAAAATTTTTTTCAAAAAATCCAAAAAAACTGTTTTTCAAAAAATCCAAAAAAACTGTTTTTTAAAAAATTAAAAAAAATTTTTTTGGTTCTATTAAAGTGACATTTTTATGTATTTTCTCATTTCAGTCTCTTATGTGATCTACTTAATAAAAAAATTTTTCCTGACATGATTTCAGTGTGTGTCACGGTGAAAAACCAGATAAAAATGTACCGGGTAGGGTTTTTGAGTTATTTACTGTTACACACACTGAAATCATGTCAGGCAAAATTTTTTCATTAAGTAGATCACATAAGAGACTGAAATGAGAAAATACATAAAAATGTCACTTTAATAGAACCAAAAAAATTTTTTTTTAATTTTTTAAAAAAGTTTTTTGGAATTTTTTAAAAAAAATTTTGAAATTTTTTTTTGATCTCTTTAATTGTCTTTTCAACAAATCCAAAGCTGATAAAAATGCATACAATAGTTTTAGAGAAAAATGCGTTTTTTGATTTTTTTCCTCCATAAGTTCAAAAAACTCAAAATTTTGAGTTAAAAATTTCAAAAAGTTATTTTGTGGGTAGGAATGAATAGGAAAAATATATTTGGGTCACTTTTTCCATAGTTATCCGGCTATACCCTAACACATGAAATTGCCCATATGCATATATGTGCATTACCGTACGTGACAAATAGCATGACCATGGTTTTTGCCATTTAATCAAAAACTGTATTTTTTAAAAATTTGGAAAAAATATATGTTAAAGGGGACATTATAAGGTACTTTTTACAATAAAGGAGAAAGTGGTCACTTAAAAAAATAACCCTGAAAAAATTTTTTAAAAATTTGAAAAGATTTTTTAAGCTGTACATTGTACCCACTTGCGGTTTTTATTTTTTTTCACTATCACGCACCTCAAAAAAAAATTGGGAAAAATTTTTTTCTGAAAAAAAACACTTTAACGAGTAAATAGTAAAAAAATGGCGGGTGTCGCTCTTAGAAAAAGAAAAAGAAATTTTTTTTTGAAAATTTCAAAAAAAAAATTTTTTTGGATTTTTTTGAAAAAAAATTTAAAAATTTTTTTTTTAAACTGTTTTGTTGACATTTATAACATATTTAAATTTCATTAAAATCGGTTTAGTAGTTTTCGAGAAAAACGCATTTTTTGATTT